>NW_027555736.1:221610072-222148511 GCF_003287225.1 Phascolarctos cinereus | reverse complement strand
ATGTTTTTCATCACTGGGGGTCTCCAAATGCTGGACAGATGAACAATTGTCAGAGATGTTGAGGAGATTTCTACTTAAGTATATATTTTTGCTAATATGTTATTTTTATTATATTGTGTTATGGAAATGCTTGTTTTATTCCATAAATTAAAAATAAGTAAATGCTTTTTTTAAAAAAAGTACATATTGTGCTAAGGAACCCATGAGGTACTTTTCCAACTCTGAGATTCTATAATTAAACAGTCAACAGGGAGAGACTCTACCTTAGAGGAAGTCTGCCTCCATGGAATAGCAGTGTGTTAAAGAAAGAACTAAGAGTTAGCCTACAAGGAACCTGACTTATAATATTACTGAGCTTTCAAAAGAGAATTAGTTGGAATCCATAGAAGGTGAAGTATAATGGCCAGAAATCTCAGCCAGTGAGAATTTATTGCTATAAGAGGGTACTTTGCAAGTAATATTTTCTCCAGATGGTTTTCAACCCACCCATCTCTATTTACGTAGAGGCCTCAAGTGTTTGTGTTATCAGGCTTAGGAGATAATAAAAGGAGTTGTTGTTTGTTCTTTCTTTGTATGTCTGCAGTTAACTTGTTTGGGCATTTATTTTGTGAGACATTTGTAAACCCACCAGACAGAAAGACTACCGAGTTCTGAGGAAGCAGCTGTTTGCTACATCAATAGGTCTACACTATTTCCTATTGTTACCCACTAGGTGGTGCTTTGGTCTCATAGGTAAATTTCAGACAATAGGAGTTGAAACCGAGTTGAAAGTGCCTAAAATTTGTTTGCTTGCCCCCTCCCCCCACTTTATTGGCACTGTGCTTGGACAGGTCATATATACATCAAAAGGATTAAGACAATTACAGAAATTAGTTTAGTTCACTGTGGAGCTACCTCATCACAGTTTCTATCCGTATGGTATAGAAGGACCTCTTCCTACTTGGAATTACTAATCCTTCCCTTTTAAAATAAATGAGAACATATTTGTTCATTCTCTTTGGGAAAAATATCCATAATTTGGAACTAGTACAATTATCCTTTTAGCATATTGTGTGTGCATTATTCTTTCTCCTTCGAGTGCCATGTGACTGGAGCTCATGGTTTTACATTGAATGATTGTCCAGAGAGTTTTCTTGTGGTTTGTAATCTGTAACTAAAGCCAAAGATGTTGAACATACTGGATTTAATATGAATAGAAGGAGAAAGAAAACAGAAGAAGGGTGCCAACAGTCCATTGAATTTAAAATAAATTGACATTGAAGAAAATAGGAATAAAGGAGGATGGAAACTAAGACATTGCTCTTATTTCTTCAAGAAAATGAAATCAATAAATATTTACTGAGCACTTCCTATTAGCTCAGTGCTATTAGGGGATATACAGAATGCTAAAAAAAAAGTAAAAGTCCTGCCTCTTACCTTCAAGAAGCTTACAATTTAGTTGTAGAGATGATACCAATGTAGGCAACTTTGACTTAGAAACAGGGATATACTCCCGACATTAATTTTTAAGTCCATTATTTAGAAATTGGAACATGTTTTCCTATAGAAGTAGGTATCTATATTTCTAGGATGAGGAAGAATAGGACAGAGCCACCTTAAGGAAAAATTTTTAAATGGCTGAAGTTGAAGATATGTTTTATTTTTAATATTCTCTAACCCTCCACCTTCTCATCCTCTTAATGCCCAAGCATTGGCTTAATACATCAATAAATATATCTGGGACAGACGTTGTAGAGACACAGTAAAATTGAATAGGAGGAAAAGAGTAGGCTGGCTGGATTGCATTTCGGAAATTGTACAAGGCCTTTAATGAGCTCAAGCTGCTCCCCTGCAAAAAATCCCATCTTTTTAGCAGTCTCCCAACAAAACAAGATGCTTGCAAATCTTGCCACACCCCAGTCTCCAAAGAATAAAAGTTTCAGAGGATTCAAAAAGCAATAGAGAAAGGCATTATGGATACAAGTAAGCTCCAGCAGAGTGTTTTTCCATTGAAGTCTATGGACAAGAAGTATAATGAGGGTTATCATTGAGGAAATGTATTATCAAAAAAAAGAGGGGGTGGCTATTCATGTAATGAGAGTTAGGGTTAGTAAGACAGTTTTAGTGCTACACTGGTACCAATAACATATAAAAAGGCCTAGGAAAAAGACCCTATAGAGGATCCTAGGGGGAGATTCAATGGGAGAATATGGATGAGAGTAGACAGTTGTTGGGAACATATATACTGAAAAGACCACAAAATCTGTTCCGTGTAGCACTCAACCATTATTCCCTCAAGAGGCTCTAAGCATCCCATCTAGATCTGACCTGGTCCTACAGGGACCATGATTTATTAATAACCACCTCTTCTTCTCTACTCTGGCTCATCTAAATACCCATCCTCACAATATTACTGACTTTATCTACCTTAGCCAGACAGATTAAATAAATTGGAATGAGAATCTGTTCCTGGTCCCCCCCCCCACCAGCTGCTCAGGAGGAAAGCAATCTGATTTAACTAATTTATATTAATATAACATTAAGTGTTAAAAATAATTCCCTAACTCTCCCAGAGGTATTTGCATTTTTAAAACTGACTGCTTTTTAAGCCAAGAGAATATCTAGTTTTAGAATTTCAAGCAATATAACAACCTAAAGTGACAAATAAAATTAGGCAATGAGTAAAGGAAGTAGTTTTCCGTCAATTCCTTTCCCCTCCCCTAGGCAGACCAAGGTCTGGTCTGGGATAGCTTCCTTAAATTCTCTTTTCCAGCTTCTGCCCTTCTCACCCTAATGATTCTCAATAACTTCCAAATTTTTCCACAATGGTTCCCATGACCTCATTGGCAAGAGAGTAGGGAGGGAGGTATCTGCTTAGATGGGTCACTTCTAAGTCAGGCATTAGCACATTAGAGGCTGTATAATATGAATTAAGTACCAACTGCTGTGGTGTTGATACTATGTGCTGGAAGGTATAATGGGTTCGGGAAAAGAAATAACAAAAAACATTTATTTCATGAATGTAGTGGCTCTTTGCCAAAGCTAACTCTTTCATTTTTAGCCATATTGAATTTTTTTTTCTTATTAGTGGTGGGTTTTTTGTTTCCATTTACGTCAATTCCATGAAGTGGCAGTGGTCAAAGTAGATCAGCCCATGCCCAATTTATCACAGCCCCTATTAGTAATAATATTGGCACGTAATAAACATAAAATAATAGCAACCTACTTTACTTTCTGTGGGCATTTTCCTAAAATAAATTAATTTCTTCCAAAGTAACTTTTCTTTTGGCTCGAAATCTTAAACAAATTCCCACTCTGGAGATTCTGGTACTTTTTCATTTATCTAAATATTAATTAAAATTTTATTTATTTTATACTGGATTTAAGAATAAAACAAGTATTTCTATAAAATAGTAGAATAGAAATGAAGATGATTGTACATGAAACTGCAAATCTATTATGTACAAGTTATTATTCTTTTTAAATATATAGTAATCATGTAACTTTCTTTTTTCATCCTTTTTCTCCCCTCCCCTCCACACCCTAGAGATAGCTACCAATAGACACAAATGTGTATATAGATATACATACATACATATATATATATATATGCAAAAGCATTCTATACATACTTCTATTTGTCAGATAAATGCAGATAATGTCTTCATAATCTCTTTGTAGTTAATTTGGGTATTTTGCAATAATCGAAATGACTTAGTCACTAAAGTTGTTCTTAATGCAGTATTGCTGTTACTGTATACAACGGTTCTCTGGGTTCTATTCATTTCCTGTTAGTACTAGACCTGTGATTTCATGGGGAGCAAGAATTCTAAATGAAAAATCCCTCATTCAGTGCAACTTGGCACCTGTTGCTGTGCAGCTTCTGATATTAGAGATTTGCCTACAGCATTGAGGGTTTTAGTGATGGAAGGATCAAACAGTTGTATGTGTCAAAGGTAGGATTCGAACCCAGGCCTTCCTGATTCCTAGGTTCATTCTCCATCTACTTTCTGCCTCTCAAAGCAGGCAATTTACTGTTAAATCCTAAATGGGTAACTAAATTCATCCTGTTTCCATTTTGCTTTAGAAATGACTCTTTAGTAGTTATAGAACCTCAGATCTTAGTTCTTACTTTATGTTTATCCTCAGCTCTGACCCACAGCCCTCTGACATGCATATATAAGCATTATCAGTTCCTGTGATATGTACTCTCCAAGGTAAAGACTCCCTTCCATCATGGCATGTGCTCAAGTCTCTGAAGCAGTTGCTAATTCCTTCCCACCAAACTGATGTGTGCCCCCCAACAGGACCTTTCATCCACATCGCATGTATCTTGCGTATGACTACTCCGTGTTATCTTCCTCATTAGAGTGTAAGATCCATGAAGACAGGCGCTGCGTTTTCTTTTTTCTTTGAATCCCTGGGGTTAGCACAGCGGAAGTGCTTAAGAAATCCTTCTTCAGTTGATTGATTGGTACTTGATTCCAGGTGGAGCCGAAAGGAAGAAGACATCTCTCTCCGGTCGTAAAGGTTGGTCTTGGCCAGTGTCGGTTTTGCAAGGCAAATGTCTCCCCTTGTTTTCTCAATCCCTCTTCGGTCTCTTTCGCTTTAGCCTTCTCCTTCCCCCCTTGCGGGATGATCACAAGAGGCCGGCAGAGTGCAGCATCTGCTAGCTGATGCACCTCCCAGTGAAACAGCAGGTGGCCCTATCAGAACAGAAGGTACTCTATTCACTGGGGATCGAATCTTTAAATTATTACACACCAAGTAAAATATTTCCTCTCACCCTTGCTCCACATCTGTTTTCCCTTGTTTTAACAGTTCCTTCCTCCCTCAAGTTTTCATTTCTCAGGCCCCTTCCTTTAGCAATCCATGAATTCTAGGTTAAAGTATCCTGTTTGTGAGAGGGAAAAAAGGTTTAAAAGAAGAGACTTGTTTAAAATTGATTGTCAGTAAGGGCACTGAATAGAAATATTGAGAATCTAATCATAGAATCCCAAGGTGCTACTTGTGTGAATAGAAGCAAATTCTTAGTCTTGCTGTACTCGTTTGCTAGCTATGTGACCCTGGGCAAGTCACTTGACTTGTTAGCTTCAGTTTCTTCTCTAAAATGAGGACAATGATAGCACTTACATTGCAGGGTTGTTGTGAGTATCAAATGAGATATGTAAAGTGCTTTGTAAACCTTAAGTGCCAAATAAATCATCATCATCATCATCCCCTCTCTATCCTGATCACATATATTCATCTGGATCCTTCACTACAATCCGCAGAAGTGCATTAGAGGTTATCCTCTAGTTATGCACACCCCAGCTGCAAAGGAAATGGTAAGGGAGGGAAGAACTGAGATTAAGAGAAGGGACACATGGGACCCCCAGAGTAGGGAAGGAGAGGAAGAAATCTGATTCTGCTTGCTACCCTATCAATCTTTAATACTCCCAATCCCCCACCTTCTTTGGGCAGCATACGATGGAATAATATTCACTGAGAAATGTGGTCAGAGTGTGATGACCTCAATCCTCAAGAGACTGGAGTATGAGAGGGGTGTGTGTTTGTGTGCATGTGTTTGTGTGTGATTTAACAGATGAGGAAACTGATTATTTTAGAAGTAAAGTGCAGTTCAGGAACCATGGTATTCCTTATAAATATATCATTTTACTCGAAAAATGTGGTCAGTACTTGAACTCAGAATGAAAACATTCTGGACTAGGTTGAATTCATGCATGATCTTTGGTCTACAATTCTAATTAAACCATGTAACTATTTCTTCCCTGGTTCCCTGTAACCACTACTATCAGATTACACACACACACACACACACACACACACACACATATTTGCTATTTTCACCCACCCTATTAGAAAGAGAGAGGAGAGAGAGAGAGAAGAGAGAGAGAGAGAGAGAGAGAGAGAGAGAGAGAGAGAGAGAGAGAAAAGAAAAGAAATGAAATCCAGGCAGGTTTCCTGAAGGTTAAATAAATCCTATGCCTCTAACATAGCTGTTTTACCCAGGTAAGTCACTTAAACTTTCAGTGCTCTAGGCAAATCTTTAAGATTACATATTTCAGAGAAGAGGTCAAAGTACGTTGATACAGGGAGTTTTTTTTTTCACTATTCATATCTGTTAGGAAGGTTTTGTGTTTCCTTCTTTGTTATTAATAGAGACAGAAGAAAAAATAAGAAGAACTAAAAGGGGAAGGACTTTTATCTTTACTGGATATTTTGGCATTAAATGACAATAAAATGACATATTAAGAGTTTATTACTTGGTATAATTTAACATAAAGGTGGGTCCATTTTTTTTTTAATCAGAATTCAGGATTTGGGCTGAATTCATAGAATAAGTCAATTAATCTCTTAATGACATCTCAGTAGCTATGGCTCTGGGGTAACCTTAGACTGTTGTTTAAATCAAGCTTATTTTTAACTTCTTATAATCTAACTTCCTTTCTCCTATTCTCCTGAAACTGTCACCAATGACCTCCTAATTACCAAAACCAATGACCTCTTTTTAGGCTTCATTCTCTTTAGCCTCTCTGTATCATTTCACATTGTTGACCACTATACTTCTGAATACCGTTTCCTCCCTTAGTTCTGTGACATTACTGTTTCATGGATCTTATTTTACCTCCCTGACCAATCCTTCTTGGTTTCCTTTTATCATTCTTCTTCCTCTTCCTAGCCCTATAATTACAGATGTTTCCCATGGTTTTATTCTTGGCTTTTCATTTGGTCTTAGGTAGGTAGGAAGGAGAGAAAACAAATAGTTGTTAATTGGAGAAAAAAGTACATTTATATAAAAGGAAGTACAGTCATCCTATTACAAAACGTGTTTGAAAAGATGGCTTAGAAATAATAAGCTAAATTTTTTAAGATTAAAAAAATACTTCTTCCATGTTGAAATTAATTGTATACATAAATATGTACCTCTAAAATTCCAATTTATCCCACTCAGTTCAATTAAATTCAACCAAAATTATGTGCCTACTATATGCTAAGTACTCTACTTACAGGCAGCTAGATGGCACAATATACAGAGCACGAGATTTTGAATCAGAAAGAATTGACATATTCTTTCCAGGAGCAGTGACAGAGATCATTTGATTTTGATTCCAGAACTGATATTACATCATAGAAGAAGAATTGACAGAAATTGGCAAATGATTAGATGTTGAGGAGTACTGGGAGAGATGAATGGTAGGGTAGTGCCACTAAGAAAACTTTTTTTAATTGAAAATAAGTATTTTCAAATCATGGTGGCTCATGTTCGTAGCAGTATTGCATGTAGGCAAAGTAGGCAGTCATTTTTGAGGAGGGTGTGAGAAAGGCTCCACATATTCCTCCTCCCAACTCCCACTCAACTGGCCCCATATCGTGAACAGATCTAAAAGGGACCTTGGAGGTCATTTTGTCTGACTCTCCGATTTAACAGATGAGGGAACTGATTATTTTAGAAGTAAAGTGTAGTTCAGGAACCATGGCATGCCTTATAAATATATCATTGTAGTCTAGAAATATGATCAGTACTCGAACTCAGAATGAAGAAAACACTCTAGACTAAGCTGAATTCATGCATGATCATTGGTCTACAATTCTCATTAAACCATGGAACTATTTCTTCCCTGGTTCCCTGCAACCACTACTGTCAATGGGCAGGTCCTTCATCTATGACAGAAGTGTTCATCTGTGTGGAGTAGAAACCTGTTGCTGGTCAGCACAAACTGTATCTGTTGTATCCATCCTTCTTTCCACTTCTTCTGTGATCATCCTAATTCAGTCTCTCATCTCTTCCCACTTAGTCTGTTTCTTCTTTAAAAAATTTTAATGATATCCTTGTTATTGCACCAATAACTTTTGTATTTCTACCATCACTATCCTCCAGAAAGTCATTCCTTATAATAATTTTTTTTTCAAAGTTCAGCAAAACCAATAAATATATCAAGAAATTTAGATGTTACATGCAATGTTCACATGGTGTCATCTCATGGTTCGTGGCTCTTCTTTGGGCCAGTTTGGTCATCATAATTTTGCACCATTCAATTTAGATTGTTTTGTTGTGATTAGTATAATTACATTGTTATGTATCATTGTTGTGATTATAATAGTCATTGTGTATGTTTTCTTGATTCTATTTAAATCTGCATTACTTCTTTTAAATGTTTCTATGCTTTTCTGTGTTTATCACCCCCATTGTTTCTAACAGCCCAGCCACAATCCACATAACACAATTTGTTTAGCCATTCCAATCAATACAAATTTTTGTTTCCAATTCTTTACTATCACAAACTGTTGCTATAAATATTATGTTTAATATTGTCATTCACCTCCTTAGAGTATATACCTAGCAATGAAATCTCTAGATCAAAGATCTCTAACTTGTAGTCATTTTCTTCATATAATTCCAAATTATTTTCCAGAAAGGTTAGAACAATTCACAATTCAACCAACAATTCACTGATGGGACCATTTATTATATTGCTAATTAGAGTCAATCCATTGTTCCAGCATGTTGAGATCTTTCTGGAGTTTAATTCTGTTAGCCAGTTCATTAGGTTTTCCTCCCAACTTCATGTCATCTGCAATTTTGATTAGCATGTGATCTATGCTTTCATCCAAGGCAGTGATTAAACTGTTGAACAGACATAACATTAGAGCATTCTACTAAAAACCTCTTTCTAAGCTGACATTGATCTATTAGTCACTGCTTCAGGTGAAGTTGTTCAATGAATTCCACAGCCATCTAACTATACTATCATTGAGTAACTATATTTTGTCACTACTTCTTGTACCTTGTCTTCTCTTCATCCTGACCATCCTTAGTGATTGATTCCTAGTGATTATACCCCTTTTCTTCCAGCTCTAAATCTCTCACCAGTCTTGAAGCTCTGACAGCCTAGATATGAGAGTATTAGTGACTAGCTTGTTTTCCTTACCAGCATGTTTCCAACTTCTGAATGAATACATGACACCTGTTATATCTGAGTTATAATTGTGAAGTCTCCTATTCCCAAACAAAATCCTCTTCCATAGATCTCAAGTATGACTCCTTTTTAGAGTGCTACTGTCCTAGGAACAACGACCTATTCTTCTTGTGAGGAATAGTGTTTTCAAGATTAAGGTTGGAAGATTTTCTTGTCAGGTTGATGTATTGTGCCCTGCAGAGACCTAACTTTTTCAGGATTCCTGCTGTCCTTGTTTTCAGTGCTGAAGTTAAATATTATAGTGGTAGACCATATGAAGAGGCCAAGCTATGTTGGCAGAGATTAATTCCTCTAGAGTGAGATGCTTAATTTGCTGTGATAACTTGGTTATGTTGCCCCCTTAGGTAGTTTGTGAAATTTCCAATTTCCTCTCCCCACACAACACACACACACACACACACACACACACACACACACACACACACACACACACACACACTTTTGAATGAAAGATTACCAGAGAAGTTCTACATCAACCTTTTTTATCCCCTGGCCAAGGCACAGAGTAGGGCTTTTTTCTTCATTGCATAACTCTAATCTAAGGATAATGAGCAGTATGGAGAGGCATCATGGTACAAGACTATATAGCATATTACTGTAGTCAGAGGACCTGGGTTGAAATCCCACTTCTTAGGTTTACTACCTGTGTGACCTTAGACAAGTCTCTACACATCCCTTTGCTTCAATGAACTCATCAGTAAATTGAGAGGATTGGACTAGATCAGTGTTCTCCAAATTAGGGAGTGTGACTCATTGCACAGGATGAATAGTCATGTATCATGACCTGCAACTGCAGACTTTACATTGTCTTTCTCCCCAAATCTATTCATCTTCCAAACTTCCCCATTGCTGTTGAGAGTACTACCATCTTTCCAGTCACCCAGTTTAGTTTCAGACTAGATGATTTCTAAGATTCCTTCTAGCCATAAATCTGTAATTCTAAAGCTGGAGTTCTTAATCCTCAGATACAGTTAAACAGGTCAGTGACTTCGAATATGTGTGTGTGTGTGTGTGTGTGTGTGTGTGTGTGTGTTTCAGTAACCTTTAACTGAAATTAAAGTTTCTTCAATTTTTTAAAAACATTATTCTGAGAAGGGATCCATAGGCTCATCAGATTGTCAAAAGAGCCCATGATAGAAAAAAATAACAGTGTTAAGAATCACTCTTTTATGAGGATGGTGAATAGACTTTTCATAACTTTGATTTAAATTATTATTTTTTGCCTGCTTAGATTTATGGCTCCTTGAAGTATAGATGCAAATTTATTTGAATAGTTTGTAATAAATTCATGCTTTTCAGGGTTCTTAAAATAGTATGATAATGCAATCCATACAGTTCCTTTTATGTAGATTGCATGTTCCTAGAACAATGCCTAAATTCCTAAGTAGATACTTTAAGTGAACCCTCTACAAATAGCTGCTTAACAGATACTTTATAATGTGGAGCAGTGGCATAATCCAGATGTTATGAAGGTCAGAGGGACTTCCATAATTTCTTGATAAAGATTTCTAATTTTATATCATCAAAGTCATGTAACAATTTGACAATCCACCATCCCTTTTCCCAGACAGGGACTTCATAAGGTCTTCCTATACTGGAAAGCCACCTCTGATTTTGTTTTAGACCATCCCCTGATGCTATTGGTGAAGGACTTTCTTGATCGATTGGTCAGAGCAGTGTTGTGTGTCTCCTAGATAATGTGATAGATGCTTCTCTAGACTTTCCCACTGCTTGGAGCCAGAATGCAGAAGTGTGAGTTAAAAGGTGATTAATCTTCCCTAATGGGACTATGCATTGCAAACAGGATTTCGGCCACCACATCTTCATTAGCCTTGATAGGGTCCTGTATTACCTCAGATTAGGTAATTGGTCATTTATTATAGAGCAGAGGGTAGAGGCCTTTTGAACAAGTGTCAACTACATTAAGTCCATTTGGGAAGAAGGAGGGGAAGGGTCCAGTTGCCAAGAATCCATTGGGGAGTAATTCAATCTGGCATGTGGTTAGAGTCATCTCTCCTACTAAGTTCTCTGTTTAATGGAGAAAGGCAAACTTGGCATAGCTAGTGCTCTGGGTAATAGATAGAGAAAGCCCTGAGCAGTGACACTGTCAGTATTTCTTTGATTGCTAGCATGAGGTCATCCCGAGCCTATGCTAGTTCAAGAGAAGCATTGGTTAGGAATTGAAACAATTTTGGAAATGTTATTAAAAAGGCAATAGTCCATGGTCCCTTTGAGTGAGAGTATTACTGTGCTTTGTTTTGGCTGCTACTTAAAAAAACAAAACAAAACAAAATCCTTAACTTGAAAGGTTTAGGGAAGATGGTGCTGTTAGTGTAAAACTGCTGTATTTTCCAGGTAGTTTAGGGTTATCCTCTTCCTTTGTTTAGCAAAACTCATCCAAGATGAGTGGTGTCCTTATTCTACAAAAGCTTAGTGCTATCTTTCACATCTTAATGGCATGGCATGAATGAATGAATGAATAATAATAAAAAGAACTTGTTAAGTGCTGTACTATGTGCAAAGCACTGTGCTAAGGTCTAGGGATAGAAAGAGAAAAGCAAGACAGCCCCTACTCTCACGGAACTTGGGATATATAGCTTATATAAGAGGATTAAATTGGAAGCCAGATAGACCCTATGGTCTTTAGGGTGCGATGGCAAAGCAGAAAGCAATGAAGGATGTGCATCTATATGTGAGGTAGTGTGACCTCCAGAAAACTACTCCCCCCTCCCCTTTCACAGGTTTGCAGGTCATAGGTAGAACTCATTCTATTGCTTTTACTGCTTTTTGCATTCTCCTTCATTTTCCTTTTCCTCCTCCACTGCCCCTCCTTCTCTTCCTCTTTCCCTTTTACATACTTCTCCCACCTCCTCCTTCTCCTCCTCCTCCTTCCTCCTTCCCTCTCCCTCTCTATTGGGAAAATGCCTAAAATACAAACATGCCATTCACCTCCAATGGTACTTCAACCCTGTTATCTAATACTTAAAGTAGTACATACTATGATAAAAATTTGGGTAGAACCTGGTTTCATGTCATGAGAAAAAAATCAATTCTTTACATAGGGATAGAAACAGAAATGTAAATTCTAGTTCATAAAGTTAATCTTCCCTCTGATGTCTAGGTAGTTTCAGGTACCTTGGGAGTGTTATGTTGCTGTGTCTATAGAGGTTGGTTGGAAAGTCTCTCCACTACACTATAGACGTGTATTAATAATGCTTTTGAAGGCTTGACACACAAGTGATTCCCCTTCTAGAGTCACAGGATCATAGTTTAAAGCTGGAAGGGATGTTAGAAGTCATTAGGCCTCATTTTCTAGACAAGGAAACTTGAGAACCAGAAAAGTCAAGTGATTTGCCCAAGATTGCATTGCTAGTAAGTATCTGGGGCAGGACCCGAACTCAGTTCCTCCTCATTCTAAGTCCAGCACTCTATCCACATTATGTGTGTAACGCTCTCTCAGAGTTAGTGTAAAATTAATGATGAGTACAACTAAAGCATCCTCTGAAAAGAGCTGAAACGAAGTATCTGCCTCAAAGTAGATATCTTTTCTGCCAAGATGGCTTGATTATTTCTAGTCATACAAAATTTTTAGTCATTTTCAAGTCCTCCCAGTTTATTCTTCATATCCATTCAGTTATTGGGTCTTATCAGTTCTTTTTGATATCCAGTTCTTTCTTTGAAATATCTCTTGGATTTACCTCTCTGTTTTTCTTGCTACCAGATTGACCTAAATTAGTCTTTCAAATAGTTTTATCATCTCCAGCCACTCTCCCCTCCAATCTATCTTGCATATTATTGCCAGATTAATTTTTCTGAACTACGCTCTCTTTGATACATATCACTTCTCAAAATCCAAGTAGTTCCACATTTTTCTAAGTATGAAATCCAAACTCTTCAGCATGGATTTTTGGTACTTCATAATCTGGCTCTACCTTACTCATCTGACCTAATATATCATTAATTCTGAACACAAAACCTTGCTTAAGACTGGTTTCACTGTCCCTCAGATGTGCTATACATATTCTTAGCTCTGTGATTTTGCTCTTACAGTTCTCTCCACCTAAAAATGAAGAAAATTAAATAAGCATTTATCAAATATTTACCATGAGCAAGGCATGTTTTAAGCTCTGAAATACAAGACAGATATAATAGAAATCCTGGATTTCACAATCTAAATTTGGGAAAAAAGATGAAGATTTAGATAATTCATGAGAAAATGCTATGCAGGGGAGAATATCATCTGTGCAATGGGGAAGTCCACAAAGAGTTCTATGAGAAATCTAAAAAGCCCAGTGATTAGAAAGGGCAAAATAAAAAAAAGAGAGAGAGAAAGGATAAAAATTATGCCTTCTAGAAGTTTGGTAATAAATTAATTAGGGAGATTAAATAATACATTAAACGGTGTAATAGGGCAAAGAGAAGAGCTTTGTTTTTCTTTTTTTTTTAATATGTAACATTATGATCATGTTTGTTATAGGTGGCTGAAGGTAAAAAGCAAGGAGAGAAGAGAAAAAAGGAGGGAAAAGGATATGGGGGAAGAGACAGAAATAAATATATATATAATATACATATGTGAATATATATGTATATATATATGTATATATATATATATATATGGAGAGAGAGAGAGAGAGAGAGAGAGAGAGAGAGAGAGAGAGAGAGAGGCAGAGACAGAGAGAAAAAAGTATAATTGATAGAATAAGATCACAAAGGATGCTGTAGGGGAAAGGATCAAGAATATAGAGAAGGGGATTAATTTTGGCAAAGGAGAGGCACTACCTCCTCCTCTGAGGTAAAAGGGAGAAAGGAGATGATGGATGAAGACATCAGGATAGTTAATGGAGTAGAGCAGGAGAGGTGGGAAATTTCATATTGGTTTGCTTCAATCTTTTCAGTTAAGTAGGAGGTGAGATCAACTCTTGAAATGGAAGTAGGAGAGATTAGTATTCTAGGCTTGAGGAAAAAGCTTTAAGTAGTTTTTATGGGGAATATGATAGATAATCAAAGATAAATAAAAATATTGTGAGGGCCTTTTAAGTCGAATACCATAAATTTATTCACAAACTTCCTGTGGATTCATGATTACTTTCAACATAATTTGAAATGGAGGAGGTAGGTGGTAGGAGTTATCCAAGATGAAGAATTAATAGCATGGAGATATAGGGAGGTTAAATTACAAAGCAATTTAAGGGTTAAAGAAAGAGCTTATTTAAATGGCTGACCAAAGACATCTGAGAATCAAGTCTAGTATTAAAACGGTATTTAACAAAAGGTGTCTTGTTTCTATATAACAAAGGAAAACATTTATGAGGTTGAAACTTGGTGAAGAGGGAAGCAAGGGACAAGACAGTCAAGAAACTGAGCAAATCGAGAAATCAAGAATATAATAATGTCAAAGAATAGTTGTGGGAAAAGCAAGGGATTAAATAATATCGAATAGAAGTTAAGGCTATGGGATTTATTTTAGAGTTCAAGATTTTGGAGGTATAGCATGTTTGAGAGATAGTGGTCTCAAGTGTTCCCACACTGGTGAGTGGTTTGATTACTGTGGAGGTTGTAGGACCTAAAGAATTCAAGAAAATAAGAAGACAGTGTGTAGTTATCAATTTGAATATTGAAGTTCCTAAGGTCAGAGAAAGGAATGAAAAAGAAAGATTATGAGTCAGGTACCAATGTCCTGAAGAAAGTTTGGCAAGTATGTAGGAGGTCACCAGATGCTAACCAGGAGAAGGTGCTATAGTTGGATTATGTGAACTTCAAAGGAGAAGAGTTTGCCCAGTGGTCATAGCAAGTGGTGTCACAAAATGGTTTTGCAGAACAAAAATAAATTTATCACTGCCTCCAGATCCTATAAAATGAGGATGGTAGGACATTAGAAAAGGAACACTGAGCATTAGGTAGTTCTGGGGTAGAAACTAGGTTCAGCTAATTAGAGAAGGTAGAAGGAATACAAGAAGAAGAAGTTGATAATGAATGGAAGTTCCAAAGGGCACCACGGAATGGAGAAGGCAGAGGAGGATCAGATTTAGAAGAGATATGACCTGGGGTATCAACCCTCAATGACCTGCCTTCACTCTCCTAGATGAAAATAACTTCTTAGATTTCTCATAGAACTCATTATGGACCTCTCCATTGTACAGCAGGCATTCTCCCCTGCATAGCATTCTCTCATGAATTATCTGAATCTTCATCTTTTCCCCGAATTTAGATTGTAAAATTGTTGAAAGCAGGATCTGTGTTATATCTATCTTGATACCTCAGAGCCTAAAACAATGTCTTACTCATGGTAAATATATAATAAATGCTTGTTTAATTTTCTTCGTTTTTAGGTGGAGAGAATGGTAAGAGCAAAATTTTCAATGAAAACACAGAGGTGAGAGGCTAGAGCAACAAAATAGGCCTTATGTCTAGAGTGGTGAGTTTCTGTGACAGAGTTTAGAGAGTAGAATAGTGGAGGATGAGATGGAAGAAGTCTATTTGTTGTAGAGGAAGGTGGACAGGGTGCCAAACAATCAGAGATAACTAATGGAGAAGATTTTGGGGGTAAGCAGAACTGAGATACCATTTAGTGTGTGCTGCTGCAATGGTGTTTTCACATTGTTGGGCCTTCTAGGCCTACCTTGATTTCTTGCCATAGTCTCACTCTTTCAGTGTTTCGGGCGAGTAGGAAGTGAGGTCAGAAGAAGTAGCTGGATAGAAGTTTCCATTACTTCCCTCACTCTGAACTACTTTCCTCTCCCTCCTTTCTCTATCCACACCCAACCTTCAAGGATCAATTCAAGTTTCACATTCTGCATAAAATCTTCTTTGATCCCTCTAGGCCCTGTTGATCTCATGCTTCTCTGAAGGATGAAGTTCTGTGTTTTTTTTTTTTAATCTTTGTATTCCTAGCATGTTACCAGAATATCCCATGGAAAATGGGGCTTATTAAATGTTTGCTTGATTGAATTAGGTCCTAAAGTTCTTAATAGAGACACACTATGTCTCCACATAATACTTCAGCCAAACCTTTTTAAACTTGATGTCAATGTGAAAATATGAATATAATCTCAATATGCCATCTAGGTGGTACAATGGTTAGAGCTCTGGACCTGGAGTCAGGAAGACCTTTGTTCAAGTCCATCCTTATATACTTACTAGCTGTGTGACCTTGTGCAAGTTGCTTAACCTCTCTTTGACTCAGTTTCTTCATTTGTAAAATGGAGATAATAATAGTACCTACCTCTCAGGTATTGTGAGGATAAAATGAGATAATGTTTGTAAAGGTCTTTACAAACCTTAAAGAGCTACATAAATGCTAACTTTTATTATTATGTGCTAAAGATCAATCAGAGCCTGGTAAAGTTTAATTAATAACACTTTACATTCGTGTAAGAATATGTCTTTTTAAAAATAATTTTCCCTTGCGGCTCATCTGTGAGTCAAGTCCAGTACAAAGCGCAGGTTAGACTCAAGGCAAGAGATAGACTTTCTGTCAGCTACATCGTCTCCTCTACGGAGGTAAAAATAGCATCTATGTAACTTCTGTTTGACAAGAGGGTTAGAAAGCTAGTTGTTTTGTAATCAAGTCAAAAGGGTATCCTTCCTGAAAGCTGTGCTTTGGGTGCCCCAAATTTCTAGCTATACGATGCAGCAGTTTCCAGAAACATGACTAAAATGTCTATAGCTAATAGAAAACCCATACTATTATTTCTTTTGAGTGTGTTGAGCCATAGGCACTGAGATATAGGAGGCCAAGTCTTCTTGACCTTGGTGTTTAAAAAGAAGTAATCTCAATTTGTGAGACTATCTGAGGTACTCTACCACCAACATATATTATACAAGGAAATCCTATGCCTGAAAAGCAGCATTTTTCTGAACATAATGTTAAATAGCCAACCAATTGACAGATGTCAGGAAAACAATAAGAAAAACTATGGTTTTCTAGTACTTGTATATCCTCTGGCTTTCCAGCTGTCATACCTTTCTCCTTGCCACCTCACTTGCTACTTGGGGCACTGGGAGGTTACCTGAACAAAATCAGAATGGATTTTCCCCTTGCTGGATTTTTTTTTGAAAATTCTAGATTTAAACAAAAAAAACAATATGAAACTGTGGGTCATTGTTTTAAAAGTACGATACATTAGGAGAATGTTATAACAATTAAAAAAAACAGTGGATTTTTTTTCATTTAAATTAAAAGGAAAAGTAAAACCCTTCCAGATGTTGAGATAAATAGTAACCAAGTGATTCAATCAGGAATCTCTTGTGAGAAGATGGACTCTCTCCGTCAATGTCACGGAACGAAATCGTCTCAGATTCACCCAGCAATTCCATCTGGTTGTTGCAATTAGGAGCTGAAGATGACGGGAAGTTAAATGGCTGTCTTTATGAAACAAAACAAAACAGAAAAGGGAACAGCTGGGGGACTGGATGGCTCAGGGACAGAGAATTGGACCTAGAATGAATAGTCTTTCGTTTCTAGCTGCTGGTTAGAGTGGCAGAATGGGTTTGTATGAACTGAAGGTGCCTGCTATGCCATAGCAGTTAACTATCACGTGCTTGGTATATAATCATAGTTCCAAGGCAAAAAATTGGTCCTAGGTTTATACTGAATAACATTAAAAAAATATAGGTGACATCAATATAGTGCTTTAAATTTTGCGGGGTACATTATATGTGCTATCTCATTTGATCCTCACAATAACCCTGGGAGTTAGATGTTATTTTTATTTTTATTTTGGTATTTTCACTTATAAAGAGAACTCCTTCTTCATGCTGGTACATGGTCTGCCAATTGTGTTCTTTGTAAGTTGTCTGGAAGAGCAGTAGACTACCTGACTTGCTCAGAGTTACACGGCTAGGATGGAAGCGTCAGAAGGAAGACTCTTCATTTGTAAAATGGAGATAATAATAGTACCTACCTCTCAGGTGTTGTGAGGATAAAATGAGATAATATTTGTAAAGGTCTTTGCAAACCTTAAAGAGCTAGATAAATGCTACCTTTTATTATAATGTGCTAAAGATCAATCACAGCTTGGTGAAGTTTAATTAATAACATTTGCTCCTGATGCTAAGACCAGTTCTCTATCTATTACTTCACATTGCCTCTGAGTTGTTTCTAAAAATTTCATCCCCACTTTATAGATGAAGAATTTGAGGTTCAGAGTGATTTAATGATTTTCTTAGGTTCACACTGGCAGTAAATATCTGTGACTGGATTTGAATACAGGTCTTCCTGACTCCATCCAACATTCAATAATGCCCATCTTCTGCTATGGACTGGAACCCTGATTAACCATCTTCCCAAGAAATTAGGAATTAGAGCAATAGGATCATATCAATTTTGAGTGGGAAGAAACTTTTGCAGTAATGTAGTCTTTCCTCCCTCATTTTGCAAATAAGGAAACAGACCTAGGAGTGAGTGGTAGAAATAAAACTAGAATCATATCTCTCTCTCTCTCTCTCTCTCTCTCTCTCTCTCTCTCTCTCTCTCTCTCTCTCTCTCCTCTCCCTCTCTCCCTCTCTCCCTCTCTCCCTCTCTCCCTCTCTCCCTCTCTCTCTCCCTCTCTCTCTGGCAGTTGGGGTTAAGCAACTTGCCCAGGGTCACACAGCTAGTAAGTGTCAAGTGTTTGATCTGAGGCTGGATTTCAACTCAGGTCCTCCTGACTTCAGGGCCAGTGCTCTATTCACTGTACCACCTAGCTGCCCTGAATCTCATCTTAATTTCAGGTCAGTACTCTGGTCTCTGAAGACGAAGAATACCGATCATACAATGCCCCTAGTCCTCCTCATGGTCTATTCAGAATTTCTCCAGGATTTCTCCATGTCACATCAGGGTCTTGAATTGTGCAGTTAGCAATACTAGTACATGGGCAGGCAGGAAACTTCTTTATCTTGGGGCTAATGAGCTAAAGCCTTCCGTTCAATATTTTTGGCAGCCAAATATGGGTGATTGTCGAGGGGGTATGTCGTGCTGAGTAGATTAGATGTAACCCCGTTTGGGCTTTTGCAACAGGTTCCGCCCTCATGCCTGACAACAAACTGGGAGCAAGGTTACTGGGGTGGCACTTCATTAGAGGAGAAGAAGTCTATTCAAGCAGCCTCATCTGTTGAGTAGATAGAGTGGATCTAACAAAAGGGATGACAGATTAGGAACTGTCTGGTAGCTAATGTACTGTTTACTGCAGTATAAATGACTAGTGTTTGGGAAATGACAGATGAGAGTGAGCACATGTTGCTGGCTTTAATGATTTCCAGGTTTCGATAGTGGAAGATAGTCACGCTTGACAGAGATGTTTGGGGAGGGGATGCCAAAAACTGTGGGGGGATGGTCATGGAGAGAAGAGAATGAAGGGCTGTTCAACCTGTATTCACCCATCCATTTACAACCTATTTAGTAGGTGTCTGAAACCAACTCTTTTGTAGCTTTTCTTCTGCTTACATTCTTTTCTTTTACTCCCTTCCCTCCCTCCTCAGCCTGTCCCAAGGGCAGCTCTCATTTTATAATACAGTAATCACCCCAGAGGAGAAAAAGCACAAGCAATATGCATGGAGTGATGCTTAGCAAAACTGGTATATTCCTAAGAGAAAATGACATAGGAATAAAAATAGCTCATTACAAACAATAGAAATTTAGAGTAGCAATTAATCCAAGTGTGCTTTTTTGAGTTAAATTTGTGGAGACATTGGTAACCCAGAGACCAACCTTTTTTGAGTTCAAGAAATAAATATGTTTTCAGACAAAAGGTCACAAAACATTTGTAGCTTTACTGGCCACTTCACCTTCATTTTCAGTGCTTAGCAATACTAGTGACGTTAATAAGTGATTTCACTCTGAGAATGAGTATGTTTTATAGCACTGGGAATGGAATGTAGAATATCCAAGTTCAAATTCCACTTCTGACATCTACCCATTTCTAGGCCTGGGCAAATCATTTATCATCTATGCTTCTCAGGCACTTCCTAAAATGTCTGTACAAAAATCATAGGTCACAATTTACATCTGTGGAGGGCATGCCCATGCAAGGGCAATGTGAGAATAATATTATTATTTTTTTCTTTTGTATTTTATTTCCCCCAATTACATGCAAAAACAACTTTTAATATTAGTTTTTTAAAACTTTGAGCTCCAAATACTCTCCCTCCCTCTTCACCCCCCTCATTGAGAAGGCTGGCAATTTGGTATAGGTTATACATGTGTAGTCATGCAAAAACATGTTTCCATGTTAATCATGGTGTGAAAGAAAACATGGACAAAAAAAACTCAAGAAAAATAAAGTAAAAAAAAGTATGCTTTGAACAATCAGTTCTTTCTCTGGGGATGGATAACATTTTTCATCATAAGTCCTTCAGATTTGTCTTGGATCATCATATTGCTGAGAATAATTAAGTCATTCACAACTGATCATTACACAATATTGCTGTTACTTTGTACACAGTACATGTCACTCTGCATCAGCTTCTGTGAGTCTTTCTAGGTTTTTCTGAGAGCATCCAGTTCATCATTTCTTATAGCAAAATAATATTCCATCACAATCACATGCCACAATTTGTTTAGTCACTCACCAATTGATGGGTATCCCCTCAATTTCCAATTCTTTGCCACCAGAAAAGAGTTGTTATAAATATTTTTGTACATATAGGTCCTTTTCCTTTTTGGTTTTTATGTCTTTTTGGGTACACATCTAGTACTGGTGTTGCTAGGTCAAAGGGTATGCATGGTTTTATAGCCCTTTGGGCATAGTTCCGAATTGTTCTACAGAATTGTTAAATCAGTTTACAACTCCACCAACAATGCTTTAATGTTTCATTTTTCCCACATCCCCTCCAATATTTGTCATTTTCCCTTTTCTGTCCTGTTAGTAAATCTAATAGATATGAGGTAATACCTCAGAATTATTTTAATTTGTATTTCTCTGATCAATGGTGACTTAGAGCATTTTTTCATGTGGCTATAGATAGCTTTGATTACTTCTTCTGGAAACTGTTCCTGTCTTTTAATCATTTATCAATTGGAGAATGGCTCTAATAGTTATAAATTTGACTTAGTTCTCTGCATATTTGAGAAATGAGGCCTTTATCAAAGAAACTTGCTTCAACATTTTTTTCATAGTCATGATTACTAACAGTATTTCCTTCCATCCTATTTCCCCCCTCTGTTTATTCTCTTTCTCATTTTATTCTGCCTCTTCTCAAAAGTATTTTGCTTCTGACTACTACCTTCCCCAATCTGCCCTCCCTTCTCTCATCCCCCCTTCTTTTATTCCCTTCCCCTCCTACTTTTCTGTAAGGTAAGATGAATTTCTATACCCAATTGAGTGTGTATATTATTCCCTCCTTGAGCCAGTTCTGATGAGAGTAAGATTCACTCACTCCCTCTCATTTCCCCCATTTCCCCCTGCACTGTAAAAGCTTTTTCTTGCCTCTTTTATGTGAAATAATTTCCCCCATGCTACTTTTTCCTTTCTGTTTCTACCAGTTCATTCCTCTCTCACCCTTTAATTTTCTTTTCTTTTAGATATCATCCCTTCATATTCAGCTCACACCTATGCTTCTGTCTATATGTACTCCTTCTAACTGCCTTAATAATGAAAAAGTTCTTATGAGTTACAAGTACCATCTTTCCATATAGGAATGTAAAGAGTTTAACCTTATTAAGTCACTTGTGATTTCTCATTCCTTTTTACGTTTTTATGCTTCTCTTGAGTCTTGTATTCAAAAATCAAATTTTCTATTCAGCTCTGATCTTTTCATCAAGAATGCTTGAAAATCCTCTATTTCATTAAATTTCCATTTTTCCTCATGAAAGATTATATTCAGTTTTTCTGGTTATATGATTCTTGGTTCTAATCCTAGCTCCTTTGCCCTTCGGAATATATTCTAAGCCCTCCGATCCTTTAATGTAGATACTGCCAAATCTTGTGTAATCCTGACTGTTATCCACGATACTTGAATTGTTTCTTTCTGGCTGCTTGCAATATTTTCTCCTTGGTCTGGGAGCTCTTGAACTTGCTATAATATTTCTGGGAGTTTTCACTTTGTTATCTCTTTCAGGAATTGATCAGTAGATTCTTTCAATTTCTATTTTACCCTCTGATTCTAGAATATCATGACAATTTTTCTTAATAATTTCTTGAAAGATGACATCTATTTTTTAAATTGTCTCTCCTGGATCTGTTTTCTAGGTCAGTTATTTTTCCAATGAGATATTTAACATTTTCTTCTATTTTTGATTCTTTTGGTTTTGTATTATTGTTTCTTGATTTCTCATGAAGTCATTGGCTTCCATTTGTTCCGTTAATTTTTAAGAAATTATTTTCTTCAGTAAGCTATTGTACCTCCTTTTCCATTTGGCCAATTCTGCTTTTCAGTGCATTCTTTTCCTCATTGGTTTTTGGTATCTCTCTTACCATTTGGCCTAGTTTGTTTTCTAAGATGTTATTTTCTTCAGTATTTTTTGTGTCTCCTTTATCAGCTGTTGACTCTTTTTTCATGCTTTTCATGTGTCATTCTCATTTCTCTTCCAGTTTTTCCTCTATCTCTCTTACTTGATTCTCAAAATCCTTTTTGAGCCCTTCTGTGGCCTGAGACCAATTCCTATTTTTCGTTGAAGCTTTGGACGTAGGAACTTTGACTTTGTTATCTTCATCTGAGTGTGTGTTTTGATCTTCCTTGTCCCCATAGCAACTTTCCATGGTCAGAAGTTTTTTCTGCTGTTTGCTCATTTTTCCAGTCTATTTCTTGACTTTAGACTCTTTGTTAAAGCAGGGCTCTGTTTCCACGGTGGAGGGTACACTGTCCTAAGTTTCGGGGTTTTTGTGCAGTAATTTTCAGAGATCCTTCTAAGGACCTGTAATTTTCAGTTCTTCCAAGGTGGTATGATCTAAGAAGAAGTGTTTACTAACTCTCCTAGCCTGTGCTGTGGTCTATGAGCACCCACAAGCACATTTTTCTGCCATGGAACTGTGGCCAGGGTCCCTGTTCCACTGCAAGCTCACAACTTCTGGTGTGCTGGTGCTCCTTGCCCTGGAACCTAGGACTGACCCAGATCTGAGTACGAGCAAAACAACAGAGTCCTGTTCCCAGTGCCAGCAAGGTGACCCCCTCTGATCTCCTTCTGACCAGTTGTTTCACCCCCACACACTATTTGTGGGCTGAGCGTCACTTGCCACTGCATATTTAATGGCTCCCAAGGCCTGCTCTTGGTTGGCTGGAGACTGGAACAGCCTATACTAGACTGCGCTCCATTCTCACCCTAATGTGACAGACCTTTCCTGTCTACCTTCTAAGTTGTCCGTGGCTGGAAAATTATTTCACCCTGTCCTTTTGTGGGTTCTGCTGCTCCAAGAATTGTTTTATGGCATTATTTAAAAGTGTTCAGAGGGATTTGGGGGAGATCTCAGCAGAACCACTGTCTTTTCTTCTGCCATCTTGGCTCTGCCTCCTGCTAATATTATTATAATAACATTCTCAGTCATCCCAGTTAATTTAATTGGTATCTACAGGCATTGTAACATTGTGGATAGAGAAGTGGCCTAAGTCAGAAGAGCTTAGTTCAAGTTCTCATTCTGTTACTGGTTGTGAGACAATGTCCAGGTCACTTAACCTTTCAGTCACTCAGGTAGCTCCCTAAAATAATAAACTGCAGAATTCACTTATAGAAGGCGTTCCTCACCACAGAAACCCATAACATAAAACCACAAGCCTATCCACCCCCCCACCCAAAACAAAAGTAAAATAAAACTAAAACTTGTACTTCTAAAAGTCACCTATTTTATATCTAAGTATCAAAGATCTACACTTGGGTCCTTTGGTTCCCTTTTTTGACCCTTCTAATTAGACCTTTTAAAAGAGAAATCATACTGAGCCCTTTTGTTAAATTTAATTCAATGAACTCTGAGTATAATCTGTCGGGCCACCAGTCAACAAGCATTTATTAAGTGATTGCTGTAATCCAGAGTTACAAAGAAAGGCGAAATCTGTCAGTGTGCTTGAGGAACACATGTTCTAATGGGGAACTTGCAAATAACTAAGTGCATACAAGATACATAGAGGATAAACTAGAGGAAATCTCAGGGAGAACACACTAACAATGAGGGAGACAAGGAAAGGTAGGCATACAGAAGGCACAATATGAACTGAGACTTCTGAAGGAAGCAGGGAAGCCAAAAATAGGAGACAAGAAGAGAGAAGAGCATCTTCCTTTTCAGCAATACCTGCTTACTCCTTACCTCTACTACCTTTTTGTAGATTGCTTGTGCATGTCCTTGACACTTCTAGTTGTGACGGTCTTTCTCTGTTTATTGTTCCTTTTGGAAACCAGTTGTCTATTTTTGTTAGAATTCTTTCAGTCAACCTTCTACCATAAGAGAAGTTCCTTAGGCCATATATTTGGCACTCATGTTCTATTAGATGTGCCCAATCATGCTTAAAGGGATGTTTCTTTTTTATGCCCAAGGACAGTGAAATGTCAACAAGCAGGCATTTTGAAGCCACAGGGGTCCTTAGATGTCATCTATTGCAACCCAGTCATTTTATAGATGAATGAATGAATGAATGAATGAATGAATGAATGAAAATAAAGATTTATTATGCATTAGGTGCTGGATATACAAAAACAAACCTGAGGCCATCCCTTGCCTCAAGAAGCTTATGTACAATTAGGGGGAGACAGCACATCTTAGGGGAGTGATGGCCATTTAGGAGAATTTTGGTGTGAAGAGTCATAGTGATCATGATTAGAGGAAAAGTAGAGTTGAATGCCATATAATTTCCAGTAGCAATGTTAGTATCAATAAGTTTACTTAGAAAGAGAAAAAGATTTGCTTCTAGCCGTATGGCTAATATATGGCAGAACCAGACAGAGTTAGAACCAATGCTTCATGATTCCCTTGTCCCCTACTTTTCCCCTACAATGAGCTTTGCCCCCTAAATCAAATCTAAGAACCACTTTGTTTTTTGACAAATATTCTGAAGACTTCTGTTTTGTCATAGCTCTAATGTTGAATTTGGAATCTATATAGCATTTATCAGGGAATCTTATGAATTGGAGGTTCAGAAGTAGAAGTCAGAATTAGGGACCCATCCCTTACCTCCTTTTCTACACTGAAATAAAGGTTAGAAGTACCAAGTAATTCATATATTGTTTGTAGAATAAAATTATATTTTATTCATCATAAAGATAAAAAGTAGCCCCTCCCTTGAGGGAATTTATAAACTGGCATAAACATGTTATAAAATAGTCGGTGAAATGAAATTTGTATATTAATAGTTCTAATAGAGGTTAGACTGGGAAAAATAATAAAAGAACCAAAATAGTTCTGCAAAATTAAAATGAGAGAGAGAATTTCTGTAGCTTTTAGGGATCAGTAAGGAAATTGTGAAAAAAAAAAGTGGCATTTACTTTGGGTGTTTAAGGATGACTAGGAGGTAGAATTGGGAAGGGTGGTGTACCAAGAAGAGATGGGCAAAATTGAGAAAATATGTATCATATCCAAGTCCATGAGTCAAATCAAGTAGCTAACATGCACTTATTAAATGCCTACTATATGCCAAAAACTGTGCTAAATGCTGAAGATTTTTTCTGAAGACAAAAATAGTTCCTGCACTCAAGAAAGTTAAAATCTAATGAGGGTGACAACATACAAAGAAGGTAATGCCAGAAGGAAGGTACTGGTATTGAGGGGGACCAGGAAAGGCTTCTTGGGGACATAGTGAGTGATAAGTAGGTTGAGGACTTATACAACCTTACACAAAGCAAAATTGGGGCTAGATCATGGAAAGCCCTGAATGCCAGGCTAAAGAGTGTCAACTTTATTTGAAAGTCAATAAGGAAACAAGTAAAGAATTTAAGGCAGGAGAATGGTATGATGAAACTTTGCCACAGGAAGATTAATTTGCTCTCCAGGTTGGAGTTCTTTGATATCTTGGCTCATGTTAATACTTCTAGAACACTTCTTTAAAAAAGAGTTAATTTTAGGTTAAGTGATTTTGTTACTTGCTGTTTTGAGCTGAAAGATTTATTTTGTCCTAAATTTACATATGCCCAGGAGAACTTAAAGCTTCTTGGAACTGATAGTAAGACTTCCATTTGGTCTAACTATATTTTCTAAATAGGGCAGGTTTTGTCAGTGATGGGACCATACACACAAATGTTCTAAAGTATTCGATCATTGATAGCCATTGATTTTATAAAACTTTAGATGATGTCCTAGGATGAGAATCTCCTGAAATGCCCACAACAAAATCAGACATTATAAAATATTTGAAAGTTTAAAAATTATATAGTGAACTCAGTGATGAATTTAAAAAACCTCTGAAACAAAGACTTCCAGAAGGTGTCTTTATAGTGCTAAAATTGTGAAAGTAAAGTATTATCTATATTTTAGTGATGGCTTTTCTCTGTGTATGTATTGATCTTTTTTTTTTTGGACATTTTAAACACTAATAAGCAGCAGCAGTAGTAGTAGTAGTAGCAAGCATTATACCACTTTAAGATCTGTGAAATATAACCATTTACAAATATTATCTCATTTAATCCTCACAAACTGCTCGGGGAGGTAGGTGCTATTATTATCCCCATTTTGCAGATGAAGAAACCAAAACTTACAGAGGTTGTGGCTTGCCCATGGCTCACTACTATTAAGTGTGTAAAGTAAGGATTTAAATTCAGGTCTTCCTGACTCCAAGTCTACTGCTTTCCCCCCTACATCACCTTGTGGCCAAAGCAGTGGAAAAGATTCAAGGAGTGTTCTGAACATGGCAGCCTAGGATTGAAGATTGTCAAGAAAAGGAAAGCAGTTTGGCTTATTGTAAAGTCCAAATAAATGTGAACTGTTATTTGAATTTAGTATTGAATCAATGCTATGTGCCCTTAGGTGAACCACTTTAACTCTGTAAATTTTAGTTCCTCATTCTAAGAATGTGACTGGATGATTTCCAAGATCTCTTCTTGCTGTAAATTCTATAATCTTAAGCTTAAGCAGTTTGTTTTGGTTTTTATATTTATTTTAAATAAAAGGGATCTATCTCTTTACAACTCTAATTCATCTTTAAATTATGAAGAAAAATTCATATATGTCATCATTAACATCTGAAAACTGGAAAAGATAGGTTATTTTGTTTTGGTTTATCAAAAGTAAAAAAAATGTCAATGAAGTTAACAAAGTTGAGATAGGAAACTGTTTAAAGTCATAGTTTGTGTTACCTATAGTGGTTAATGACAAACAGAATATTAAATAATTATGAATGAGCATTGTTCTTTTTTAGATAGACTTTGCTCTCTAGTCTCATTGCATTTTTCTTTTTTCAGGAGGTTTTTAATGTATTCTTTTCATGATATAAAACATGCCATATTTGGCCTTTTCATGAAAATGGATCTGGTATTCTCCTTTGACAACTATTCATGTGAAAAGAACAGGTCCTATTTCTGTCCATTTCATGCAAGTGGTTATTTATAGAAATAACTGAATTTTTTTTTCTCAAAAAAAGTCACTTCGTGACCATAGGAACCTTCATCTGAGGAGCTCAGTGCACTTAAACCAGTAATTGTGCTATGTTCCCATTGTTTTTGACAAACAAATCATATATGTGAATTAGAAAACTAGAAAATTAGTCCTTTCATGTTCTAAAGTCTATTATTATATTCATATACAGAGGAAATCTAAGGCAGGAAAATGGTTTGTCAAGGTGTACTTGTACTGAATAACACCATATTTGTCCTTTGTACTCTCAGATATTTAGTGAAGAGTGCCTTAGCTCTCACTGCCTTTTATCTAATGTGTCACATTTGGTTCATCTCACTATTTTGCCATTTGGGTCTGTTCCTCTGGATAGAGAGAGGATTTCTCTTGTAGTTCAAAATAAACATAAAGTACCAACAGAGGCACTATTTGGATTATTGTACAGTCTTTAGGCAATTGGATGAATTGCAGAACCACAGAATTTTGGAGTTAATGGAAGCTCAGTGGCCATCTAGTGTAACCCATACATAAAAGGAATTTATGCTTACCATGCCTGATAAGTCACCATTTAGCCTCTGAATGAAGCCCTAGAATGAGTGGGAACCCATCCCCACTTGGACGGCTCTAACTATTAGGAAGTTTTTTTTTTTCCTGACATCACACTTATATTTGCCTGTGCAACTCATAGTTTACTCATAGTTTCTTCTTCTGTTTTCTGGCACCAAATAGACCAAATCCACTCACTCTTTTATGTGACAGCCCTTCCAGTACTTGAGCATTACTATCTTGTCACCCTTAAGGTTTCCTTCTCCCTTCCCCAAAATAAGCATTCCTTTTCACTTCAAGTGGTCTTCATATGGCATTGTCTTCAGACTCATAGCCAATCTTGAGTTATCTTCCTTGGACAACTTCCAGCTTACAAATGAATAAATGGGAAAAAAAAGTCTGTGTACTGTTTGTCAAACATTGTCCTATCACTAGGGATGTATATAGTAAAATCAAGATAGTGCTCACATTCTAATTGAGGAAGCAACAAATAAAAGAAAGCTTAGCAACAGGATGGACTGAGAAACCCTGAAGTCCTAAGGTAAGGCTGGGGTCAAGTTGCAGAGGTTCATAAGAGGTATGTCCTTAGTAGGTCCATCACTATATCAGATGGAATGCTTGGGGGTCAGGAGAGCATAGAGATGAGGTGGATGGAGGACCTTATGTTGCAGGGCAGATACTATAGCTTTAAAGTAATCTATTAGAAGAAATAGAATTGATGACTCCCTTTTCATTCAAGTGGTACCCTTGCGGTGATGGTGTTTTCTTTTTTTTTTTAACATATATAAATTTATTTATTTTTAGTTGTCAACATTCACTTCCACAAGTTTTTGAGTTCCAGATTTTCAGCCCATCTCCCCCCTCCCCCTACCCCACGATGGCATGCATTCTGAATATCCCTTCCCCTAGTCTGTCCTCTCTTCTATCTCTTTCCCCCCTTCTCTTATCCCCTTCCCCTTCTATTTTCCTGAAGGGCAGGATAGACTTCTGTATCCCATTTCCTATTTTTATTTCCCAGTAGCATGTGAAAACTTTTTTTTAAAACACCTGTTTTTAAATCTTTAGGTTTCAAATTTTCTCTCTTCCTCCCTCCCCACCCACCCTCATTGAAAAGGCAAGCAACTCAATATAGGTTGTACATGTGCAGTTATGCAAAACACATCCATAGTAGACATGTTGTGAAAAACTAACTCTATTTCCCTTAATCCTATCCTGCCCTCCCATTTATTCTATTCTTTCTTTTGACCCTGTCCCTCCTCAGAAGTATTTACTTCTGATTACCCCTTTCCCAATCTGCCCTCCTCTCTATCATCCCCCTGCTCTCTTGTCCCCTTCTCCCCCTATTTTCCTGTAGGGTAAGACAGATTTCCATACCCAATTGAATGTGTATGTTATTCCCTCCTTAAGCCAAATCCTATGAGAATAAGATTCACTCATTCCCTCTCACCTTCCCCTGTTTCCCCTCCACTGTAAGAGACTTTTCTTTTTTTTTTTTTGTGAGATAATTTACCCCATTCTACCTCTCCCTTTCTTCTTCTCCGAGTATAATCCTCTCTCATCCCTTAATTTTATTCTCCAGATATGACCCCTTAATCTTCAACTCACCCTGTGCCCTCTATCTATCTATCTACATATACATACATATAATTTTTTTCCTCCAACTACCCTAATACTGACAAAGGTCTCATGAGTTATAAATATCATCTTTCCATGCAGGAATGTAAACAGTTCAATCTTAATAAGTCTCTTATGATTTCTCTTTCCTGTTTACCTCTTCATGTTGCACTTGAGTCCTGTATTTGAAAGTCAAATTTTCTATTCAGCTCTGGTCTTTTCATCAAGAATGCTTGAAAGTCCTCTATTTCACTGAATGACCTTTTTTCCCCTGAAGGATTATACTCAGTTTTGCTGGGTAGGTGATTCTTGGTTGTAATCCTATCTCCTTTGCCCTCCAGAATATTATATTCCATGCCCTGTGGTCCTTTAATGTAGAAGCTGCTAAATCTTGTGTTATCCTGATTGTGTTTCCACAGTACTTGAATTGTTTCCTTCTGGCAGCTTGTAATATTTTCTCCTTGACCTGGGAACTCTGGAATTTGGCTACATATTCCTAGGAGTTTTCCTTTGGGGATCTCTTTCAGGAGGAGATCTGTGGATTCTTTCAATTTCTATTTTGCCCTCTGGTTCTAAATATCAGGGCAGTTTTCCTTGATAATTTCTTGAAAGATGATGTCTAGGCTCTTTTTTTGATCATGGCTTTCAGATAGTCCAATAATTTTTAAATTCTCTCTCCTGGATCTATTTTCCAGGTCAGTTGTTTTTCCAATGAGATATTTCACATTGTTTTCTAATTTTTCATTCTTTTGGATTTGTTTACTGTGTCTTGATTTCTCATAAAGTCACTATCTTCCAATTGCTCTATTCTAATTTTTAAGGAAGTATTTTCTTCAGTAATCTTTTGGACTTCCTTTTCCATTTGGCCAATTTTTTTTTAGGGCATTCTTCTCCTCATTGGCTTTTTGGACCTCTTTTGCCATTTGGGTTAGGCTTTTTTTAAGGTGTTATTTTCTTCAGTATTTTTTTGGGTTTCCTTTAGCAAGCTGTTGACTTGTTTTTTGTGATTTTCTTGCATCACTCTCAGTTTTTCCTCTACTTCCTTACTTGCTTCTCAAATCCCTTTTGAGCTCTTCCAAGGCCTGGGACTGATTCATATTTTTCTTGGAGGCTTTGGATGTAGGAGCTTTGACTTTGTTGTCTTCTTCTGGTTGTATATTTTGATCTTCTTTTTCACCAAAGTAAGATAATATAGTCTGACTGTTTCTGTGCTTGCTTATGATCCCGGCCAATTACTTGAGTTTTAAACTCTTTGTTAAGGTACGAATCTGCTTCCAATGCAGAGAATGTATTGCCCCAAACTTCGGGGGATTTGTACAGATGTTTTCAGAGATACTTGTAGGGACCTGTAAATTTTCAGTTCTTACAAGGCGGTATGATAAGGGGTGAGGTGTTTACTCCTTTCCTGGCTTGTGACTACAAGTACTCCTTTCTGTCCTGTAACTGTGAGGAGGAGTCCCTCTCTACAGCCACTACAAGCTCCTCCACACCAGCGCTCCTCCTCACCCCAGCACTGCTGCCCAGAACTGTGGCCCAGGTCCAAACATGGGCAAAGCAAGAGATTCCTGGCTCAGCACTGACAAAGAGATCCCTGCATTCCCTCTCTGATCAGCCACTGGATTCCCTCTCAGTCTGTGGGCCAGAAGCTCGGGAAGCAGCTGCCACCCCCCCCAGGGCCACGCTCTTGGGGAATGGAGCTGAAACCCCGCCTTCCTTTCTCAACCGACAGATACAGACTTTTCCCACTGACCTTCTTAGTTGTCTTTGGCATTGGTGGATTGAGGAGTCTGGAAATCTCCACGAGTGCCCGGGATTCAGTCCTCTTTCAAGCTACATTGAATGAACAAATAAAACATTCATTAATCATTTACTATGTCCAAAACACTGGGCTAAGCTTTGGTGATATAAATCAAAGAGCAAGACAGTTCCTACTCTCAAGGAGCTCACATTCTGATGTGAGAGACAACATAAATAGAAGGTGTCAGCTGTAGGTTAGATGAGCGTTGATAGGGGGCTTCATAATCACATCATCATCATCATCATAGCTGGCATTTATATAATGCTTTATGGCTTGCAAAATACTTTGCACATATTATTTTTTTTGACCCTCACAACAACCCTATGAAGTAGAAGCAAATATTGTCCCCATTTTACAAGTGAGGAAACTGAGGCCAAGAGAGTTTAAGTAATTTACCTAGGATTGTGTAGCCAGTAAATATCTAAAGTAAGATTTGAACTCAGTTCTTCCTAATTTCAAACATAGCAGTCTACTCACTGTAACACCATATCATAGTATTTTCACATGTTCTTTCAGTACCTGAGTATGTGGTACATCTGGGTTAGGTGAGTTGAATTCATCAAGGGCAACAAGGTGCTCTCATGCTATCTTCTTAATTATATTGGGGAATAATTCCATGGTAGCTATTTTTAATTCAGAGGTCAGTCTCTTTGGCAGAGAAAGAAGACATTTCAAAACAGTTGAGCAGATAATAAACAATGACAGTTGCCAAAATTTGTCAAGCTTGCAAAAAGTAATTCTCTTTATCAATGATCTTTGATATATCCCTTTCTTTTTTCTTTAAATATCCTACTGTTTTTGCAATGTGAACATGGTTTTGACCTGTTGCTGACATGCAGCTTCATTTGCTCTCTGGTGTAAAGGTGCTTTGATAAGGATAAGGATAGTAACTGTGTTTTAATTCACATAAGGTATTTCCAAATAAGGGAACACCTATCAGTACAGGTTAGTACATTCCCTACAACTTACAGTGTTAGAGAATCGCCTAGAGTAGCGGTGTCAAACTCGCTAAACTATACAGAAGGATTCCTGTGAGCTGCATATTGATTTAGAAAAGTACACATTTATATGTTTCTTTTTTTATTAATTTATTTTGTTAAATATTTCCTAATCACGTTTTAATTTCTTGGGAGTGCTGTGGGCCACATGTGGCATTGTTGGCCACCTATTTCACACTTCTTGCCTGGAGCACCAAGAGGTTAAAGTGACTTGCCCAAAGTCAGACAGCTAGTATATATCTGATATGGGATTCGAAACTGGGATTTTTCTCAGTTTCAAGGTCCATTCCCTATCTGTTATGAAAGGCTGCCTTTCACGGTGATTTAGAATAAAAAAGTAAGACAATTGTTGTTATACTTACATATTAGGATAAGATATTTACTAGACAATATTCAGTATAAAACCTCCTTTAATTATTGTAACAAAGTCCCCAAGTATATAGATGAGTTAGCTTCAACTTTCTCAGAATCTTACTTGGAGCATGTTACCGTCTGGAAGAAGTGTCAACTAACCACAAAAAGGAGGGATCCCAGATACTTGTCCCCTCCCGACCCTTCCTTTTAGTGGCCTTGGTGGTCAGAGGGAAGGTCAGAGGGACCACGTAGTCAAAGCAGGCCTTCCCTTTTCCTGTTTTCCTTCAGGTAGGGAAAGAGAAGGAAAACAAGCAAAGGAAAGCTTGGAATTTAATTTGGACTGGGACTAAACTCACATTGTCATCATTTTTTTTAAAGAAGTTAAAACAAGGGGCGGTTAAGGACATATAAATTGGCAGCAGATTGTGGTTTATGGTAATGGCGGTCCCAAAGGAATGAGTCTCTCTTTGGTGACATTGAAGTAAATTGCATTACTCAAGATGTGTACTAAGGAGGATGGATAATGAGATGTGTATGGAGAAGGAGAGATTGCTTTTTTTATGGCATTGTTGATGATCTAAATGAATGGAAGGGGAAGGGAAAGGGAGTACCAGGTGGGGGTATCAGTGTTAATTTCAATAGAAATTGTGAAGCTACATACTATCCTCTCAATCACAGAATAACCACTACTGTTAGGTAGCCTTGGGTTTGAGGCTGAATTATAAATAGTTTATTACCACCATCCTCACCCCTGCCAGTTCATCCTCCTAATTTTTAACACAAACTCACTTGAAACTCCTAGTTTCTCATCATTAAAGTGAAATCACATTTGATTGTATTGCCTTGGTAAAGATATTGTTTTATTTCAGAGTTTCTTGCTGCCAAGAAATCAGGGGTAGAATGACTTACTATCCACCCTCTCATTCTATAACTAGCTGGAGCTAGGACATGAACATGGAATCATAGATTTTATGTAAAATCATGGCCTCAAGTGATTTTCATGTGAAAGAGATGGCACAGAAGTTTCAGTTGAACTCAACTTTCTGAACTTCACTAAACATCTCTTTTGTAGCTTTTTCTCTGCTGCCCCCCCCTCCACTAAAAACAGTTGGTAGTGGTGGAGAGGGAACGGGGAGATAACCCTCCATGTATCAAATTCAGTGCTTTCCCATCTTTCACTTTGTTGAAGGGAATTTAAGTTGTGTATTCACCTCTGTTCCTTAAACCAATCACGGTCCTTTCTGCATAGTGTCCATAGATGAAAAATAAATTCTCTCACCCCATCACCCTGTCTTAGAGTGGAAAGGCAGCCTGAGGGCTGGTTGGGTCCTAATTACTAAAATAAAATGGATGCAGTTGGTGAAGGGAGGAAAGTAGTGATAGAGCATATTTTGCCTCTGATGTTCAAACCACCTTGATGGTCTGTTGTCTGTAGGGGGTAAATAGAAAATTCAGTTTTTTTTTCAGGCATTTCTTCCTTTCTACCTTTTCTCCCTAGTGCCTGCCTGCCTGCCCATTCCCTACTGCCAACTTAAGAAAAGAATCTCACTCTTTAGAGAGTGTCATTTTAAGTTGACTTTCCCAGAGCTGAGCTGAGAGCCTGTTGCCAAGGCCGGTAGGCGTAAATTCAGCCCTCCTGACGGGAGATGAAGGGCTGCAGGATTTATAACTTATTTGAGTTCTCATACATCACCCTCTGTGTCGCTCGCTTATGATGGCCCTGCCAAAAGATAAAGAAGTGTAGGACGCTGGGTATGGGCTGTGGTGACAGGCCAGGGACAAATGTCTCTGTTGGGTAAATTGATTTGAATGGCTGTAGTGAAATATCAGGCTAGGCTGAAAATATGATTGGGTTTAATGATCCTTCCGACTTCATAGACGGCCAGAATTCTAAATGCTGGACAAGTTAATTAAAGCAGTGTATGGAAGTGTGTGCATACACATTTGTAAATCCATAGAATTATTAATACCATATACTGCTATATGGAAATACAGGCACGTGCCCACTACTTCTGATGTAGCAAAACTCCATGGAGGCCAGTAAATATTACTTGTAATTTATAGGGTGTTTATCTGGGAAAAACTGTGGAGAATATTCTTTCTCCTTCCACCCCCAGAGTCTAACAAACAGAGACCTAGAGGCATAAAAATGGGTAATGAAAAGACAGAGAACAGATAAGCAGTTTATCCTCTACTGGTATATTTAGGAGGCATAAAACTTAATAATGTAGCAGCAGAGAGCAGGATTTCTGTATTTGTATTAAAGCAGAGCTCTTGGTTTTTTAGGTCACTGAGCCAAAGACAAATTAGAAGGATTATTTCATTTTAATCACAAGAAACAAATCTAAGTTGCTTTGATGTGGTGATTGTTGTTTTCTTTTGGGGCATAGTACTCATTTAAGATGAACAGATTTTAGATTTGGCTACTGTAGGATCAAAACTAACTGGCTAATTTCTGCATTATCATCCATATCATCCTCTTAAATACTGTGTTTGGTTCTAATGGTATGCAAATTTTCCTGACTGTCTTTCTCTTTAGGTGATTGGGATTTGTAGATATTTTCCATATTTTCCATACTCTCTGTGTCCCCTGGGTGTCCTTCATCAAGGAAAGTCCAAATGCTTTACTAAGCCCTGGTTGTTTAAGTTTTATGCTTTTCTTCTATGTCAAAGAAGATGATTTTTGTCTTAATGGACACAATGAGGGAGTGATTTGCCTGTGATGTTCATTCATCACCTGAGGATTAAGCGAGGAGAGATCTTGGCTGGTATTCCCTAGTTCTGAGAGGCATTCGTTATAGAATCAGTGAAAAAACCAACAAGCATTTATTAAGCACCTACTATGTGCTAGGTACTGGGAATACAAATAAAGATAAATAAGAAACAATCCTTACTCTCAAGGAGATTATATTCTATCAGGGAAACAACTTCTAAATATATAAGCATATTTGTAATAAATGCAAAAAAATACATGGTAGTTTGAGAGGGAGGAGACTAGCAGTTTGGGGTATTGGGTGAGTCTGATGATGTTAGAAAGTAGAGCCTGAGGGATGTCTTGAAGGAAGAGAGTGATTCTATGAGGTAGAGGCAAGTAAGGGGTGTATTCTAGGCATAGGGACTGGCTAACATAAAGACACAGTTATGGGAGTTGGAGTGTGAGTAACAAGCAGAAGAAGACCAGTTTGGTTGGCCTTTACAGTACAGGAAAGAGAGTATTGTAGAATGAGGCTGGAATTTATCTAAGTTGAGGTCAGGTTGTGAAGAGCCAAATGGAAGAGTTGAACGTAGAGATAATAGGGAGCCACTGGAGTTCTTTGAGCTAGGGAGTGACATGATCAGGGCTATGCTGAAGGAAAATTAACTTTGACAGCTGGGTAGAGGATAGATGAGAATAGAGAGAGATTTGGTTCAGACTATATCAACCACTGATATAGTCTAAGCAAGGTGATAAGGGGCTGAACTGGAATGATATCGATGTGAATAAAGAATGAATAAAGCTTTTATCAAACACTTAATCTGTACAAATCACTGTGCTAGGTGCTGGGGATTACAAATAGAAAAATACAACAGTCTCTTCTCTCCATGAGCTCACATTCTAATGAGGGAGACAAATGCATGGAAAGTTTCAGCTGCAAATCAGAAATGTCCCATGGTCCTTGGGGGTTGGTGACAAACATGTTATTACCTCTTCTTTAGGATCATTATTTAATGGTGTTATTCTTACAGCTTTTGGGTTCATGGTCCTGAGCTGTCACCATCAGAATCCAAGGAGAGATAGTGGTCAAGATGGTGGTGGTGGTTCGACTCTCCTGGCATGTGCTACTGCTTCCTGTCTCTCCCTCAGGGTGACTTGTAGGGCTGGGGGCGGGGTGAATTGCCTGCACTGTGTGTGACAGTTGGTTGACAGCTGGGAATATCTGGTCCATTTTCCACCAAAGTTGCTTCCTCAGATAATGGCTATGATATCTGGACTAGAAGCAGGATTGGTGGCCTGAGGGGTTGGAGAATATTACCATTCCCAGGACTCCTTTGCCTGTCTGCCTGTTCATGGCAGATGATCAGCAGTTGTTGTGAGTGGTGATGAGGAAGGTGGGCCCCTCTCTGTGATGCATTTTCCCCTTAATGATTTCTTTGTGAGTTAGGCTAAAAGCAATTCTAGTGGCCTGAGGGGAGAGGGATTCAGGTTCTCTTGGATTCAGGTTCCTTGGTTGTTCTCTTCATGGTCTGAGGGGAGATGGTGGTCAGGATGGTAGGTGGTTTGAGTTGCCTGGCACATGCAGCTGCCCACATATCTCCCTAAGGGTGTGTTGCTACTTTAGCTAGTCTGACTTGTTAGAATAGAAAGAAGGGGTAAGATAGAACTGGAAAAAGACCGTTAAATTTTTTTTTATTATAATTCATTTATTTTAAACATTCTTTTCTTCTTAAATTTTGTATTCTAAATTCTCTTCCTTGAGCCCTTCCACTATCCACTGAGAAGACAAACAAAATATCAATTAATCATACAGGTGAAATCATGTAAAACATTTTCAAATTAGGCATATCACCAAAAAAGGCAAAAAAAAAAAAAAGAGAAAACTGTACTTCAGTTTACATTCAGAGTTTATCTGGAATTCTGTCTGGAGATAGCATTTTTCACCATGAGTCCTTTGTAATGGCCTCAGATCATTTTTTTGATCAGAGTAGACAGTCTTTCACAGTCGATTATCATTACAACATTGCTGTTACTGTACACAATGATCTCCCAGTTCTTCTCACTTAACTTTGCATCAGTTCATATGCCTTACCATTTTTTTTTCCTGAATCTCACCTTCCCCATCAGTAGTGCTCCATCACAATCATATGCCACAACTTGTTCAGCTGTTTCCCAACTGATGAGTATTCCCTTGATTTCCAATTATTTGCCACCACAAAAAGAGGCGCTATAAATATTTTTGTTCATATAGTTCCTTTCCCTTTTCTTTGATCTCTTTGGGATACAGACCTAGTGGTGATATTATTGGGATGAAGGATAAGCAGAGTTTTAAAGCCCTTTGGCCATAGTTCCAAATTGTTCTCCAGACCAGTTCACAACTCCACCAATAGTTTATTAGAGTACCTATTTTTCCTCAACCCCTTCAGCATCTGTCATTTCCAGTAGATGTGAGGTGGTAGTCCAGAGCTGTTTTATTACATTTCTCTAATCGGTTTTCACATTACTCTAATCAATAATGATTTAAAACATTTTTTCACATGAATGTAGTTTTGATTTCTTCTTTAAACTGTCTCTTTGTATCTTTTGACCATTTATTAATTAGGGAATGACTCTTATTTTCATAAATTTGGCTCAGTTCCCTATATATTTGAGAAATAAGGCCTCTATCTGAGAAACTTCCATAGAAATTTTTGATATTACTCCATTGTCAATGGTACCTTTTAGCAAAATGCAGTTTCTCTAATCATAGGTCTATTTTTGCTTTTTCTTTGTCTGAGATTATGATTGCTAGCCCTTCCTTTTTAACTTCCACCAAAGCATAATAGATTCTGCTCCAGCCCTTTATTTTAACTCTGTGTGTGTCCTTCTGTTTCAAATGTGTCTTTTGTAAAAAAACATATTATTGGATTCTGGTTTCTAATCTATTCTACTATCTGATTCCATTTTATGGATGAGCTTATCCCATTCACATTCACAGTTATGATTTTTAACTGTGCACTTCCCTCTGTACTATTTTCTTCTCTTTATCCTTCTCTCTCTCTTTTTATCCTATCCCTCTTCATAAGTCTGTTTTGCTTCGACCATTGCCTCCCTTAATCTACCTTCCCTTTCATTGTCTCTACCACCCCACATATCTATTATCCCCTTGCCTTCTTATTTCCCTATTGGGTAAGATAGATTTCTATACATATATATATATATATATATATATATATATATATATATATATATATATATATATACATATATATTATATATATATATATATATATATACGTATATATATATATTCCCTGTCTGAACAATTCCAATGAAAATGAGGTTTAAACATTGCCTGCCACCCCCCATTTCCCCCTCCATTATAAAACCTCTTCCTTGCGTTCCTCTTTTATGTGAGAAAAATTTCTCCATTCTACTCCTCCCTTACCTCTTCTCCCTTCTCCAGTGCATCCTCCATTCTCATCCCTTCATTTTCTTTTGAGAACATCCCAATGTAATTTTGGCCCTGGAACTGTGACCAGGTTCCTTGCTCTCTTGCAGCCATAAGCACAAGTGCTTCTCTCCACCTTGGAACTGTGTCCAGGATCCCTGCTCTTTTGCAACCAACCAGAAGCACCCCTCTCCACCCTGGAACTATGACTCAGAACTGCATATGGGCAATAGAGTTGCAAATCAGTGCCAGTTACACCCAGTGCCAGCAAAAGGTTCCCTTAAATCTCTTTCTGACCCATTGTACATCTCCCTTACCATCTCTGGGTTGAGAGCTCCTGAAGCTGCTGCTGTTGCTGTGGCCACTGTCATGGTCACCTCCAAGGCCCACCGCTGGTGCTTCTGCTCTGTTCAGGGCTGGTTCCCCATCTGGTGTCACAGACCTCTCCTGCTAACCTCCTAAGTTGTCTTAAGCTGGAAAAATGTCTTGCTCTGACCTTTTGTTGTCTCTGCTGCTCCAACATCTGATTTGAAGAGTTATTTTGAAGTTGTTTGGAGAGGAATATTGGGAGAGTTCAGCAGGGTTGCTGACTGTATTCCTCTGTCTTGGCTCCACCCCTATCTATCAAGACTGTTAAATTTGGCAACTAAGAGATCATTGCCTTAAATAGACAGCTTTCAGTTGAGTGATGAGGTTGAAAAGCAGATGGCAAAAGATTGAAGAGTTAGGGAGAGGAGAAGGCAGTAGAAGCAATGAGTATAGACAGCTTTTTCTAGAAGTTCAGCTGAGAAAGAGAGGGGACACATAAAATGATAATTTGAGTAGATGGTAGGTCTTAATGAACTTTTTTAAAGCTAGATTTGGGGATATTTGAAGTCAGTAGGAAAGGAACCCATGTATATGTGTATGTATATGTTTATATACACGTATCTACATTTATGTATTCAGAGGGAGATTAAAGGGAGAAATCTGTTGGAGAAAACAGTAAGAAAAAGAAAGATAAATGTAGGTAAACAGTGCTTTGCCAACTTTAAATGCAATATACGTTTCAGTTATAATGGAAATTTGATGATAATATTGGTAGTGGTAGAAATAATGTAGGCATTCTAATCTCCCATTGTTCTACATTTACTTGATATAGTGTGTGATCTCTTTATTTTCCTATGTAACAGGATAGTTCTGGAGGGTTGCCTTCAAAGAGGGGAATTGGGGAGGGCAATGGCTTTGTTTTTAAGGATAGTGAAAAACAGTGTCAAATTGATTTAAATTTTAAATTTTGAATCATCTCATTGTGATCTGTTCTTTTATGGAATCAGAATGGTGATGTATCCAGATTTCTGGCAGGAAGACCTAGTTACTAGAAGGCCTGGAATCATGTCCAAGAAATAATAGAAGTGTCCCCTTTCCCCATTTACAAGAACTTAAATCTGCTGTTCTATGCTATGGGTGACCAGTGGATAGAGCACGTGGAGTCAGGGAAACTTGAGTTTAAATCCAGCCTCAGACACTTCCGAGCTGTGACCCTGGACAAGTCACTTAACCTTTCTTTGTCTCAATTTCCCCAACCATAAAATGGGGACAATAACAGCACCTCCCTTGAAGAGTTATTATGAGGATCAAATAAGATATTTGTAAAGCACTTAGGACAGTGCCTAACAAATGTAGGCACTAGATAAAATATTATTCCCTTCTCCTATTACTTTCCTGTCTGGATCAAAATCATATTTAGTTGCCTAGAGAGAAAGCCTTTTAACCTATAGCTAATATAGTTGTCCTTTCCTCTCTATTTTAATGAAACTCAATACTATTTTGTAGAAGTTCTACTCATGTGCCTTCTGATCTCAGAATGGACAAATCTCAATGTTTTCCTATGTTTCAAGTGTGAATATTTTTATTAATTGTAGGAAAAGATTGAGATGAAACCCACAGGAAGGCCTGAGGATTTGGTGTAACTATTCACATTGTAAAAACAAAGTGGATTAAAAAAAAAGCACATCTTGTCTAGACTATTAAATGTTGCTAAGTGGGAAGCCAGTTATACTAGTTCATAAAGTAGTTACACACACACACACACACACACACGTATATGTATATATATACACACACACACATATACATATATATGTGTGTGTACACAATACAATATACACAGTATTGATGTGTGTGTATGTATGTGTGTGTATGTGTGTGTGTGTGTGTGTGTGTGTGTGTGTGTGTACATAAATTAGTGGGCAGGCACTGCAGAAGGTAAACCACATAACCTCTCAAGCCATCAGTTCCTTCATGTAGAAAATGAAAGGTTTGATTAGGTGGCCTTAAAGATCCCTTCTAGCTTTCAAGTTATGATCCTATGAATTTATGAAAAGTTCCAACATGGAAAATTTGAGAAAAAATATGATCTTTTAAGTGAGCACTGTTACCAGGGAATTAAGAGGTCTAGATTCCAGTCCTAACTGTTCATAAGTAAAATAATAATAGTGTAATATAACTTACGCTTTTGTAGAGTGCACTCTGAAGAAAATTAAGATTTTTCTTTATAGTGTACAAAACTCTTGGATAAAGGTATCATTATCTTAGTAGGAATAGGAAAAAAAGAGGGAGACCCTAAATTATATTCACAAAATAAAACATTACAATCAAAGATGTAATGGGAATGGTGGAGCTGGGATTCTCCTTTGCGCCAGAAAGCTGATGGGTCACTGATGGCACTTTCTCTGTGGTGCTTCCTTTTCTACCTACACACCACTGGCAGCAGCGGTAGCCATTTCCTGCCTTATCTACCAGTTTTCATCCCCCCCACCAGCTCCACTCCTCTCCTCTATAACAGTGGCAGCATATTTCTTCCCAGTGATGGTCATATTTTCAACAATGTAAAAACTTGGAGTATCCCAGGGGTCATTTCCTTCCTCCAAAGGCTGGATCTAAGTTGAGCTTCCCCTCAATCCCCACCAACCCTGCAGCTTGCCCCTAAATGAAAATACTGTTGGTTACAGCAGATGAAATTTCTAATGCAAACATTTATGTATGTTAAATAACATTTTTTTGGTTTACCCAGATCTTCAAATGTGCTAGGGTTTGTCATGATGAGTTGTGGTGTTACTTTAAAAGCACATACTTAAAAAAGAAAGACGAGGAGAGGAAAGGTTATAAGAATTATTAACAACTAGGAAAATGTTAGTGAGCCTTAAGGGAAAAACCAGGGGGAAAGAGAGAACACTTGAGAAAAACAAAGTGAAGAAATGGATTAGAAAACCTAGAGGCAAGTCAAAAGGGGAGGAGGAGGAGGCGGTGGCATAAAAAAGAAAATATTACCGTTCTGATTTATCTAAAAGAAACATCCTCTACTCCTTGGGAGGCAGATGCATTGAATGGAAAGAAATTCTGATAAAGCCAGTCCCACTTCTTTATATGCAGAAAGCAACCTAGATATTTGTTGAATCCATATCATTTTCTGGAAGGATGTTTGGGGAAAATATAATATGGAGAATACTGACTGACAGGTCATCAGCAGTTACGGAGCGATCCAGGAAAGAAAGGTAGTACAAGCCTTAGGAAAATAACAGTCCAGAAGGGTAATGGCCTTTACTGCCTCGTTTAGCCCTATTTATGACTCATGAAGATTGAATCAAGTTACTTGACAACATTCTTCTCCCTTTTTATATATAAAGTAGAATACTAATGCTTATTTTGAGGGAGGGGAGTTATGTGTGAAATGTTGAATGGCCCTTGGAGTGAAGTCACTAGAATCTCAAAGTGAGCAGATGTTCTGAATTAGGCATGCTGGTCATGGATTTTAATTCCTCTTCCTCATGTCATGTGCCCCAAACTGCCCTCATGTAAGTTCTTTGTCTTGAGCCTCTATTTTTCCCCCTCTCATCTTTCTCAGTCCTACTCTCCTGGTTCCTAGAACTATATTTTGTTGTTAAATCACTACTACTACTACTACTACTACTACTACTACTACTACTACTACTACTACTACTACTACTACTACTACACTACTACCTAGCTACCTATCTACCTTTAAGATTTATAAAGCACTTTAGAAATACAGTTATCCTTTCCACATCATGGAGGTGAGGGGTGCGGCACCCCCACAATCTGGAAAATCCATGTAAAAATTTTTGGCCTTATCTTTGTACTAAAGAAGAAGTCTGAATTTTTTCTTTTTCTTTTATGGGGAGTTTGCAGTAGATTATTGTAAAATGTGCTCTGTCATCTGCAGTTTCTGCAAAACTCCCCCCATCCCGGCAAAAAATCCATTTAATTTCTTATGCTGACCCGTGGTTTATTGAAACCATAATGGGGAAGGTCATAATGTGGAAGGGATAAACTGTATATCATTTATCTTCACAATAATTCTGGGAGTTTGATACCTTTAGAGGCCGCTAGGTGGCACCGCAGATAGTACCTGGACCCAAAGTCAGGAAGACTCATATTCCTGAGTTCAAATCTGGCCTCAGACATCTCCTTACTACCTGTTTGACCTTGGGTAAGTTTACCTCAGTTTCCTCATCTGTAAAATGATTTTGGAGAAGGAAATGGTAAATCATTCTGATATCTTTACCAAGAAGACCCCAAATACGGTCACGAAGTGTCAGACATGACTGAAAAATGACTGAACGAAAAGATGCCTTTATCATCCAAATTTTACAAATGAGGAAACTGAAGCAGGCAGTGGTTAAGTGAATTGCCTACACAGCTAGTAAATGTCTGAGGCTGAATTTGAATTCAGGTCTATGTTGTCTCCAGGGTCCAGCACTCTATCCATTGTATCATCTAAGTGCCTCGTTATTTCATAAGTATCCACTTCCATGAAATGTCATAGCTGGTCCTATCATAGCCATGTTCATCACCTATCTGGTTACATGTATCTTGCTTGGCTGAATCTTCCAAACAACTTGTATCCTCTAGGGCAGGTATTCTTATGTCATGGACCCTTCTAGTAGTCGAATGAAACATATGGACCCCGTCTCAAAATTATACACAAAATAAAATATGCACAAAGGAAGCCAATTATATTGAAACACAATTATCAACCACTGGAAACACACATGTACAGACAAGTTCATGGAACCTAGGTTAAGAATCTGGCTTTAGGGATGCCTCTCAAGCCATGGAGTTTTTTACTAAAATTTCCTCAGTCATCACAGATCAGAGAGGTGGATATGAGCTTGACATCCCCTGTAATATGGCATAGTTTGTAATATAATCATTTTGATACATTAATCAGGCCCAGAATTCACTGGGTTCAATTGTAACCAAGCATAAGCATTTTGGACAGGGGTTGGCTTTGCCTTAAGCCCTAGACCAAACCTTCAGTTAAGAAGAAGCCTTGACTCTTTTATGTTCTATAAATTGCTTGGTTAGGTGGGACAAGAAGGGCCTATAAAATAGGCCCTTGTTTCAAGGAGTCTTAGCATTTCAGTTTTGCCATTTAGATTGCTGCTTCTGTCCTGCTGTCTTGGAAATGGAGCATCCCCAAAGCAAAGGGAAAGATTAATAATGCAGTGGAGTTGGCTTGAGTTTTATGTGGGGTTTAGGTGTTGCTGCTGTTGGTTGGATATTTTTTTGTTATGTTTAATCATCTTTAAAGTAGAATGACTAGTAAGAATTAGAAATCCCATATCTCTGTTTGCTAAGTGCTCCAATGAAGACGTGGAAAGGATGGCAGAAATAAATGTCATTTACTTTTTTTCCCTTAAAAAAATACTTATCAAAGATTCATTTTTGAAAATAATCCCGTGTTAACTTAAGCAACTAGATAATAAAACAATAATTTAAAAAATGAAATGGTAGTAATTACCATAAAACATATTAAATAATCAAAAATTGTTCCATGTACAAATGGTTAAACACCTACAAGTTATCGTCCTCCAGTTTCTCCTTCATTGAGCTGTGCATGGTTTTCAAATAGGGCTTGACAACTCTTCTGTGTCTAGTCATCTTTGAGTCAGTTTCTTAGCGTGGGAGTTACCAGCAGCACTGGAAGAACAAAAGCCCAGGTGGCTGCAGCACACTTCACATAAAATAGAGGGGAGGGGGAAGAGCATACAGTAGACATTTAATAAGAATTTGATTAGGGAAGCTAGGTGGCATAGTGGATAAAGTAGCCGGTCTGCGGTCAGGTAGACTCATCTTCCTTAGTTCAAATCTGGCCTCAGATACTTACTAGTTGTGTGACCCTGGACAAATCACTCAACCCTCTTTGCCTCAGTTTCTTCATCTGTAAAATGAGCTAGAGAAGGGTATAGCAAACCACGTCAATATCTCTGCCAAGAAAACTCCAAATGGGATCATGAAGAGTTGGACATGACTAAATGACAATAACTAAAAGAATTTAATAAGGAAAGATGATCAGTGCAGTCTCTTCACCCTCCAATCCACTTTTTTTTAAGGCATTGGGGTTAAGTGACTTGCCCAGGGTCTCACAGCTAATAAGTGTGAAGTGTTTGGTCTGAGGTCAGATTTGATCTCAGGTCCTCCTGACTTCAGGGCCAGTGCTCTATCCACAGCACCACCTAGCTGCCCCTCCAATCCACTTTTCAAGTGGATGCCTGGGATAGTCCTAAAACCCAACTCCATGTTATTCACTTGTTCATGAAGTTTCAGTGATTCTCTAGTATCTCTAGGACCAAATACAAATTTCTTTGTTTGGGATTTAAAGTCTTTCATAACCTGGCTCCAGTCTATCTTTCCAGACTGTTTTCCTTTCACCTCTTTTTCCCTCCTGTACTCCAAAGAATTCCATGTCCCATCCAAGCTGACAGACTTGCTATCCCCTTTATATAACATTCTCTCACATCTGTTCCTTCTGCCCAGCTTTTACTAAATCTACGAATGCTCTCCCTTCTCATCTCTATTTCTTGGAATCCCCTGGTCTTTTAAAGACTCATCTCATATTGTCTCCTAGAAGAGCCTTTCCTGATTCTTTTGCCTTTTGTACTAAAAAGAATCTGTGTTTATTGCATATGTATTTAAATTTTATTCATCTGCACTTGATCTTTTACTCAGTAGAATACAAACTCCTTGAATAGTCAACAAACCTTAATTATTAAGTAACTACCATATACCAGGCACTGGGCTAAGCACTGGGGATACAAAGAAAGTCTAAAACAGTCTTTGCTCTTAAGGCGCTCACAGACAAATGAGAGATGCAACTGGCAAATGATTGTGTCCAAAGGTATCTCCAAGATAAATTGGAAGGCAGGAAATATTTTATTTTCATCTTTATATTCCTGTATCTATCCTAGATCCTGGTATATAGTAGGTGTTTAATAAATGCTTATTGAATCAAATTAGATTTCTTTACATTAAAGAAGATGATCAATGGAGGTTAAACTAGGGAAGTCAAGAAACCATTGGCATCATATAACAAAATGTTTAGGGTGACACTCCTATAAAATGAAAACATAACCCCTCTAATGTTGTTTATTAGTTCTGAAAAAACCCCTGAAAAACTAAAAACATAGGAGCAATGTTCTAAATGGTTGGTTAGCCAAGTGCCATCCCAGTCTCACAGTAGAGTTTGGTTACAATGGAATTTGTTTATAATGTATTAATATTTTTAGGAAAGGGCATTGACCAGGATAATATTAATCCTGTATTCAGTTATAATCCAGCTCCATTAACTAGCGAGGGTGACTTTGAACGAGTCATTTTTTCTCTTCATGCTCTAATTTCATTTGGAAAATCAAGAAGATAGTGACAGTAGCTTCTGATAAGGGTATTATTTCATGCCCTTTTGAAATTGTAAATAAGTCCTTATAAGGATCAACTAAGAGAAAATTGATAACTTCACAAATAAAAAGTAATCATGGAGGATCACAGATTTAGAGCTGGTAGTAACCTTAGAGGCCATTCTGTCCAAGCCCACCTCGTTCTCAGTGAGGAAACTTTAGGGCAGAAAGGTTGAGTGACTTTTCCAAAGACACAAAGTTTGTGAGTTGCCCTGCCAGAATTTGAACCCAGGTTCTCCTGTCTCACATCTAGCACTCTTCTCACTACACTCTCATCTTTAAAAATTACTGGGGGGAGGCAGCTAGGTGGTGCAGTGGATGGAGCACCAGCCCTGGAGTCAGGACGACCTGTGTTCAAATCTGGCCTCAGACACATAACACTCACTAGCTGTGTGACTCTGGGCAAGTCATTTCACCCCAATTGCCTCACCCAAAACAAACAAACAAACAAACAAACATAAAAATGACTTGGGTGGAGACATCCATTCAGTTTTCGTTTGCCCTTGCCCCAACTGCTCTAAGGTGGCAATGTGAGGAAGAGTTTGTGGTTGTTGTTTCCTCTCCCTCCCCCACCCCCAACACACACACACACACACACACACACACACACACACACACACACACACACACACAGATCCTATGTGTTGTTTTAGTTGAGCCATAGCATAAAGAATATAGGCAGAGTTTTCTTTCCCAGGAACTCTGTGAAACTTAGAAATACTTCATAAGAGGGAGAACAAGGCAAAAAATGTCATTTTTTGTCAAACCTTTTCAGGTTGGTCAGGAGTTTCTAAGTAGATTTTTGTTTTACTTTTTTTGTTTTGTTTTGTTTTGTTTAACTGTCCAGCTGTCTGCCAGTGGGAGGGAGTCTGTCAGTACTAGAATCGGTGCTTTATTGTCAGCTGGGGATTTCTCTTGCAATGGCATGTGAACCATTATATCTTCTCCCTCTTCTCTCTTTGGGAAACATGTGTGGCAGCAAAGACATACTTCCTGGGCTTGTGTGCTGTCTCGCTTGTGCAGTAAAACTGGCATCTTTCACCTGAGACCACATACTATCTATTAAGATGCTACAGAAAAATTCTGAAATGGTATCTCAATCTCTCTTACAAAGTCCTTCATTTCCAATCAGTTTGATGATCTTTGAAGTTGCGTAAAAATTGAGTGTGATACCAAAGAACCATGTGCGGCTGCAAAATGTTGTGTTATGTTTGGGATTTCCTGAGATTGCTGTGTTCTGCGATTGCTGGAATTTCCAGTGAAGCTTTAGTGGTGTTCAGATTCATTCAGTCCAGTTCCACTATTAAGTGCTCTCTGTGAGCAGAACCCTGTGCTTAGCTTATAGAGTAAACAGAATTTAGTCAAGACAAAGCCCCTGTCCTCATGAAGCTTGAAGTCTAGGCATTGAATTAGATGATTTCTAAACTCCATTATAGCACTAGAGTCTAGATTAGAGCACTTGTGGACCTTAATGATTGTCTTGGGAATCTTGCAGAGTTTTAAAGCCAGTATTTGAAGTTCTTTCCTGAGACACCTATATGTTTTTAGAGCTTATGTATTTTGAAATAAAGTCATTTAGTTTTATTTGTCCTCCTAATTGCACGTAGAAAGAATAGAATTTTTTTTTGAATAGACACTAGCATAGCCACTAATTCTGAGAAAACTTTCAGTTTTAGACTTTTTGCTGCTCAGTTTTTCCATATGTGACAATGGGATAGTAATTCTTGGCATTGCTATGGATTTTTGCTTTTCGTTTTTGGTTATTTCATTGATATAGGGATGTCAGCTTATGTAAATTCCTACCAATGAGACCTGGTGCAGATGAACAGTTTGTGTGTAATTTATAGTTTTAGAGAGTTTCCTGAAATCACCTTGTGTCTGACATAGGATATGAACCCAGGTTTTCTCACCTTTAAGATTGATTCTATCGACTACACAAAGCTACCCCCCAGAGAAAATTCATTAGCTCATTACTACCGAACTGTATTTTTGTTCTTGATGAAATTCTCTCACTTTTCATTTATTTTCCTTTTAAAACTCTCCATAGTCCATAGGCTGTCCTTGTAGACAGTCAGGAATTATGCTTATCTTTAATGCTCCTTCTCCCCACTTCTGCTCTTATGTTTTTAAGTCTTCTTGTCTCTTTTTCAACCCTCTCCCCACATTCATTGAGAAAACAGGCAACATCAAATCACCATACCACTTGTTTAACTGATTTGTAGCCCATGTGCCAAATGAGACTGCTTATATCCTGGCTTTTGATTTTATGCTTCATATGTTAAGAGCCATCACCCAGAGGTAGTATGTTCAGTTAATACTGTGGCATCTTCCAGAAAGAAATTCTGATAGAATTCCATTGAATCTACATCTGTAATGACACAGGACTAGAGCGAGAGGAGAAAATCCATTTTGTTTGCTGCCAAAGCAAAGTGACCTTGAGGGAGCACCAGCTTAGCTTTTGCTGTTCGTAGTGCCCACACCCCCTCCCATCACCTCATCAGCTCTGCAACAACCACCAATCACTCTGCCTTCCTTTGCTAAATTTATGATCAAGAATGGCCCATAAACAGAGAAGGCCAATCCCAATCCCAGCCACGGCACCTTCCTGTTTGCAGGAACTGCGACAGCTTTATGGTACAGTAAAGAATAAGGCTTCATACCAGCCAACTCAATGAATCGTGCCTTTCCTGTAAAGGGCAGGGCAGAGTGCTAAGGGGACTGCAGAGAGATTTCAAAGGCCGTGTCAAGCCTAGGCCTCCTGTAAACCTGCAGAGAGTAATAAATCTTTGCAGAGATGCTTTGCATGTCATGTTATCAAAAATTGAGGGGAAAAGTAGGAATGGACCTTCTCAAAGAAGTAATCCCTATCATGAAGGAGTTGGCATAGTAGGTGCACATGAAGAGGCCATCTTTTAAAGCCAATACATATGTAATAGCCCAGGAAAATATCTGACTCATAATAGGTACTTACTTATTCAGAGCTTTCCCCATGCCTGGAATGCTCTCCCTCCTCATCTGTACCTACTGACTTCCCTGGCTTACTTCAACTTCCAGCTAAAATTCCATCTTCTAGTTCCTTCAGTCTGTTGATTCTTTCCAAATAATCCCACAAATATGCATTCGGACTTGGCTGCTTGCATATTGTCTTTCCAATTAGACTATTAGTTCCTTGAGAGCAAGGAGAGTCTTTTGTCTTTCTTTGTATTCCTAGCACTTAGCACAGTGCTTGCACACAGTAGGTGCTTAATAAATGCTTGTTGACTAAATACTGATTGAATGCGAAAAGAAAAATGTTCTGAGAGTTGTTGAGTTTCTCTAGTATGAGATACATGGCCTCTCTGTAGAAAGCCTAGTTACAAGTCACTTTTTTCTTACATTTACCTACATTTACCTTACATTTATCTTTCTGCATTTGAGTATCTGTCTTCTGTAAAGAATCATGCCTTTTCCCCAGTGGTTCATTTTGAGGTGGCACATCCCATTTTATCTCTGAAGCAGTTCTAATGTCTGCTTATTCTTTGGTTTTAGTTTGGGGTTGCCAAAACTGAATTATCCCCTTTCAACATCTAAAACCCTTTCCCTTTCTTTTTAGATTTCTTAGCAATACAAAAACCAATGGCCTGTGCCTTGGCTTTGGTGTACACAGGCAGCAGTAGGTCTATTACAGCTCTTGAAAATTGGAAAGTGAAATGAATGGAAAGACAACACAAGAATTCAGATACTGCATACCATTTTGGGTGGTTGCATAACATTTGGAAAGGTATTAGCAAAATAGTGTGTAAGCTAGCACAGCATGTTAAAGACACATCAGTATAGCTCAATAGATTTTGGAATGTAGGCGATGCTCAAAAGGGGAGTGCACCCCTCTGTTCTTTTCAAATAAGTAATGGAATTGAATCATTGTGTTGTCCATATGAAGAGGTCTAGGACTTTTGGGGTGCTGGGACCCCAAGATCGCGGTACCGGGCCCTGATGAATGAATTCAACTCAAATCTTCTTCAGCCAGAGGAAAAGTTTATTAGTGATAAATCACATTGACCAGGTGACGCCCGTAAAGACAAGCGGGGATGAGAGGTTCTCAGCCTTTTAAGCATGAGATTCTCAGCCTCTGAATGAGGGCCAAGGTGGATCTTAAATACTAAAGTAACTTTGGGTGGCCGGAGAAGGGGGTTGGGAAAAGGGTCTAGGTAAGAATTCTAATTGGGGAGGTCAGAGAGATTGAATAGACAATGGGAATAGCTAATGGAGGGAACAGGAAGGCAGAAGTTTGAAAGGCATCTGCACAAAATCAAGGTGGGGCCAGGACTTTCAAAAGGAGATAAGGGGAATCAATAAGGAAGCCCTTTCTGGCACCCGTAGAAAAAAGGGAGCCAGATTTGAATTAAGATTAAAAGGTAAGGCTAAGGCTTTCAAAGGGAGATGAGGGTCTGGGGCCTGTGAGTCAGATTCCCTCTGGGGCAAAGGGCAAAGATCTTGGCTTGGGCCCTGCCCCCATCACCTTCACCTATCTAGTCAGTTGTCATATCTTGCAGATTCTACATTTGTATCTTTCTCTTCTAACCTCTTCTGTCTACTTGCATGGCTATCACCTAAATTCAGGCCCTCATAACCTCTTGCCTGGATTACTGAAACAGACTCCCTAACCAAAGTGTCTCCCCACTCCAATGCACCCTCCACGTAGAGACCACATAGAGACAAAGTAGTCATTCTCAAGAGCAGGTTGGACCATATTACTCCCCTACTCAGTCAGCTCCAGTAGGTTTCTGTTGTCTCTCAGGTCTAATATAAATTGCTCTGTTTAGCTTTCAAGAGACCTAAAAACCTAGATCCAACCTATCATTTCAGCCTCATTGGACAGTATCCTCTCTCTTTCACCCTGCAGCCCTCCAAAATGGTCTTCTCTCTATTCTTCACCCATGCTACTCCATCTCTCTTCTTCAGTTCTTTGTACTAGACACCCTGCATGCCTACAATGCACTTTCTCCTTATATCTGCCTCATTGAGCCATACTCTTCTTTTAAGTTGCATCTCAGGTACCTTCTGCATGAAGCCTTTCCTTATCCTCCCAACTCTTAGTGCCCTCCCTCCCAAACTATTTTATCTCTCACTACTTTGTATATTGGTATATTGATTCACTTTATGTTTATGCTGTGTGTATTTTAATATATACATGTGCCTCCATTTGAATGTAAGTTCCTTGGTAGTAGGGGTTGTTTTATTCTTTGTACTGGCAACACCAGCACCTAGCACAGTGCCTGGCTATTTCATGCATACCGATGGAGCATACAGCCTATTATCATCCCTTACACACACACACACACATACACACACACACACACACACACACACACACACACACACACACACACACACACCCCTCCATATGCCTCACCATTGCCCTTGGAGTAAGATTCAACTTTGCAAATTCAGAAACATACAGCATCAGTAGGGGGAAAAAGCCTTTGCATTAAAAAGACAGACTTTTGTTTCAGAGCAAAACTCAGTCTTAACAGCACTTGAACTTACTCTCCTCCACTTGAATTCTAGACCCACATGCTGTTTGCATTGTCTGTTTCCTTTGTATAAATCCTTAGAGTCGCATTATGAGTTTTCTATTTAACTACCTATCGATGTCCTACAACAGACATTCTTCATCTAGTCAGTTTTTCCTGTGTGAATAGTTAGTCCAAATTCTTTTCAGTGAGTGCGGATTTTATTTGGGAGGCTTTGAATTATTCTGTCTCAGAGTATTGCTTTCTTTCATTCTTATATTCCCTTAAATGCCCAGATATAAGCTGGCACCTAAGTCTATCAATTATATAATGAATCTAGTTTAACTAACTTTTATATGTAATTTAATTTTACAACAAATCAATCTCAATAAAAACATGTAAACCTAGATTTTTTTTTAAACAGGGGTAATGATATAATGTTTTAGATGAAAAGGAAATTCAATTCACAGGGAATATCATGCAATGCAGTGAAATCTACTAAGTTCAATGTAGGCCCTGTCCTCAAGGAGTCTCCAATCTGGTCAACATTATGGAACGTGCATACTGAAATAAACTTAGCTTATAAAGCAATTGTCATCCATCCATTGAATTTCAGAAAGGAAAAGATTCTTAAGGACCATTTAATTTAACTGTCTCATTTTATAGATGAGGAAGCTGGGGCTCCCAGAGGAGAAATAGCTTGCCGAAGGTCACATAGCTAGTCAATGGCAGAGCCTGTACTATCAATCACAAACACTTATTAAGTATTAGGTATTTTGATTTGGCTAAAAATACAAAAAATGAAAATATTCCTACTTTCAAGTAGCTCACATGCCAATAGGAATGGCACTATGGACATATGGACATACCTGAAAATTAGTACAAAATAATTATGAGATATCTTAGAGAGGGAGGATACTAGCAGTTGGAAGGATCAGGAAGATTTTATAGAAGATCATGCTTTCACTCCATGACCAGTGCTATGTATGGAAAAGAGTTGACATGGGGATGACCAGTGCCAATGTATGGAAATAGGAGATACAGAGGTATGTATGAGGAACAGAGAGGACCTTTGAGTTTTACTGGCTAGTGGAGGAAAGGAAATAATATAAAATGACTTTAGAGAGGTTGAAGTGAGTTCGTAAAGGCCTTACAAGCGAAACAAATGAGTTCTTTTTTGGGAGTCACTGTTGTTTATCGAGTATGGCAATGAAATGACTTGGTCAGACTTGAGCTTAAAAAAAAATCATTTTGGCAGCAATATGGAGCATGGATTGTATGGGAAGAAGACTGAGGAATGGAGTCAGTGAATTAGTACAGGCAAGAGGTAATGAGGACCTGAAATAAAGTGGTAACCCTATAAATGAAAAAGAAGGTGGAAGATGGAAGAGATGAAAAGCAAGATTTGGCAACTGATTGGTTTGATTTGTGAGGGGAAGGAGATAATAGGTCAAGCATAAAGTAAAGACTGTGAATCTGGGTGACTGAAGGGATGTTGGTAACCTCAACAGAAATAGGGATGTTGGAAGTGGGGTAGGTTTTTTGAACATGATGAGACTAGAAGATTAGAAGTCAGGCCAGTGCAGTTTGAAAAAGAGAGTACAGAAAAATCAATTTTAACATTGTGTTACAAATTTTCCTGTGCTAGTTCTCAAATTACGTTCTATCAGAATGTATTACATGTTAATTTCACTCTATTTTTCATCTTTACTTTAAGTATTGTGCCTTTATTTATTTTTTTTAGCTACTTTGAGGCTTTCTTACCCCAAAAGCCTCATTATTTAAATGCAGGGTTATATCATTATAATTTTGGATATGACAACTCCATGGGGACACAGGTGATGTTATATAGGAATATCCTCTTAAAGAGTTTCTAATAAATGCAGATTTAATTGACTAGGCCTTGAATATGGATTGTAATAGCATTTCACATTTGGCACATTTGACTGTTAAAAGATAATTTCTGGATGTCACAATAACAGATATCCCTTGGTATTGGGGTTTTAAGGTTAGACCAAATTCCAAGGGAAATTATCTTTCTCTTGGACTTTCCAGCAGAGTTCTATATGAGCTGGTACAGGTCACTTATTTCTTTTCCCTGTGTCTTAATTTAAATTGAGATCAAGAAATAATATTTAGATGTAGAAGGGAATTGAGAGGCGACTTAGTCCAACACTCTCATTTTACAGATGAGAAAACTGAGACCTAAAATTGGGAAGGGACTCAGGTAGTAATTGGCAAAGCTGGGATTTAAATACAAGTCCTCTGACTCTGTATCTAAGCTGGAAGAACATGACTATTATGTGATAATTAATGCGATAAGTAAGATCATTTTCTTGCTTTATGGCATTTGACCCTTGTGTGCAGTAGTGAAACTTAAAAATACTACTCAGTATTACCAGATTAAGGCTCAACGAAAGTTGAACTGAGATAACTGTATGTGTGTATGTATGTATTTGTGTGTATATGTGTACATATGTGTGTATGTTATACTTACGTGTGCATCATACATATGCCTCTATGTGTGGATATATATGCATATATACTTATATAATATGTTCATAATCTTTGCCTTGAAACTTTTGAATTTTCTGGACAAACCCTAACCATCTCAAATTCACGTACAGTTTTGATTCGTTTGTTTCAGAAGTTATTGTGTTATATAATTTGCAAAAGAGAGGCAATATGGTATAGTCATAGTAGATTGATAGCTGGCTTTAGAATGAAGAAGACCAGCCAAAAGTGAATCTCTGGAGCATATTCACTGTGGTATGCTGGGCACCTCTTATACACACTGATTATGTGACCCAGGGCAAGTCACCTAATTTCTGAGTGCAAATCTTTAAGACTATAAATTATAGAACAATTTCTGATCTGCATAGGTAGAGGCAATTCTCTCCTTGTGAGTACCCTACACCACTGAAACTATACTGGACCCAAAAATTCAGTCTGCTGCAAATGTGCATGTTATCCTCTGCTGATGCAGACAACTCACTTTCTCTTGGGGTCAGGGTATTGAGTGGTAGAGATAAGCAAGCCTTAGTCTCTCTTTCAGGAAGTTTTCTTACTGAAAGGATGGCATAGGAATTCCTGGGCTTTTAGGAGGAAGAGAATAGTTTCTTCCTGTTTACTTTAAGGAGGCTGTCATCTTAGATGTAGTCATGTTAAATAGGTGGAATTGCCAAGCAATTGTTAATAATAATAATTTTTTAAAAGTCCCTGTGGATCAAGAGCTTTTTGTAAGGCACTGGCTCCAGTCTTGCTTATTTAAAATCAATCAGAGGAGTTTTGCTGGCTTTATTCCTTGCAAATAATTCTCAGTGCTCCTGAACACAATTTCTTTGTGTATATACATGATTTGTAAACTTAACTTTAATAACAGTATCACTTTGATTTATATTTAGAGCTAATGACAATTTAAAAGACATGAGAGGTCTAAAAGAGGTCTAAAAACATGAAGGTCGTTGTTACAAATTCTGTTAGAACGGAGCAGGCATGAGAGGTTCTCAGCCTTTTGAGCATGAGATTCTCAGCATCTGAATGGGGGCCAAGGTGGATCTTAAATACTAAAGTAACTTTGGGTGGCCAGAGAAGGGGGGTTGGGAAAAGGGTCTAGGTAAGAATTCTAATTGGGGAGGTCAGAGAGATTGAATAGACAATGGGAATAGCTAATGGAGGGAACAGGAAGGCAGAAGTTTGAAAGGCATCTGCACAAAATCAAGGTGGGGCCAGGACTTTCAAAAGGAGATAAAGGAAGGCCTTTCTGGGGCCTATAGACAAGAGGGAGCCTAAGGTTTCAAAGGGATATGAGGGGAGTCGATTAGGAAATTTGAAGGTTTAAGGGTTTTCTGGGTCCTGTAGACAACAGGAGCCAGATTCTATTCAGGGCAAGGGTTGAAGGTGCATCTGAATAATATCTAAAGGTAAGCTAGGGCTTTCAAGGGAGATGAGGGTCTGGGGCCTGTGAGTCAGATTCCCTTTGGGGCAAGGGGCGAAGATCTTGGCTTGGCCCCGTGCCCATCATTACCTCTGTGATGTCCCTTTTTATTGTCTTTATTTTAAGGATATACATGTGAATGTATACATACATACATACACACATACACACATACATACACACATACATACACACATAATGTAACAATTATAAAATCTGCATAATAAACGTGTGCATATACATAGGTGTACACATATGTACACATGCATATACATACATATCCATAGTATGTCTACACATACTCATTTAATCACACATTATCACATCATGAATCATGTCATGTTATGCCACTTTAGGCTGTGTTATGTTATGCTATATTGTTATATTACTCTACATTCTGCCCTGTTAGATTATGTTATATTATATTATGTCACACTATGTTACATAATATCAATATAGCATATTCACATATTATTGGTACTATATCAATCTTGATATCTATATTTTTGTTGATTTATATACATATGAAAATGCAGATATGCTTCTGGTTTAAGAGGTTTAGTTGCAACAGCTAGGTGACACAGAGGGTAGAGCACTGGGTCTGGGATCAGGAAGATCTGATTTAAATTTCTTCATCTGTAAAATGGTGATAGTAATAGAACTTACATTCCAGAGCTATCATGAGGATCAAATGATATAATAATTGTAAAGCATTTAGGAAAGTGTTTTGGACATGGTAAGCATTATATCAGTGTTATCTCTTATCATTATGGTTATATGGAAAGAATGTTCTTTGGAGTCATAATGTTGAAACTACAGTAGGGCGTACTTGCAGCTATATATAATATGTAAGCTACATATGATTCAACGTGTGATGCATACATATATGTGTCTATTTTGTTGTTGAGTTGTTTCAGTTGTGCCCAACTGGTTTGCCATTTCTTTCTCCAGCTCATTCTACAGATGAGGAAACTGAGGCAAACAAGGTCCAAGTGATTTGTGCAGGGTGATACAGCTAGTAAGTGTCCAAAACCAGATTGGAACTCATGGAGATGGGTCTTACCAACTTCAGGCTCAGAACTCTATTGTGCTACCTAGCTGCCCCATATGTATTTATATCTGTATGTAATCTATGTAACATAAAATTTTGGAAAACACTAAGAAGTTCGGTGACTTTATCGGTCATAGTGCCAATAGGTGTGGGAGGCAAGATTTGAGCCTAGACTGTTTTGGCTGCAATTCTGGACCTTTCTCCATTGTACCACATAGACTAAGGATGATAAAGCCACTTCAGTCCTCATAGCTTTGCTTTTCGATTGGTCTTTTGGTACCTTTTCAGCCAAGTCCTAAAGATGCAGCTTAGATAGTGGTAATGATTGTATGCTTCCATCCCACCCAAACCAGAAATTTATATAAGAGATTCTTGCCTTCTCCTTTTGAGCTCTAGAAAGCTACTAATTAGAAATCATTGGCAGTGAGATTCTCTTTAATTAAGCCTTCCTATATCCAGCAATGGAGATAGTAAAGATTTGCCTTGAGGTATAGCCCTAGGCAAAATGGTTAATTTTGTAAAGTTTGATTTTCAGCATGCCTGTCACCCTTTTTTTTTTATGGCATGTTGTTTTCATCTCATTCCTACTGTGGTAGGCCAATGAGGGAAGATGGTTTAGACATCAAATTGCAGTCAGTTGGTCAACGGACAGGCACTTGGTAAGTGCTTACCATGTGTCAGTTTTTGTTGTTCAGTTGTTTTTCACCTGTGTCTGATTCTTCGTGACCCCATTTGGGATTATCTTGGCAAAGATAATGGAGTGGTTTTCCATTTTCTTCTCCAGTCTGAGGCAAATGGGGTTAAATGACTTGCCCAGGGTCACACAGCTAGTATCTGATGCCAGATTTGAACTCAGGAAGGTGAGTCTTCCTGACTCCAGGCCCAGCACTCTACCTACTGCACCACCTAGCTGACTCACTATGTGCCAGGCACTGTGCTAAAAGCTGGGAAATAAAAAGTCAAAAATGTAGTCCCTGCTCTCAAGGAGTTTACTTTCTAATGAGAGACAACTGTATGCAAACAACTATATACTATACACATACATATGTATGTATGTATGTATGTGTATATGTATGTATAAAGGAAGGTGATGTCAGAGGGAAATGACTCATGGAAAAGAGAAGGGAGACCAGGAAAAGCCTTCTGTAGAAGAAGAGATGCCTTTGCTTAGTGATTGCCATTCATTTTTATTATGATTTATTAAATTTTCTCCTCTAGATGCCAGCAGCCCCCTTCCCAAGTAAGCACCTTGGGCTGTCAAACTGATTAAGAATAAGATCTTTTTTTTTGGTCTTCTTTTGGTTTACCTCTGGCTTCTCCTAGCTAAAAGTATTTATGAATGGGAAAATAATAATGATAATAATTGATTTTATATAGCACTTTAAGGTTAATATTTTATGTACATCATCTGTTTCAAGGGAAAAAAGGAGGTGTGCATTAGTGTTACCCAGGTAAGCAGAGAGAAAAGTTTCTCTTCCCATTCTGATTTCAATCTCCCACCATCAAAAACTGTATGCATATACTTCCCAGTTGCTTTTCAACATCCGCCAGGAGTCTTCGTTTTGCTTTCCTCTAACCCTCGAGGTTAGAAGTGTAGGGAAGCTGAAAAGTCAAACAAGGGTTGTGCCTTCAATGAACCCGCAGATTTCACCCTGGGGACCATCTCCCTTGCTGCGGAGACAGCTCAATGGACTAAGCATCAGGTTTGAAATACACCCCCAGACTCTGTGGAACCAGGGTGTTTGAACTTCTGCCAGAGTGTCAAAGCCTCTTAGCACACTTCCAGGCTAGGCTGTTCTTTATAGAACGCATTTTTTGGCAACGGTAATTTTCATGAGCCCCCAGGAATTAGCATCAAGTTTGTTGTGTACTAATAGTAAGGGTCCTAGAATAACGTACTTTGTGGAAGAATAGGAAGTTCCTCCCTTATCTTTCATCCTCATTTCTCTTCTCTTATAGTGGATACACAGCTAATCTCTGTGTCTTTCTGTTTCTATCTCATTCCCTTTCTCTCTCTTTCTCTCTCTCTCTGCCACACACACACACACACACACATATACATGCATGCATGAATACATATATACATACATACATACATACATACATCTTCATTCCCTGATGTTTCTACTGTACTTCTATTAGGCTCATGCACTCTTTATAAAGTAACACAGGCTGGTAAATGTTTAACAACCAGACTCCCTGGGAAAAATGCAGAGAAATTTTGGGTTTTTTCCACATTATTAATATCCTTAAGTCTAACTGGTTCCTGCACACCCCTGTTCACAGTCCATCTAGTTCAACATGCATCTTGTATCTTTATATAACATCCCTGATAAGTGATCATTTAGCCTACACTTTACGATATCCAGTGACCTCTACCCTTTAAGCAGAGGTTCTTAGTCTGGTGTCCATGCCTCCCTAAGATTTCAGGGGATCCGTGAAGTTGGATAGAAGAAATAAACCTTATTTTTACTAACAGTCCATCAAGTTACTCTACCTTCATTCTCTTCAGTTTCCTCTTCTGTAAAATAGTGAGAACAATATCACCTATCTCCAAGGGTTGTGAGGATTAAATGAGAAGATAATTATAAAGTTCTTAGAACAGTGCTTAATGCTATATAAATGTTGATTAATAATAATAATTTTATTATTAACAATAATAAATATTATTATAGCAAGATTGTAGAGTGTGTATAGAAGTAAAATGTAAGAATACTGTAAGGATAGAATGGTACAGGTTGTGAAGAGCTTTAACTAGATAACTAATATAGCCTAAGGTAGCTACACCATTACATAGATGACTCATGTTGAATGTGAAGTTCACTGAAACAAACTATTTACATACATTCTGTATTGTTTAGTCATGCCTTCCTTATCCTGGTCTTGGGCAGCTAATGATTTAAACCCAAGTGTGGGACTTTAAAATTTGTTCTTGTTAAAGTTCCTCTTATCTATTAAGTGCCTACTATGTGCAGGCACTTTAATAAGAGCTGAAAATACAAAAAAAAAAAAGCAAAAGACAGCCTCTGTCCTCAAGGAGCTTGCAACTGTCTCGATTGTTGAGGTATTTTTGGTTGCTGGGTCAACATTTTGATTATGCCTTTCATCTCTACATCATTTAACATTCTGATAAATGATGATATTGGACAAGAACAGAATCACTTCCTAGGTCGTCTATTCAAAACCATACCTGAACCTATACCATATCTGCTTTACAACATTACTGATACATGGCCTTTAAAAAAACTATGGGCCACACCAGGTGACATAGGAGAGAAAGTGCTGGACTTGGGGTCAGGAATACCTAAATTTGAATTCTGCTTCATATACTTGCATGTTGTATGAGTATGAACAAGTTATGTTAACTTCTCAGCTTTAGTCTCCTCACTTATAAAATGAGCATAATAACAGCACCTACTTCTAGTATTGCTGTATGGATTAAGTTGTGCTATACAAGTTTGGAGGCAGCTAGGTGGTACAGTGGATAGAACACTAAAACTGAAGTCAGGAAGACTCATTTTCCTGAGTTCAAATCTGGCCTCAGACACTTACTAGCTGTGTGACCCTGAGCAAGTCACTTAACCCTGTTTGCCTCAGTTTCCTCATCTGTAATGAGCTGGAGAAGGAAATGGCAAACCTCTCTAGTATCTTTGCCAAGAAAACCCCAAATTAGATCACAAAGAGTCAGATATGACAGAAAAATGACTCACTGAAAACAAATTTGAGATAACATATGTAAAACTCCTTGCAAACCTTAAAGGCTATATAAATAGTAATTTAATAAATATTTTCCAGGTTAAGAAACCACATGGGGACTTGGGCATTTGCCCTAAAAGATTAACCTGTAATTTTTGTACATGTGGATGGTAGAATTGAATAGGGACTGGAAGGGAATAGGAGAACAGCATGGCTTGCTCGGCCTAGTGGTCTGAAATCACAGAAATCTGCTTGATTTGATTTCTGGAGGGTGTCTCACTCTGAGGATGAGTTCTACATAGCCAAGCATTGCCCTTTGTTCCATCTGGCATCCACATTTGTTTTCATCGGCTTCTCATGCCTCACGTTTATGTTGTCACCATAGAAGAAGAATGATAATATGTGTTGTTATTGTTTTTTTTCTTCTTTTCTTTTCTGGCTTCATGTCTATGTGCCAACACAGCATGCCTTATCCTAGAGTGGGCAGAAAGAATAATGGCTGTTGTTTCAATTGACCAGAGGTAATCTATCACATCTCACAGAGGAACCAAGTTGCTCTACTCTGAACATTTCTCCATCCTGGGGGAGAGAGGGTGAAACATACAAAAACAAACAAATAAAAAAATAAGTAGATGGCAGTTTGAAAATCCTCTTTGTCAATGCTGTGGGATGCTCATTTATTTAGCAAAATGTTCAGCTTTTAAAACCGTGATTTAGCTTTTAGTTATTATATATTTATTTGTAAGGTGTCACAGAAGTGATTCAACATTGTAGGGAAGAACAAGGAAGGATTTTGTTCACTTGTTTAATTGCAAGCTGAGATTTCATTCCAAATAAGTGCAGTATATTGACTATGGCCTGAATTGATGCTTGTCAGTTTATGTAGAAAGGAAACTGAGTCTCCTCAAAGGTTAGTCACTAGCCCAAGACAACACAGATAATTATGTGTCAGAGGCAGTATTTGAATCCAGGTCCTCTAAATCCAGAGCCAACGTTCTCTCTACTATCTACTATGATAGTCATCGCTCAGTCAAGAGGTTCTTGACCTTTTTTTACATCATGTATCCTTTGGCAATCTGGTGAAGCCTACAGATCCTTTCTCAAAATAATTATTTGAAAAAAAAATTGAAAGAAATGTTGAATTTCATGTAAATGAAGAATTTTTTTTTTCCGTGCAAGTTCATGAACCCCTTGAAATCTATTCATGGATCCAAGGTTAAGAACCCTTGACCTTATCCTTCCCTATTATGGAGCTTTCCCCTCTTTTATTCCCAATGAATTCAATCAAATGGCTTAAATTATAAAATATTTACAAGCTCTAGTTCTCCCTATAATGAGACTTAATATGGTGATCATTCATAATTTACTTTTTGGTCCTGTGAATTGGTGACTAGACTTCTAGGAATTTCTTGTTTATTGATTCAGGATTCTAGGTATAGGGGCAACACATTTCAAAGCAGCTCCTCAGTTGGGCCTGAAATACCAGTGAAAGTGGGAGGTGGGCCTGCAGGAAGCCAAGGATTGGGTTAGGAAGAAATTATAATGTTGACTAGCTTTTCTCAGTGCCTAACAAACTGCTCTTAGGGAAAGAGAAGAGCAGTTGGGGGTTGTTTGTAACTTTTTTATCTTTCTTCCTTTCTATTTAATTATTCATAGATCTAGTACCAAGAGAGGGGTCTTGTTTTCCTTTTAGGTGTAATTAGAGCAATCAAAGGGTTTGTAATACCCATGTGTTTTCTTTATCTGTCTCTTCTCTTTCTCTCTCTCTCTCTCTCTCTCTCTCTGTCTTCTTCCATACAGGAGGTAACATATAAAACACGAAACAAAAACAGTGAGTTGCTAGTTTGTGTGAATTCTTGCAGGGAAAATTGGTTTTACCATTATAGCTATTGGCAGTGATAATTCTGAGGTGAACAGCCTGAAATTACTCCCTTAAAGGCAATAATTTGTATAGTATGTATTCAGAGAAAGGGGGGAAGGAGCAGGCAATAATTTAGGTGAATTTTAACATAGTTTATCTTCCTGTTTTGTGACAAATGGGGGAAACAAATTGTTGGAGCATCTAGCTCAAGGATGTGCATTTACATTTGGTTTTGTTTCTGTTGAATAGATTTGGTGCTGAGTGACAAATTAAATTCCCAGCTCTGTTGGTTGGAATTTGCACATTCCAGAAAGGAAAGGAGGTGCCAGCCCAATCTGCACTCACCCCTTAAAGTTAAGAGGGTGAGCCAGACAATAGAGTAGCAACCATGCAATCCTTTTCCATTAGCAGCACCTTCTTTCTTCTTTCTGTTCAGGGTTCACGAGGAAGATTGTTCAAAAGGCATTTTGAAACATCATCCCAGTCATTTCCATGGTGATGAATTGATGTGGCATACAGGAGATGGAGCTGCCATTGAATGCATCAATCCAGTTCTGTAGGAGAGATGTCTGTTTCTTAAGAAGTGAAAGACAAACGGAATAAAGGGAGGGCAAGATGCATTATGAAGGCTTTGACAAGCGTCTTGCGTTATTTTGTTCTGAGGGAGGGTCTCTTAAATTTTCAAAATTCCTCATGTTTAAATTCTCTCATATGAGGTAATAGTATATAAAGGATATATCACTGGATTTGAAATCAGATAACCTGAGTTTCAACTAAGTGATGCAGTGATGGAGCGTCAGGTTTGGAGTCAGGAGAACCTGAGTTCAAATTTGTTGTTTGTTTTTATTTCTTTATTTTTGGCCAGGCAATTGGGATTAAGTGACTTGCTCAGGATCACACAGCTAGTGAGAATCATGTGTCTGAGGCCGGATTTGAATTCAGGTCCTCCTGACTCCAGGGCCAGTGCTCTATCCAATGTGCCATCTGGCTGCCCCCTGAGTTCAAATTTGGTCTCAGACACTAGCTATATGACCCTGGGCAAGTCACAATCCTATTTGCCTCATTTTTGTCATCTGCAGAATGATCTGGAAGAGGAAATGGCAAACCAATATCTTTGCCGAAAACAAACAAACAAAACAACCTAAATGGAGTCATGAAGAGTTCGATACAACTGAGATATCTCAACAACAACAATAACCCAAGTTGGAATGTTTGCTCTGCCAGTGTCACATTTATTAGTTTGGTCAATCTCCTCCTTTCCTTCTTTGGCCTTTTCTTTATAGACACTTCCTAGCTAAGGTCCCTTTTAGCTTGGTCTATGATGCTATGACATTATTCTTACTAAATTACATTTCTGCTGTAAAATAAGTGAAAAGTACATATTTCATGTTTCCTTAGCATCGATTAATCTCTTGATAAATATAGATGTTTCTCTGTAAGTACGCATATGTGTATGGGATAGTAAGTATGTAAGCGGCTGTATGCCACCACATAGACTATGTCTCATTACTACTGGAAAAAAGAAATTTAATTCAAACCTTTTACTTTATACATGAGGAAACTGAGGCCAAAAGGGATGAAGTAATTTGCCCAGGGTCACAAGCAACAGTGCCAGAATTTTAACCTGAATGTTTGGACCCTCAATCCAGGACGCTTTTCCATTTGCCACACTGTGGTGATCATTTGGGCTTACATAATTGGAATTATTAGAGTAAAATTATTTCAAGTATTCAATCAATGTTCACAGATTGAATGGATGATAGAGATAGAACAGATTTCAGAGATTATTCAGTTTAGACCATACAAATGATAAATAAAGGCTACAAGGCCCAAAGATATTAATTGGTTTGTGCTAGGTCACACAGCTAGTTCTTGCGAGATCCAGGACTTGAATCTTAGACCTGTATGCCTTCTACTACAGAGAATTCCACTCCTTTTCCCATGACAGAAATAAAATTGAAAACCCAGTTACAAGAATCTAGTTTAATAGGTACCAAATTTTCCTTTAATACTGCTCAATAAGCAAAAAAAAAAAAAGATAGGAAATATGAGCAATTCCTTAGAATCTCACAGTTGGAAGGGACCTCGGAGGCCTTATGGTACAGTCCATCCCTGAACAAAAATCTTCTTTGGAATAAATGGTCACCTAGCTGCCACTTGAAAACCTCACAAAGCAACTCATTGCAATTTTGGATAGATGTAATTTTTAGGAAGGTTTTTCCTGTCATCGAGCCTAAATTTACCTCTTTGTAATTTCCATCCATTGTTCCCAGCACCACCTTCTGAGGCCTAGCATAGTAAATCCAATAACTCTTCTACATGATAGCATTTAAAAAAAATAGTTATTATCCCTCCCCACCCCATATCTTCTTTTCTAACCCTCTCTTCTCTCCTCTCCTCTCCTTTCCCTTCCCTCTCCTCTGCTCTCCTGTCTTCATCTCTCCTCTCCTCTCTTCTCTCCTCTCCTCTCCCCTCTTTTATCCCCATCCTCTTTGCTATCCCCTTCCCTTTCCCATCCCCTTTCCCCTCTTCTCGTTCCCTTTCCTCTCCTATTCCCTCCTTTCCCCTCTTCACCTGTCCTTTCTTCCCTTCTCCTCCCTCCTCTCTCCTTCTCTCTTCTGTCCCCTCCCTTCCTCTTTTCTCTTCTCCTCTCCTCTCCTTTTCCTTTTCTCTCTTCTTCAGCTAAAAAGAAACTCAATTACAACTAAATTTTTATCTTTGCCTTATTCAGTCATTTTCAGTTGTGTCCAACTCTTTGTGGCCCAACTTGGGATTTACTTGGCAAAGATACTGGAGTGATTTACCATTTCCTTCTCCATCTCATTTTATAGATGAGGAAACTGAGGGAAACAGGGTTGAGTGACTTGCTCAGGGGTCACACAGCTACTAAGTATCTGAAGCCAGATTTGAATTCAGGTTCCCTTAACTCCAGGCCTGGCTTTCTATCCATAGTGCCTCTTAGCTGCCATTAGCTATGCTACTTGACTGCAACTTCCTTGAGGATAAGACAGTTGTTATGCCATCATTGTGTTGTAGCCCATATAACATTCCCACGTATGTATGTAGATAGATAGATAGATAGATAGATAGAAGGATGGATGAATAGATAGATAGATAGATAGATAGATAGATAGATAGATAGATAGATAGATGGATGGATAGATAGATAAATGATGGAGATGTATACATTTATACATTAGATAGAGTCACACTTACATTATAGGAGAGTGATAAAGAAAGAAGGAAGGAAGAGAGAGATTTTTCAAAGTTTAAGAGAATCAGAGATGTAGAACTGCATGGGACCTCAAAGACCATGTAGTTCAAATTCTTCATTTTATAGATGAGGAAACTGAGGCCTAGAGAGAGGTTAAGTGACTTGCCCAAGATCCAACAGAGAGTTTTGATCAAGGGCAGCTTATAAACCTAGGAATTTTAATTCCAGAGTCAGGGCTCTGGAATGGTTCCTAACTTAGTAAATATTAATTTAATGTTGGATCAAATTTTTTCTGGCCTAAGTTAATATGTGGTTCATTTAGAAATTTTCCAGTTCTGCAGTTCTGGAAAATGTGATAATAAGTTAATGTCTTTCTTTCCTCTATTAATTTTATCTCGGGTCTTCAAGAGACAATGCCTCAATCCAAAGGACATTGGGGGTAATTTCAGCTATCATAGGCAAGCTAGTTATGGAATTTTGGGGGTCAGGGTGAGTGGGTAGGAAGTAGGTCTTTTTGAGCCCCCACATAGTCCAGACAACTAGTCTGTTTGGCCTAATTTAATCTGTTTACTCAGTGAGCTTTTGGTAGAAGTATATTTTGCTGCCTTCCTTTTTCATTATCCTCGATTGTCAGATTTAACGTGCCAAAACATCAATACACATAAAACAAGTTGACCAATACCATTTTGTTGGCTTTGTAAAGCATTCTGTTTCTGTTTCTTGAACAAAAGCCCATTAGTCAAATGGAGTAAAGGCGGCTGGATTCTCCTGTCTAGGTCCTTGAGTAATTTGCCACTGCTACCTGTGCTGAGAAGATTAGGACAAAGGACTAAGAGAAGGCCTTGGACTCATAGTTGTCAAAAGAGTTAGACAAAAATTGGGATGAAAGGTGTTCCAGAAATGCTCCACAGTCATGGTGGCTCAAGTAACTCTACTTTCTCCTAAATACCCTTGGCATGGAAGAAAGAATTGAAGAGATCCAGAAAGAAAGTGGACTATGTATGAGCCACATGATCTTAGATTTATGTCCTCTATTCTATGATTGTTTTTTTCTAAAGCAGTCTTTACATTCTGTGACATGTACTTGGCCACTCTGACCATTCATTTCACATCCCTCCCCCCTTCCCTACCTTGTAGTTTGGCTTGAGAGGTAAAATTACTTGACTCATAGAGAAGGCTCTGAGTATCATCCATTCCCATGTTGTCAATGGTTGGGATAAAGAAATTAAAACCTCTAAGAATTAGTGGGTTAGATAAAAACGAAAGAAACTGAGGCACAGGTTGGGTGCCACGATTTGCTAATGGCTATGTGCTGATTGAGAGATAGCACTGGGGCTAGGACATGGTTGACCTGATTTCAAAGCCACCTACTTAATCCTCTATACCATGCCTGCTACTTTATATTTATGTCTTAATAACATGTACATATGCAGTGTGGCTTTTATGGGGACAGGGGGAAGCATAAATTTATTTTTCCTGACTTCTCTACATTTAAAGTCTCCACTGCTCTGTTGAATTAACATAGTATTTTTGCATTTAATTTCCTGGGGGTACTAGATGTTTTATTTGTGTGTTTGGTTTTTCTGTTGTGCTTCTTAAAATGGGAATCAAAAATAAGAAAAGAAAGGAACAATCCAACAACCATACGGTTTAATAGTGCTAAATGAATGGATAAATCTAGTAGCTTTAAATCCAAATAAACATATTTAAAAACAAATTATTAAGTTGTGTTAGGTTTTCTCATAATCACATTACTTAGGACTCTTTGAAGCTGGTAGAAGATTTTGCACATAGTACACCTTCAATATTGGCTGTTTGGAACACTAGAAGCCTAAAATAAGGGTAAGTTTTTATTATTAGTCATGCTAGGACATAGCGGATAGAGCACTGGACCTACAGTCAGAAAGACCTAAGTTCAAGTGCAGCCTCAGACATTTACTAGTAAGTACTTTAACTTGTTTTCCTCAGTTTCCTCAACTGCAAAATGGGGAGATAATAGCACCCACCTCACAAAGCTGTTGGAGGATGAAATAAGATATTTGTGAAAAAACACTTAGTACTGTGCCTGGCACATAATAGGCACTATATAAATTCTCATTTCCTCCTCTCCTTCCCTCTCTCATTACTGTTGTCATTTCAAGTAAGGGGGTTCAGACCTGAAAGAGGAAGAGGTGGTTTGAGTAGGATTATTGCCAAGCCGGCGTGCAAATTGATCATAAAGGAAAAGAATAAAACCAATCCTTACGTGGAAAATAGCACTTTCATATACCTCCATAATGACTTTGGGCTAACAATCACAAGATTGAGAGTTGGAAGAAATCTTAGGGATTATTTAGTTCAATGTTTTCTCTTTTAAGGAAGAATAAATAGAGAAGTAAAGAGACTCACCCATCACAAACGTAGAAAGAACAAGGGTAGGGATTCAAAACCAGCTTCTCCTCTGACTCCAAATCCACCTCTTACACTCTTTTCACTAAACCACAGCTGGGGATAGCAATGGGGCTTGGACCTGTGATTTCACTAATATATGGAACTCCCAGGTAAGGAAACTGCCTAACAATACAGGTTGACACCTTCTCTGCAACTTATATTTTTACAGGGTTGCCTAGGGCCCTGAGAAGTGAAATAATTGACCAGGATCATAAAGCCAATATGTCTCAGAGGCAAAATTCAAACCCAGGTTTTCATGCCTTTCAGTCTAGTTTTCTATCCCCTATGCAGTGCTTCAATGGCTATAAATGACCCTAAGGAAATGCCAGAGAAAAGTCTTTAGTGTGATTTTGCCTGATTAAAACTTTCCTATTAGGTATTGATTATTCATATGATGAATATGATTATAATATGAATATAATATGATATGATATATGATATAATATGACATAATATGATATAATACAATATACTATGGTATGATACAATGCAATACAGTACAATAATAAATAGATTTTTTTATTCAGCACTCAATTTTCCTCATTATGACAATACCCAGTACATTCCCGAGGAAGTGGAGATATCATCTTTCCGAAAAGAAAAAAAAAACACAGAACTTAGATCTTGACCACTTGTCAAGTCATTAATCTGTGGTTATTTAAACTCCCGATGCACTTTCTCCCAAAGTGGCACCATTGACCCTGGTAATCCCAGACAAATGGATTCTTGAAGAACTGTAGGAGGTCTTTGCTTATTATTATGTGCAGTAATGGAGGCACTTTTAATTCCAGCCCAGATGTCGCTGCATTTCAGTGGTAGAAAAAATTAAGTATCTTCAGGGAAGATGGAACCTCTAAATGAGATCCCAAAGACATAGAATTCATTCCTTAGAACTGTTTAGGATATTCTTAGAGAAAGGTATTTTAGAAATGAAAGATAGCAATTATTTTACAAGAGAACAATTCAAGACAAATACATAACCCAGGCACCCTATTTTCCCTATTCCTTAACTGTCATCTTTCCATCCTTTTTCATCTCACCTAGCATAATATTTTGTACTGTTTAATTTTCACATTTAGTAAACCACTGTCTGACCAAATTATGAAAAGTGTGACGAACCTCTAATTGGCCATTGTAGTGTACACAAACCTCCTGTGTTTGTCCTGGATAACACTAGGCATCTGATAAATTGGTAATTTGGCTGTCAGCTTCCATAATGTCCTTGACAGTAACACAAACGTGAATTTAAACAACTCTATGCAAGCCTTTTTATGAAACATTCATCTTCAGATTGCATTGTTTAAAAAAAGTATTTTCCCTCCTCCCCCACAAAGAGATTAAATGGGAAAGAAATTAAAAATTTAGTAGCCCTTTCAATAATGTTGCAAAGAGTAGATCATCTTGGAAGCTCTTGGTTGCCTCCTGTGTTTAAAAACAAATTTCGATGCTACTGATAGCCTTAAGGAATTAAAAATAAATCCTAGATTTATACTGGAAAACTTGGGAAAATATTCCTTGTGGAAACAATAGGCTTAAATACTTTATTTTCAATTTTTCATTCTCCTCATACGTTTCCTTCTTGCTATCAAACTAGATAACAATGCAAAAAGTTCGAATCATCAGAGTCTCAAGTTTTGCTCTGTCCCTGTGCTATTACCTACCTGAAATCATCCTCCCTCCTTTCTACTTCCGCTTTCTGGAGAGTAAATAAGCAGCCAATGCCCCATTCACACAGAACACTCTCCAAGAGCAACTTCTGCTTCATCTGCCTACGCACCATACACCAGACTTTAATTATAAGTGAAGACCAAAACCCCACTGCCCCAGGAAGATCAATCACTCTATCCTGATTATTTGCAAAAATGTATTTTGGGAGCCCTTACAAGGACCTTAAAAAGGATCAAGGAGTGAGGAGAGAAGGGAATATTTTAGGGCATGGACTCCTTTATAGCCAAAAATGTTTTGCTTTTCAATTTGTATTTCCTGGACTCAGCACAGTACTTGGCACGCACAGTAAACGCTTAGTATGCTTTTTAATTCATTCATTCATTCATTCGTTCATTCATTCATGAATGAACGAATGAATGAATGAATGATGGTTCCCTGTAACTCCATTGGCATTTTGCCCAGACAACCAAGCTGTTATGGACTTTCTCCCCATGATCATTCCAGGCAGAGACATGAAGGGGAAGCATAGGTTCCTACTATTGGTCATTTGTGCTGTTCAGTTACTTCTTTGGGCAACTTGAGGAATATGGAGACTGCCTGACAGAAGCTACCAAGTATGTATTGTTGTGGTGTTTTTGTTTGTTTGTTTGTTTTTCTATGGTGGGTAGTTAGGTGGCTCAGTGGGATAGAGCTCTGGGGCCTGGATTCAGGAAGATTTGAGTTCAGATTCAGCCTCACTTGTTAGCTGTGGGACACTGGGCAAGTGACTACATTTCTGTTTGCCTCAGTTTCCTCATCTGTAAAATGAGATAATAACAGCACCTACCTCCAAGGGGTTGATGTGAGAATCAAGTGACACAATAATTGTAAAGTACTTAGCACAATGCCTGGCAAATAGTAAGCTCTATGTAAATGTTAACTATCATTGTTATTACTATAATTCTTTTATTCATTGTTTCCCTCTTTTTTGCATTATGTTTGCTTAGAGTTCTTTTTAAAAATAACCACTGTATAACACCATTGCCAACTAATCCCAGGCCACCTAGTAATATGAATAGCAATGTTAGACAATAGCTTCTGTTTTGATTTTAAAACAGATTGAATGTACCTTCTCCCTCATGGTGGTGGGGGAGGGGTTGCTAAAACCAATTATTACATACATTGTCACACAAGCTTTCTGTATTGTGTGTTTTGTCTTAAATGTTTTTCTTTGTCACAAAGGAGGAGTCCGTCTGGAAGGGGATGGGAAATGCCTATATGATTAAGACAAAGGCATGAACAAAACATTTTTTTAAAGTGAAAAAAAAAACCCAACTCATATGGTCCTTTGAATATCAGCCTTCTGAGATATACTCCAGCTGGTGTGCCTTAGATAGATTAATGCCATTCTCAGGTGGCTGGAGTTGTTTTGTACATTTTTAAGAGTCCCTCATGACCATAAGAAGCAGCCAAATATGACAGTATTCCTTTTGCCTTCTTGAACATAAGTGGAGCTAATGTACTTATCAGAGACCAATAAATGATGCTATAAGATCATCAGTCCACACAGATCTGACACTCCCTAAAGTTCATTAAAATAAACACAAGTAGCCCCCATTCATACACTATTTATATGATGTCCCCTCTGAACCCCTTTCTCTAAAACAGAAAATCGTGAGTAAGCTCAGCTGCTACAGTACAGATGGAAGGATCTTGTCTAGTTCTGACCATGGTCTTACCATTGATCCCACTGATTTGAGTGTGGATATGCCCTCTTCACAATAAATGGAGTTGTCCTATACAATAGTACATTCATTTTTCCTTCTTCATGGGAAATCCTGGAGAATGGTGTTGAGAAATTTATACTGGTAACTTTGAAAATTAGAGAGAAGATCTTATATGGGTCAATAATTACTGGTCTTTATACACAAATTCATAAAAATTAATAGAGATATATTTTGGTCATTTTCAAGAATTGTATAGGATCATTTATTAGATGAAAAGCTGTCTGGAGAGAATTATACAGACAACCCTCCTACTATAATAAAAAGGGTATGATATTTGAAGTCAGAAGACTGGAGTTCAAATTCTGTTATTTCTAATTACTACTTTGGTGGTCTTGGACAATCATTAAACCTTTCCGGTCCATTTTCTTATATTTAAAATTAAGGGACTGGACCAGGAAATCTTTTGAATTCATTAGTAACTAAATCCTTTGACCTTGTCTTTTAATCTGATTCTGTCTATTTTATCATTTTTAAAAAAGTAGATGATAATACCTTCCCTACTTCATATAGTTATAGGATACACCCACTGCATCTTAGGCCATCACCAGTCATCTTGACTTTTGTCTTGACTCTGGACTCAAATGAATCTGGAGGAAAGAGGCTGATGATTTTGCACAGCTCTGTCTTGCTCAAATCGCAATTCGTGCATAAGTCTAGACATCACCCTCCTAATGTCATTGGTCCTGTTTGAGAATGAAGAATAGCAACGGTTATAGGATAATGGACCCCAAATCTTGGAGGTTATCTAGTTCAACATCCTCCCCTATTCCTTCACTCCCCCTCCACCCCCTGTCACCCCAACATGCACTTTACAGGTGAGGAAAGTAAAGACTGGATAACATAAGTGATTTGCTCAGACTCACACAGATTGAGAATGACAGTCAGAACTTAAACTCAGGGTCCATTATCCTAAGTTTAGTAGGATGGTTCAGTCCTTGTTCCACAGTACCACAGGCTGTAGACTGTCAAAATAGGCAGTGTACATAAAAACACATTTGAGACCCTAAGAACAATACTGCATGAAAGTAGAAAACATTAGTACTCTGCTTGATAAGAATGGAAGACGTAATAAATGGCTAAGACATTGACGCCTTTCCTTATGTCATCTAGTCATTTTAAAGCCTGTGAGAACACTTTGCAAAATGATATTTTCATAATTTTGGATTATACCCAGTAAAGTAACTTTGGGTGGGGGACCCTCAGGCAAATAGTCAAGGTCTGAAATGCACACCATAGAACAGTTCCAAAAGTCCATTATCCCCAGAGATAGTATTCATTTAGCCTAGGTCCTATTTCAGGAGAAGAGAGAAGTGTGAGACCCCAAATTTCATATGTGTGCAACATAGAGGGCCAAAACCACTTCTCAATGTGTAAGGGAATCTGAGGCAGATGGTCAGAGCCCAGGCAACCTCTCTTTCCAGTACTTTCCACCCTGTTATTAGTCAGGGCTCCAATGGTAATGGCTGGACGCTATTTGTTTTTATGCTGATGGATGTTGCAGTCTGTCATCCGTGAACTGAATCAAGGCTCTTCTTCCATGACTGCTGGCATATCCTGTCCTGTTTATGAGTTTGACAGGCAAACATATCTCAGCAGATCTCATATGCTGATCTGCGAGGGAGATAAACCCTTTGTTTGGCTTCACTAGAAAAAGAAACAGGAAGAGGGCAGAAAACCCTGCATTGATTTCTCTCAGGGCTTCAATTGGTGCATCATAACTGGACAAAGAATGAGGGAATGTTAGACTCTGTCATTAGATTAGTTGACTATCCCTACTGTTGTTACTATTGTTAAATGTGCATGATTATTGAAATGATAGTTAGATTGCCTTTTCTCGCTGAACTCTAAGGATATGACCATCATTTCAAAATCAATTTTGCAAATTAGAAGAACATTAGGTAAAGGACACTGAAGCTTACAGACCTCAGTCCCCCACTCCCACCGATCATCTCATTTCCTGTAACTTTCCAGCACTTATTTTCACGGTTGGTTTCATTTTCCTAGCTGTAAAGTGAGCTAGGGCTTCTCAGCCAACTGGTCAGTCTTGGTTTTGTTTTTGTTTTAATCTTACTGGCTTGTCTTTTACCATGGAAGCTGTTGTCCAGTCAATCATGTCTGACTCTACATGACCCCATGAACTTTGGGATTTTTTTGGCAAAGATACTATAATGTTCTGCCATTTCATTCTCCGATGTGCCCCCACTTTACAGATGAGGAACTGAAGCAAATAAGACATAAGTGACTTGCCCAGAGTCACATAGCTATTAAATGTTTGAGGACAGATTTGAATGCAGCTCTTCCTGACTCTAGGCCTTGTGCTCTATCTGCTCTACCACCTAGCTGCCCATGATGACATCTAGAGGTGTCGTTATTGAATCATCTTTGTTATTTATATATTGGAGTGGTGATGGTTTTTGGAGTTTGACAATAATTTTTATTTTGCTAACCCTAGTAATCACTCTGGGACATTTGAGGACACTAGCCAACTCAGGGGGCTCCTCAGCTCCAGCTTGAAACCCTCCCACCCCAGCTATTGTGTCTAGAGGGCCAGCACTACAAAAAATCTTTCTATGTGATTCTGACTATGTGCCTGTCTCTGGGTCAGCATATATTTGTTGAATAAATTGATTTAGAGTAGGAACATGTATAAGTAGTTTTGTACTGGTGGGATTCACTTTCCTCATCAATAAAACAAGAGGCTTGGAATAAATAACCTCCCAGGTTAATTCCATCTCTAAGTCTACGATCCTATAATATTATGATTCTTTGATCTATTCCTAAATCTTCATAAGATCACAGAACCACAGACTTTGAACTTGAAGCACTCTGGTTGAGTGTTTTTACAGATAAGGAAACTGAGGCCCAGAAAAGTGAAACAACTTCCCCAAAGTCACCTAGGTGAACAGCAGAGTTAGAATTTGAACCCAGGTTCTCTGACAACCATATTGCTTCCCTTGATGCATTTTTGTTTTTTAATGTGCTGTTGGTCTGCTTTGTGTTTATAGTATAAATATTTCCCACATTCCCATTAGTGTATAAGGCCTTTAATATATACTACTTACCAATTAGCTCAGTGTTTGGTATCCTTTGGTCACTCGTTTATTGTTGGACTCCTTGAGTTACATAAGCATTTTATAAATCAATATTATAATTTATCCAAATTTTTTATTGTTGTTTAGTCATGTCCAACTCTTCATGACCCCATTTGGGATTTTCTTGGCAAAGATACTGGAGGGGTTTGCCATTTCCTTCTCAAGCCCATTTTCCAGATGAGAAAAGTGAGGCAAACAGGGTTAAGTGACTTGTCCAGGGTCACACAACTAGTGAGTGTCTGAGGCCGACTTGAACTCAGGAGAAGATGAGTCTTCCTGACTCCAGGCCAGACACTATCCACTGTGCCACTTAGCTGCCCCCATTGTTCTAAAACTTCATACTAATTCTTATAGCTGTGGTACTATAGTATTTGCAACTACTGCTTACTAAATTAAACTTTTCCTTTTTTATTTTTAATAGTGTCTTAGCTATAAATGTCTATAGCATGTGAACTTCCCTATTTCTCCTGTCCTTTGTTCATTGGCATTGCAGTTGTGACAAACACATGTGTGACATTACATGTCCAGATTATTCACTTGAAGTACTGTCTTTTGGGGGCTATCACGTGGGGTAGGAGCAAGAGAACTGTCAGGCTGCCTGAATGAACTCAGAGTGCAATATCTGAGTTAGGCTCCGTATGGTGATCTGTTTGAATGCTCCTCCTAGGCCATCTTCTGTCTAACAGTCAAAGCATCAGCAGGTCTCACAGCCTGAGTAAGTCTAGGCCAGGAGTAGGGAACCTGTGGCCTGGAGGCCACATGTGGTCTTCTAGGTCCTTGGGTTCGGCCTTTGGACTGAGTCCAAGTTTTACAAAACAAATCCTTTTATCAAGGATTCCTATAGAGTCAGTGCTATTATTGTCACCTTTACAAATGAGGAAACCGAGGCTGAGAAAGGTTACATGGCTTGCTTAAGATGATACAGCTAATAAGCATCTGACAGAATTTGAACTCAGTTCATCATCATTGCTGTAATCATCATTATCATTATTAAATTTCTGTTGTTCCTGGTTTTCCCAAACTACATCTCTGTGCAAGAGATGCCATTGGTGCCCCCACTTATGAAAGAAGAAATAAAGGTTGAGTTATTTCCCTGGAGTGACTCTACAGGTTAGCAGCATAGCTGGGTTTTAAATTCATTCCTATAATTTCTAGGCTTTCGTTTAGCCCGCATGCTTCACTTTCAGCTTGTTGATTCTTTATCCTTTGATTCTGACCAAACTGAAAATAAATAGACTGTTGTCCTCCAAATGCAGCAGACTTCTGTGATGGAGAGTGCTGCGTCATTAACAGGACCACTTATTCCCTATTAACGTTAATTGACATTGAGAGGGTGGAGAGGGATGGGGTAAAGAATGTCAGGTGGGAATGCATGAGGTAAATTATCTCTCACCACCTCACTGATCATCTGAATGTAGATGAAATCTTATTTTCTACCAAATCAAAATTTGGTTTGATAATGATGATGATGATGATGATGATGATGATGATAATGATAATAATTGACATTAACATAGTACTTTAAAGTTTGCAAGATGCTTAGCATGTCATCTCATCTGGTCATTGTAACAGTACTAGGAAGTCGATGCTATTATTTTTCTCATTTCCAGGTGAGAAACCTGGGGCTTAGAGAGCTTAAATGAATGGGAAACTGCATGCAATAGGGGAAAAAACACAGAACTTTGAATCACAGAACCCAAATTTAAATCCTAACTTTGCCACATATTACCTATGTGACCTCAGGCAGGTCACTTAGCCTCTCTGGGCCTCAGTTTCCTCATCTGGAAAATAAGTGGTTTGGTTTAAATGGTCTCTTAAGTTCCTTCCAAAGGAATATCTATGAACCCAGGACTTACCCAGGCTCCTATAGCTAGTATCAGGGGTGGGGAAACCGTGGCCTCCCTCTAGGTCCTGAAGTGTGGCCTTTTGACTGAATCCAGTATAGCCTGAAGGTTGCAGGTTCCCCACCCCCATATCTAGTTAGTATTTGAACTCGAGTCTTTCTGACAACAAGTAACTACACTCTACTGCTTCTCCTGGTTCCCTTCACCCTTCCCAGTTCCTTGATGCTGTATCAGGTGGCCCTTGTGGTATGTGTTTTGAAGCTTTCTGTCTCACTCACTACCAAAACATACCTATTTTTCTCTCTGGACCAGCCCAATGCAACTTGGTATCAAAAATGCACTATCTGATTGAGCTCTAACCAGATTTACTTCCAAATATATGCCTAGGTTAACAGTATTTTTAAAAAAGCATTTTTCTCATCAGAGTGAGGGAGGTAGGAGAGGAGGGCAGGGGAAGGAGGTCAGAGAAGGGAAATGTAGTGGTCCTTACCAGACCTCTAACTAATTTATGAGATAGATGAAAAGAGGCAGATCAGATATCCCTGGCCTTTTGCCAAGTGTAGCTTTAGTGGTGCTAGTTGAGAAATAATCAATATCCAAGAATTGAGCTGCAGGGCCCTGTTAGTTATGTCCCTACAAAAGAAAATTAATATAACTGAGAACCTTCCAGAGCTGTTTGGTGACATCTCACTAAATGGGGGTGGTTTGGTAGGAGCCAGTCAGAGCCTTTCTGTCTCATGGGGGAAAGGATAAATCCAAAGCAACCCTTTCTGGGGAAAGGTACCCCCCCCTTAATCATTGTTTGTCTATTCTGCCTTAACTTCCCAATTAGTTACTGTAATGTTCCTTACGAACAGCTCTTGTAGATTGGTTAGGGCTCTGAACTGTTCACCATTCTGGTGGCTTTTTTTCAAAGGATGAGCCCTCATGGCATCAAGTCTCTGATGCCTTTTCTGGCTCCCCAAAGCCAGAAAGGATCCTCTGATGGAATTTCTTAAGTCAACTTCTTTGACCTTTCCTGTCTTCATCTGACCTTTTCTGACTTAATCATTAAATTTCCTGACTTAATCATTAAATGATATTACCATTATTTCTGTACAGGTCTCACCCTTCTACCTGATTGAAAACTCCTCAAGAGGAGACACTGTCTTATCTCTCATCTGAGACCTAGCAGAATAGCTTGAACAGAATAGGTAATTAATAAATACTTGATGAATTTGGATTCAAATTGTTCAAGGCCTGCAAGGAGTCCAGAAAAAAAAAGGTCTTAGTTATTTTATTAAATAAAAAATAGTTTCTTTACCATTATAGACCAGTAGCTTTTAATGTTACCCTGGACCTAAATTTCTTCCTTCCCTGTTTCACCTTCTCCAGCGTGCCCCAATTCCCATCCCCGACCCTGTGTCCTTAACCCCGGCTACTGTCAGAGCAATGGAATAGATTGGAAGTTGAGACTTTCACTTGTACATCAGGTGCATTGGAATTAGGAGCTGGGCTGTGTTGATTCAAATTACCTTTTAACTACAAACTTATAATGTATTTTTGAGTCAGGAATGTTGTTGACCAGACTTCTAGAGCAGATGCTAACAGATTCTTCCATGCTACCCACCTCCCCACTTCCAAAAAAAAAAAAAAGACCACTAAGCTGGTCTCACCTGGGAGCTTTGTTCCCAGCCAAATAAAACATCCAGGAATGGTGCATACCTAATTTGACTCTGTAGCCTCGGGCTACTAGTTAAACTGTTATGCATCTTGTAGCTACTAAAAATAATGCATATTTGCTATCTATACTCCAATTCTCTATGGTTAAATTCTTTCACTCCCACGCAACAAGGATGACCAACTTTATCTGCCTTGTCATCTTCTCTGGCAAAAACATTTATTGAAGTGCTGCTCTGTACTTGCCATTGAAGAGGGTATACTGAACATGATCTGTGACCTTTAGGAATGTGAAGCCTTAAAGACAGGTAACAAAGCCACCGGAACAAAATTTAATATTGAGTTGAAAAGAAAAGTATAGAATAGGACCTCATTGCATTCCTGGTAATGGATAAGCAGGTCAGGGATGGGAATATTCCTGTGCGTTGTGGAGACAGCTTGATTGGACTCCTGGGAGTTCATTGTGAAATTTTCACTGCGAGCATTTACACTATGAAACTCTACCAAATGGTACAAATCAGGGCTTGATTTACTATTGACAACGGCTTGATTTATTATTGTATTGGTTGTCATGACTTAAGAAAGTGATGGAGAACATGTGAACAATTGAGATTAAGCTAAAAAGCATATCATAAATACATTCTTTTTTTTAAAAAATATGGTTGTTAAACATTTACCAGCACACCCCTGCTTATAATCATCTTGTATTATAAAAACATATGATTAGAGAAGTAGAGTAGAATGGTAGATATAGTTCTTGATGTTCTTAGAGTAAGATGAACTATGTTCAAATCCTAACTCTGTCACTTACTACCTGAAAGACTTCAGGCAAATTTCTTGGGAGTGTGTGTGTGTGTGTGTGTGTGTGTGTGTGTGTGTGTGTGTGTGTAGGGGAGGGTGTCTCAGTTTTCTCATCTGTAAAATGAGTTGGTTAGATTAGCTGGCCTCTTAATTCTTGCTCTAAAACTATTCAATAGATCCATATAGTGGAAAAACACTGGACTTTGAGTCACAATACCTGGGTTCAAATTCCAGCTCCAAAATTTAGGAGCTATGCGACTGTGGTGAGACACTTAACCTACTTTGAGGTTACTGACACTTTGGGAATGATACTTGTGCAACCTCTGAGGGCTGTGTGAAAAAAGTGGTTTGTTAATTCTAAAGTGCGTATGAAAGTGAACTGCTGTTCTTAATGTGCTTGAAGAGTCACTCAGGAGACAAGTATGACTGTTGCATAAATGAATGTGAATTACACTGAGGTGCCACATAATAGAATTTTACCTTTGTGTATAAGTAAAGGCAGCTAAGTGTCACAGTGGATAGAGGTCTAGGCTGGAAGTCCAGAGGACCTGAGTTCAAATTTGGCCTCACATACTTACTAGCTGTGTGATCCTGAGTAAGTCACTTAACCTCGTTTACCTCAGTTTCCTCATCTGTAAAATAAATTGGGGAAGGAAATGACAAACCATTCCAGTAATTTTGCCAAGAAAACTCCAAATGGGGTCACTGAAAAATGTCTGAACAATGCCACAAGCAAAAGATAGATGCTTTTTTATTGAAGGAATGAAATTAAAAGGAAGTAACAGCGTGCATCAAGAACTAAGCTGAGAAAACTCCTAGAACACTTAGCTAGAAGGGAGGTACAAATCATCCCCCTCATTTTATAAATGAGGAAACTGAGGCCTTGAGAGATGGAGTGGATGGATGGAAAGATCACCAGTAAAGAGGCCCTGGGTTCAAATCCTAGCACTGGTCCTTTTCTGATCTCATTCCTTTGACCTACCTCTAGTCTCATAGTTAGTATGTGGCAGGGGCTGAATTGGAACCGTTTTCTCCTAAATCGATATTTTGTGCTTTTTCCACAGTAACATACTGCTCTTTTTCAGTCCTGGGCTCTTTTTTCCAAAATCCTCTTGCTTGAAACTTTCATACTAGTTCCTTTTCTATTCCCCCTTCTCTTTATTAATTTATTTTTAATCAGAGGCAGTATGACATAGTAGATAGAGACTTGGTCTCGGGGCCAAGAAGCCCCGGATTCATGTCCTGCCTTTGACATGAAGGTGGTGTGACTGGAGCAGGTCAGTTAACTAACCTCTCAGTATTCTAGGTAAGACTTTCGGGAGCTGTCATTGATCTGCTTTTGGTAGCCCAGGTTCATAGCCTCATAGATTGAGGGATAGAAGGGATTTTAAGGGTTATTTCATCTAATTTCCTCATTTTATACATGAGGAAACTGAGGCACAAAGGGCAAAGTGACTTGTCCAACATCAGGCATTTTTTTAAGGGTATGTGTATTTGAATTTGGATCTGTGATTTCCAGGGCCAATGTGATTTTTCCACTCTTTACTCACTGGGACTTCCTTTGCTTTCTCTCTGTTCCCTCCTGCCTCCCTCCAAAAAAGGTATGAAGAAGTCTCCCCAGCTTCTTTATATTCATTAGCGTCCCACAGAGTTTCAAAGAAGATTCAAACTTGAGACAATTTCTGTCAGTCAATTACTAAATATTTATTAATCAATTACAATGTGCCAAGTGCTAGAGATACAAAGAAAGGCAAAAATGTCCCTGCTTTTAAAGAATTCATTTTCTAAATGGAGAGACAATATTTAATAATTAGGTACATCTCAAATGAATTCAAAGTAGATGTAGTCAAATGTAGTCAAATGTACTCTTTGAAGAAAGACATGAGTATTGGTATGTAGGGCCAGAGGAGGTATCTCCTGGGAAATGCCTTTTACAGAGGGCGAGATATGATCTGAGTCATGAAGGAAGGTAGGAGGTGGAGGTGAGAAGGGAAGGAGAGCATTCTGGGCGTGGGGTCTCATGGGAGTTAGAGCATTGTGTTAAAGAGAGTTTCTTGGGGCAGCCAGGTGGCATAATGGATAGAGCACTGGCCCTGAATTCAAGTCCCACCTCAGATACTTGACATGTGCTGTGTCACCCTGGGCAAGTCACTTAACCCCAATACCTAGCAAAAAAAAAATAATAATCAAACCCAAAAAACACCAAAAACATAAAGTAGAGCTACTTAACCTGGGGTCCATGGGACCTCCCCTGTGGGGTTGGGTTGCATGAACTTGAATAGGAAAAAAATACAAAGGTGAATAAAATGTAAGACTGGAAAGGGAAGAAGGGGCTGGGTCAAGTTCAGTTAGGCTCAGACTGACTTGGGGACCTCTGTGAGAGAATACCTGAAAACTAGTCAATATCTGAGGGCAATCAGGTTGGTGTTTGACTGGTAGCTGGTGGCGTCTTGTGTATCTACCTTTTTGTTGCTACTTAATGGGTAAGGGAAGAGCAAAGGCCTTTACCCCTGAAATTACTTGGAAATTAGCCTAGGCTCTTTTGTGGAAATTGTTCAAACCTGATGGAAAATTATTTTAAAATCAGGTTATGTTACTTTGAATTAACTCTTGTGCCAGGGGACTGAATAAAATGGAGCAAGTTTAAATTTCCACACATTCTAGACCAACAGAGTTGTAAGAGGCAGAGCCCCAGAATTATTAATTTTGTCTAGATGTAACAACAACTCAATTCTCATGATCAAATATTTGCTTTCTACACTTAAATTAATGTGTAGTGTTGTCAATAAAATGTCTTTTGATCACAAAAATCTTTTTGAGTATAAAAATATACCCATGAGTATGATTTTAAAAGATAAAAGAATATTCTATTATCAAGACTGTATATAAATAGTGGAGAAAGCACTGGTTTTGGAGTTAGACAACCCGAGTTCAAGTCCTGGTTCTGACACTAAGCTTTGTGAGCCTAGGAAAATGACAACATTTCTCTGACTTAGTTTCCTCATCTGTTAAAAAGTATAGCAATCAACAAACATTTCTTAAACACATGCCATGGTAGGTGTTTGTCTAGGCACAAAAATGAAATAAACAACCACTTCCCTTCCTTGACTTCTATGGGAAAGAGTAAATGGCGGGGAGAAGGGAGCAAGCATTTCTGTAGCACCTGCTATGTGCTAGACGCTGCTGAGCGTTTTATGGACATCATTTCATTGGTGCTGTTATTATCCCCATTTTATAGTTGAGAGGTTAAGTGACTTGCCCAAGGTCACACAGCTACAAGCCCAGCACTTCACACTCATGGAATTTCCTCTGCAGGTCTCTTGAGCTGAGCTTTGAGAGAAACTAGGATTTCCAAGAGGCACAGGTAGGGGAAGAATACACTGATTATATGAAAGTTTCTGTTCACTCATTTCGTCGTGTCTGACTCTACGTGACCCCAGTGGAAGTCCAGGGGGTTTTCTTGGCAAAGATACTGGAGTGGTTTGCTATTTTCTTCTCCAATGTGTCTCCATTTTACCGGTAAGGAACTATGATAAATAGTAGTCAAATGGCTTGCCCAGCATTAGATAGTCAGTAAGAATCTGAGGCCAGATTTGAAATTAGATGTTCCTGACTCCAAGCTTGATGCCGTATTTACTGCACTGCCTAGCTGCCCAAATATGCCGTAGAAGGTGTTATAAATATTGACAGGTCACCAATATAACATTACAGATGCTCAGGTAAGGAGGGAGTGGATTCCAGGTCTGAAGGTCAGTCTGTACAAAGGGGTGGGGATGGGAAATGAAATATAAAAAGAAGTATAATAAATGTTGCAACTACCTACCTTATAGGGTTTCTGAGATGAAAACTTTATAAACTTGAAAGTGCTATATAAATTTAAGTTATTATTATTTGCAACAACCAGATCAAAGACTTAGCTTAAGGGGTTCTTGGTAATCAGGAAGAGTACTTGTCACCAGAGTTGAGCCATATGTTATTGTCCCAGCTGCGCTCCTGTACAACCCTGGTCGAGTCATATGACTTTGGATCAGTCACAATAACTTCTTTGCACCTCAGTTTCTTAGTCAGGGGAAAACAGGGAGAAGAACTAAATTTCCTTTTCCAGCTCTAAAATCCTCTGATTCTGCCCATGATTGTTGTACTGGTCTGGGAGAGGGAGGAATTGATGGAAGAGATGATCTCAATTTTGTTCCACCTCTTATCTTTATGATTCATGACATGGCATGTTCGTCCTTGAGTCTCAGCTGCTGACTTTTAATGACAAAAGTAAGCATTTTTTCTTCTCCTCCTGGAGGCAACATTGCCACAGGTGAGCAAGCTAGATCAGACGCTGTCTTGCATTCTTCTGACAACTGGTAGCTGCATGCTTTTTCATACGGAGAACAGTGTCAGAGATAGAGTTTAGCTGCATTGTCAGACAAGTGTTGGCAGATGAAAGCCAACAGACAGGATAGAAAAATCATCTTCGAGCTTGGAAACTGAAATCAATATGATAATGAAATTACAGAATGATTTAGAATCCCCAGTATGTATTTTTTTTTATCACTTTTCACTGTCTGACTATGCCTTTAAAAATATTCCTTTCTCTAACATTACAGAATAATAAAAAGAACAATATAGTCACACAAGCCAAAGAAATAATAAGCTTTTCTTTCAGTGTTGAAAAGCTTCACGGATAAATAGACAGCGTGTTTGTTGTTAGAATGAATAATGCAACTTCCGCTCAGAGTTAACTTTTGATACTTAGGTGACATGGATTATTGACATCCGCAGATACAGGAAATCTATTATAGTCACTAGCTTAAGCTTTTTCCATTGCCAAAGTTTTGATCAGAGGCACTAAGTTAAAAATTGATGAAACTCAATTTTCCTTCTTTTCCTAATCTTCCACTGAATGGTGTAAGGTCTAATAAGAAAGTAAAGTAGCCCTGTGTTAGCCATAGAATCAAGAAAAGGGAAAGTTGTAGAAAGATTGCTAGATAAAGAGATATATAAATCATTAAGGGTTTATTGTGTACTGTATTAGATAGATAGAGTGATGGACAGACAGATAAGGTGATAGATAGATTGATAGACCATTAAATGTTTACTATGTACTATACTATGGACAGTTAGATGGATAGATGGTTAAACTCATAGACACATAAAATATTAAATGCTTATTGTGTACTATGGACAGTTAGATAGATGGACAGATATACATACACGTATATTTGCATGAGTGTATATATACACACATATACATAAATATGTACATACAATGTGCATATGTATGTGTGTATGTATACATAAATTCATCCGCATTGGACAATCAGTTCCTGAATAATTGACAGTTGACTATATAGTCAAATGCTCAGGTCATTTGATCTGGTAAAATGGTCTGATGGAAAGCTCTTCAGAATTTGCCCCCTCTGAGGGCTTGTCTGAAAAGAACAGGTTAGGGACTATGGAAGCAAAGCCATGTGGTTTGGCTGAAGGGGAACCTGAAACTGGCAACTGAAGGCCCCTGGGTCCCATTGAGGTTGAGCTGCTAAGTCATGTCCTTGACTTACCTTGAAAGAAAGCCAGTTGGGGTTTCTTGCCTGAGGATAAAACACAAAGGCAAGAGAGGGAGATGGTAAAAGTAGAGAAAAGGACAAGGGAAGAGTTGAGATTTCTAAGGGAAACCCATGATTATAGATAGAGCATATGCATAGACCTTAATCAATCTGTCCACATTTTTAATCACTTACTATGTGCCAGGCATTGAATTAAGTACTGGGGTTGCAAATATAAAAGCAAAACAGTTCCTGCCCTCAACAGGGTTATATTCTAGAGGGAAGATAACATACACTTTTGATGGTATATACAAAACCATACATGGTAATCTTGGGGAAAGAAGGCGCTAGAAAGTAGGGAGACAAGGAGAGACATCCTACAGAAGGTAGTTCTTGAGCTGAATCTTGAGAGAAATCAGTGATTCCATGATTTAGAGGTATAGAAGGATACAATGAGTATGTCTGAGAATATATTTTCTCAATATTGACAAGCCCCCAGTGGAACATTGCAGATGGTCAACTGGAGTTTAAGAAATATCTCATTGATCATTTGGCTTCAGATGTGCCTATAAATACACATATTATGTAATATATAGTATAATATTACTGTAATAGAATATTTTATAATATTCCTATATCATAACATAATATTGTATAATATAATTAATGATATATTTAATATGTATTACATATATATTTAAAGTTACCTACTGAGTGTGGTGAAAATGAGAGATGAACCTTGGAAAGGGGCTCTTGCCAAGGCCATTAATGTAGTTTGCAAGGGAAGCATTTATATCCATATTCTATCAGCTTCTGATTCCAGCACCACCTGGTTTCCTTCCCAGAGCACAGCTGTGCTTTTATATACAATTTCCAAAATTGCCTTTTATGACATCTGTGTTGCCAACCCGGGCCTCTCTTTTCACCTCTCTCTCCAACTCCCATCCTCCTAGGACTGCCAGACGCTTTACTTGCATCCTCCCCCTTTTTTTCCCCTTTCTCTCATCCCTCTCTGGTGCATCATTCTTTTTCCTTTTTTTTTTTTCAGTGACCCTAACATACTTTAGTTCCTCTCAAAACCATTTTCTTTCTCTCTGTGTATCATTTATAAATTGCCCTGGTAAAATTATTTTGAATGAAGAAAAGGAAACTACATATATAATAATGTAGCTGAAAAAGGAGGGGGGAAATGAAATAAATGCTGTAAAATTATAATAACTAAATTTTGCCTCAAAGGAGAGACAAGAAAATGCACCTCTCTTCTTTGCAGAGCTGGGGGACTGTAGGTGGAAAATACCACATATGTGGTACAATGTGGTTGATGTGTTGGCTAATTTTGTTGAACTTTTAAAAGAAGAATACCTTCCTTCTCCAGCTTATTTTTAATGCCCTTGTTTTACACACTGGTGGCAATCCCACCTCCTTTTTCATATTTACCAGGCTTCTGTCTATAGGCTAAAGCTACTCCCTACAGCTTTAAAGACAGGAGGTCAAAAATATTCCATTATTTTCTTACTATGGTGAAAGCCACCTTCTAATATATTCATACTTTATTTAATATGCAGCACCATTTAGAAGAATCCTTGCTTTCTTTCTCCACCTTCTGAACTGTTAAATGCTATTACATACAAGTTTAAAAGGAAAAGAACTAGAGCAGGCTTGCATAAAAAGTTGGGCCTATAGACTTTATAGAATCATCTTATTTTACTTCCATGACTTGCTTTCTTTACTAGAATAATGTATAATGAAATTTATTTGGAAAACTATCTGTGCCATGCAAGATCCCACCTAAAATGGCTCTTCCAATATGTTACCCAGGTTTGGGTACAGTTTTGATTTGACCTTCTGGAAAACAAATCACAATCTGCCAGGCTGTTGATTTTTTCTGGCTTTTTCAAAGCATATTTTATTTCATATTAGAAGTATAGACCTACTTTGGGGACAATAATAACATTTACATTCAATTGACTAACTAGATAATGGAAAACAGTATCAAAGTGATCACATTAGCCAATAGTCCTCAAAAACAGAATTAAGAACTGAAATTGTTTAGAATCTTACCAAAAATCAGTTACGTAGCGTGGTTTAGGTGGGATAAGGGAGTACACCAAATGGGAACTTCAGTTGCATCTGCGTGACTATGATTACTTAGAGTCTGCTACACTAAACTTAGGGTAGCAAAGAATCACACTGCACGTGGCACCCATGTTACATACGTCTCCATTGTTGAGGAGCAAGAACACAAATCCAATTTTATTGGTTCATAGAGTAATAGGATCACAGATTTAAAGCTAGAGGAATATTATAAGCTATTGAGTTCAAATACTCGTTTTAAAGCCAGGAGGTCAGTGTCACTAGATCGAAAAATGTCTACTGGGGAGTAAAGTGTAAGAACACTGGAAAGGTAGAAGGAGGCTAGGTTATGAAGGGCTTTGAATGCCAAATAGCATTTTGTATTTGTTCCTGGAGGCAAGAGGAAGCCACTTGAGTTTATTGAGTAGGGAAGTGACATTTTAAGAAAATCACTTTAGTGGCTAAATTGGAGAATGAATTGTCATGAGGAGAGAAACTTGAGGTAGGCAGACCCATAAACAGGCTATTACAGTAGTCCAGGTAAGAAGTAATGAGGGCCTGTACCAGAGTGGTGGCAGAGTCACAGGAGAGAATGAGGCATATTTGAGAGATGCTGCAAAGGAGAAATCGATAGGCCTTGGCAACAACTTTGTTATGAGGGGGGAGGGTGAGAGAGACAGTAAGGAATCTGGGATTACTCCTAGGTTAAGAGCCTGAGGTACTGGGCAAACTGTATCCACTAAGCGATGTTCTCCTTATAATTCACATATTTGTAGATAGATGCTTCTAACCTGCTGGAGGGCTTCTGCAACTTATATGTTGCAGGAATCATCTCTTCTCAACAGCCTTAGGAGTCCAGCCTCTTTAGATTGAGGCTTTCCTTAGCCTGGTATGGAAGTTACTTTATCTAATTTAATGCTTTGATCCAGCTCAACAGATTGCCCTACAATGATTGCTGCCCTGAGCCACCGAAGGATCCACATTACTACCATGTGCTTCTTTCTTTCTTTCTTTCTTTCTTTCTTTCTTTCTTTCTTTCTTTCTTTCTTTCTTTCTTTCTTTCTTTCTTTCTTTCTTTCTTTCTTTCTTTCTTTCTTTCTTTCTTTCTTCTCTTTTCTTTTCTCTTCTTCTTCCTTCCTTCCTTCCTTCTTCCTTCCTTCCTTCCTTCCTTCCTTCCTTCCTTCCTTCCTTCCTTCCTTCCTTCCTTCCTTCCTTCCTTCTTCCTCCCTATTGTCACACAGTGCTATGGCACGGGTATTATGTCCTAAGGCCATTTATTTATAGGGGAAAGAAAATTTGGACAAATAATGCAAGTTGGTTTAGATGGTCAAGAATTTCTAACTATGTCATCAAGCTACTAGACTGGAGTGCTCAACCACTCCTAAAGCTAGCTAACATTTCTAGGACTAATTTGCCTACCCTGATTCCCCTAGGGAATCATATGCTTATGTGCTTGACCAAAATTAAAGAAAGGTGTTTTTCCCCTTCAGAACCCCACCTCCTTTTTAGCACCTCAACCCTCAAAGTTAAATCATCCACATTGCAATCCCAAATTTACCATTAGCTAATAAAGATGCTCCCTGGTTGGTAATTCAGTCACCTGGCATTTGGTGTTCCACCACATCTTTCTGCTTCACCTATATTCACTAACTAAACATCTTGCCCTCTTTTTTCCCCAAAGGAGAGTAAGTAACAGCTGATTAGGAAACACCATTATTGCAGACTGCATAACTTTAAGAGTTCAGAGACACTCCTTTTTCATTAGTCTTTTAACTAGAAAGACTGATCTGTGAAGCTGGATAACTACACAAAAAAGCCCATGGTTTTTGAAAGTAAGGTGTGATATGTAGTAGCACTTGATTAGAAATAAAGCACTAGTTTAAAAAAAACCCACAAAAACAGTGTCCGCATTGAATGGTTCCTCCTCTCTCTTGAACCTGTCAGCTAGGTCTGTCTCTGTTTAATTGATCCCATTGCTTAAAAAAGAATAAATACTATACCAATGACCTCCTAATTGATCTCCCTACTCCAATCCATTCTTCTTGCAGCCATGAAAATTATTTTCCTAATGTACAGGTCTGGCAATGTTACTTCTACTCTTAGTAAATCCCATTTGCTCCCTATTACCTTTAAGACAAATATGAACTACTTTATTTGGTATTTTAAGCTTTTTGCAGCATTGTTTCTTCCTGTCTTTCTAGTTTTCTTGTACCTTACTCCCTTCCACACCTGCTACAGTTCATCCATGCTGGCTGACCATTTTCCATCTTTGCACATCAAATATACTGCCTTCTCACCTTTAGCTCTTAGAATTGCTGGTTTCTTTCAAGACCCTGAGAACGAAGGACAAACAATAACCTATATGAAGCCATTCTTGACCCCTTCACTTTCCAAACTTATATTTTTTGGTGTATGTTCTATATGCAGTCAACTTATGTGAGAGCAAAGACTGTTTTACTTTTGTTTTTATTTCTCTAGCACTTAACACAGTACTTGGCACATAGATAGCACTCAATAAATGCTTGTTGGTTGATTGATAGATTGTAGAAACATCTCCCAAGTGTTTTGTTGTGACATCAGCAAAAGTAAAAGTCAAAGGCTAAGTGGAGAAATGAGGGGTGGATGAGGAATAGTTTCAGCAGCATGTTTGAATGCTCTTCTTTCAAAACAAATGAGTATAAATATAATGATCAAACCTTGGCCTCTGAGAAGAGTCGAGAAACTATGCTTTCCTCCTGTCTTTGAAGGGATGTGTTGGTTTGCTTTGATGAATTGCTTTTTTCCCCCCCGACTTTAAATCTTTGTTAACAAGGGATAGCTTACTGATTAAAGAAGAGTCTCAGAAATGATTATGATGTTAACCCCTCCCCCCCCCAAAAAAACAGGAAAAAAACCCAACCATTTCTTAAGTGTCTACTATGAACAGAGCATTGTGCTAAGCACTGGGGAAGATCTACTGTTTAAATAGCATATGGTCTCCATCATCATAGAACTTATCATGGAGTCAGAAAGAGTGACACAACTGTAAAATATATTACAAATATATGAGTGAGGTACAAATATAAAAGAAACAAAAAAATAACATGTTATATTAAATTTACTCAAAGAAACTATTTATAATATTTATAGTTATAATATTTATAATAAATCTGTGGTATACAAATAAAAAAGAAAAAAAATAATGTTATATTAAATTTACTCAAAGAAACTTTATAATGTTTATAATAAATCTGTGCCCAATGTTTAATAATTTCCCTTGTATTGTTGTTCAGTTATTTCATTAGTGTCAGACTCTGCTTAACCCCATTTGGGGGTTTTCTTGGCAAAGATACTGGAGTGGTTTGCTGTTTTTTTCTCCAGCTCATTTTATAGATGAAATGAAGCAAACAGGGTTAAGTGAGTTTCCCAGGATCACACAGCTAGTAAGTGTGCTGGATTTGAACTTAGGAAGACAGTCTTCCTGACCCCAGCCCAGCACTCTATCTACTGCGCCACATAGGTACCCTTTCCTTGTATTGTACCTGTGAAAATCCCTGTCACTGTAGAAGGCTATGTCTTCTTATAGAAAAATGTTCAGGTCTTTGAAGGCATATGTGGTCAAATGTGTCTATTTATCTTTCAGTTAGTCAAGTACAATAACTTGCCTATTCCTTATCTCTTTTTTTCCCCCTTCATATTATCCTCATCTGTCTTCTGGATCTTTTTTAAACAGAGGTCAAATAGGTATTTGCTGGTGACACCAATTCTTTCAGTTTGTCCCTTCCCCTTACTGTTCTGACTTAAACCCCTTGTGGCATCCTTTGCTACATGGATAGTGATAAAGGGGACTAAAACTGAGTAGGAAATGAACTTAAAGGTGAGTTTATAGGACTGTCGGGGACCATCTGTTAATGTAAATGTTTAAGGTAAAATGCATTAAGTCCTGAGAGCTGACCACGAATTTTATTTGCACCCTGCCTCCAGGATTGTTTCTGGCTTCTGCCTGAGGACAGGAGTGTTTTTAGGTGGAGATGGAAAGGCTGTGTGTTTTTATCTGCTGCAATCTGTTTTCTGGGGTGAACCTCAAAGCATCAAGATGAATTATCCATTTTACAGTGACACTACTAAGCAATTCATGTTAAGAGTTGGGGCTGTGTTTTGCTAGGATTGTTTTAAGTGTTTACAAGTGACAGATTCTATATGCATCATTATCTTCCCATGATTGTTAAATGGTAGCTGTTGTTCTAATTATGTAAGCAGTTCTCTTTAGCCTTGAAAAGTCAAGTTACAGCCTTGGGCTGTCAGTTATCAATCAGGATAAAAAGGTGATTTATGAAAGTAAATGGGCCAGTTTTAAGATCAGTATTAAGGCTGCTTGAAATATACAAAAATTTAGCAGACCAACTCAAAAAGAAAAATAGATGTTTGGAATCCTCTTTTTTGTTGATAACTACCATCTAAACTTTATTACTATTATTTTTATTATGATGATTAGATAGGACTTCTGATTTCATTGGTGTAGGAACTTACAATCAGATCATTCCATTTTATGATACAAGTTATTTTAGGTTCTGCAACTTATAGTCTTAGACAGTCACCTGGAGGCACTAAAACTTAAGTGACTTACCAACCATCGCTTAAGTGACTTACCAACCATCGTACAGTCAGTATGTGTCAGAGGCAAAAATTGAACACAGTGGGGAGGAAAGAAGAGAACAGGAGAGGAGAAAGAGAAAAGTAGAGAATGGGAGAAAGAAGGAAAGAAAGAGAGAGAAAAGAGAGGAGATAGAGGGAGAGAGTGAGTGTGAGGGAGATAATAGAGGAAGAAAGGAGAGGGAAAAGAGGAGGAGGCAGAGGAAAGATGGGTAGAGAAGAAAAAACAAATTCTCTGGCAATAAAAGAGAAACAGATATCAGTATGGATGGGTCAGCAAGATAAAAATAAAGGGAACCAAACTCCAATAGATCATAACACACATGATGCAGAATGTCATAATGGGAAAAGCAATGGATTTGGATTCAAAATACCTAATATTCCTGGGTCTGCTGTGTACTTCTTATGCATTGTCTCAATTTATTTGGTCCTCAGTTATTTCTAAGGCAGTTATGATGGCTCCAGGTAGGAGCCATATTGGAATCTTATGGTAATGAGGAGAGTATAGTGAGGCCAAAAGGAATATACCAGAAACAGTCTCTTTTCTCTCTGGATAGGTAAAAATGACTCTTTAGCTGGAATAATTCTGATGTGTCATCTCGCTTCTCAACCTTGTCCTTTGAGCTCATCAGAAGAGACACATTTTAGAGTTCCATCTAGCTCTTTCTTGAGCTAGAAAAGATTGACATATAACTAAAATTACTAAAGAGAATTATTAAGAACTTCAATGTCTCCAAATTCATCCTCACATCTTTCTTTTTTTCTTCTCTCATACTTGTACTTTTTATGTTTAACCTTTCTAGTAACAATGTGTGAGTAAGGAGGGGCCTCCAATTCTTTTGGTAGGAAAGAAAAGGAGGGAGAAACTGCAGCTGTTGGGGAATAGGATGCGGGCCATGCACTCAAATGAAAATTGTAAGGAAAAATGGAAAAGGCAATGTCTGTAACTTTGGAATGTTTGTAACATCGCTTTTCTTAAAACTTACAAAGCATTTGTCCTTTGTCTGCTCATTTCTGATCCAGAAACCATATCTAATAAAAAATAAAATGAAAGCCAAACTTTGATCTCTCTTCTCAGTTTAATATGAACTCCTTATGAACTTCCATGGATGGAAAAATACAGATGATTTTAGGGACAAAATATCAAAACATTGTTTTCCTTTGTTTTTCCTTTTATTCTTCTCTAACAGTAGCCAAAATAATGCCAGCAACTAATTCTCCAGATTAAGGTAATAAAAGCTTTTGCCATTTTAAACTTTCCCAAATGACAAAGAGACTCAGGATTCACAGTCAAATATTAGTTTTCAACATTGCCTGCCAGAAATAATGACATCTCTTTTTTTTGTGAGAGGAAACTAATGACGATTCTTTGTTTAAAACTTTTAACTGTTGTACCCAGGTCATATTGCCCAGACAGGAAAATATTGCCAGGTCACGTTGCCTTAGACAGAATGCAAGATACAATTTTGATGCCTGCAAGTATATTGATTCAATTGTATAGATAAACTAAAACCTACTAAGCATACTCTAAAAATGAGGCTTTTCTTAACCCTATCACATTCTTTAAATCAGTTCTCTTTGCAAGCAACAAAAATAAGTTTGTCAAACAACAAGAAATATGTACAATAATGTGATACATAGTACAAGTGAAAAGTATAGACTAATGAAATATATTAAGCTAGATATTTAAGTAATTAGTTATAGAATACTTGTTATATACCTACCCTTTGATAAGCACTGAGGAGAATACAAAAGAAGCATAACACTATATTTATTGTCAAGAAACCTGAATTCCCACCGCAACTCTGATGCTTCTTAACAATTCAACCATGGATCTCTCTAAGCCTCAGTTGCCTCATCCATAAAACAAGGAGTTTGGGTTACATGATTTTGAAGGTCCTTTCTAACTTGAAACTGGTGATCCAGTGAAGGAGTTTAACATATTTTGAGATAGACTTAAGATATAATTAGGGAAAGGTAACATAATACAATGGGTAGAGAGTCTACCTAAGAGTAAGAACCTGGGTTTGAGTCTCAGCTCTCATATATGCTGAGAGTTTACTCACAAGGAGTTCCTTATAGGATTGAAATCACAGATCCAGTCTAAAACAAACAACAATGAAACACCCCCATTTGGACTAACATGCTAAATTTCAGGAGCCACATGTTAAGAAGGGCACTGAATGGCCAGAACTGATTGGATGGGGAGGAGGTAATGGATGAAAGCTACAAAAAGGAATATTTTGGGCTTAACATAAGAAGAAAGTTCCTAACAATTTAGATTTGTTTAGAAATAGAATGTGTTGCCTAACATGTTTTCAGGTACAGGCTGGATAGATAATCACTAGGCAGGAATGTTGTAGGGGAGATTCCAACTCATAAGTGAGAGCTAAATGAGCTCTGAAATTCTTTGCAGTTCTAAGATTCTGGGGTCTCCTGCCAGGTACAATAAGTAGTAGAGGAGATCAGGGAGGGGAGGGAGCAGTAGTGGTAACAGTTATCAGAAAAAAACTGTAAGGAAGGAGCAATATGTGGGATGAGCCTTGGATGTTCGGTTGAACTTGGTGAGAATGAGGGAATCATGGGATAAAAAGATTCAGAAATGGAAGAGACCTTTAAGTTCATAATCCAATCTCTTCATTTTAGAGGCGAGAAAGCAAAGGACATTTCAAGAAGGATATTTCAGTCAGGGCAGCTAGTATAGACCAAGACAAAGGAGGTTAAAATGAACATGATGTAGCAATGAGTAGATAAGCTGGTATGAGTGGCAGAAAAATGGGAAACTGCATGGGATTAAATAGCATCTAAAGGTGCTTGTGTAAGGATCTTAGACTATGACCAATGGACAAAGGGGAGTGAGTTATTATAGGTTCTTGAATAAATACTTAATACAAGATATAATATTTGCTGTATTGGTTAATGTGGATTTATAAATATTTATCATACCTTCTTTATATCAACCTTATATTTAACTTTTTTAATTTAAAGAAAAACTTCAAAGCAGAATGGATTTTTGATATTTCATAGTAAAAAACTCAATATTTTATAAGTCTACACAACCTTAGGGTGCTAGTGTCCAAGAGAATTGACAAGTGTTCCATTACCTGAAAACAAAGAGCTTCTTAATTATTCCTTGAATACAAGAAAAGTCTGAAAATTTAAGGAGAAAAAAATAAACTAAATTGACTGAAAGAAATGTAATGTGCAAATAAAGTCTCCTAGAAGTTGAGGACAAAGTTTACAGATAGATGTTTTATATACAGCTCAGATGATTGATTTATTGTTTATTGGTTTTGAAAGTTAGAAAATAATTTCCCTATTGTATAGTGAGAAGTGGGAAAACCTAGACTTTCTCCTCTAATTCTTAAAAGATTGTCAAAATATTGTTTCATTTACAATATTTCCTCCTAAGTATTATTAAGTTGGCAGGCATATTCACCTTCATTTTCTAGACATGGTAGCAAGAATCAAAAAACTTTCTTAAAGTCACATTGAGAACACTTGGGAACTTCTACTCTTGCACAGTAGCCATGAAGCCATTTTAGGTAAAAAATATTTCTTGTTAAAAATATGGTAGAGCCCCCTTCCATGTTATTCTAAGGTTCATTACATCTGCATGACAACAAAGCAGGCTTGTTGCAGAGAATATCATAATTCAGCACCTGGTATTTCCTTTCATTCTCGGTAGGGTTTGTTCCCCATGAAAAGAAAAAGAAATGACAGAATATATCTCTTCTCAAGAATAGAGCTCTGCTTTTCTTATTTGTATATGTTTTCTTAAAAGTTTGTTAGCCAAATTTGTATAGTCTTTTGCAGTGGCAAAAATAGTATACCATAAAGAATTTAGTACACTCATTTTTTTTTCTTAAACAGAGTTGGAAAAAGTTTATTCCTTTTTAAAGAAAATCACAGAGAAATCTGTGATTTCTTTCATATTGGTATTCCTTATTTTCCATTCAAGATAGGTATTCTTTCCATACCTTTTCATCCAATATAATTTGTCTATATCCTTCTGTAAGTCAACACAATGAGTTCTTTTGTCTAGGTCTCAATATTACTTGGGTGCCATATAGCATGTGGGTTGTCCAACTTAATGATAACCCATAGTTCTCTTTACTTGACCAGTCTGCCTCCTTTCCCATGCATATATCTCTTTGATAACATTTCTTGCACTGGCTTAGCACATAATTATTCATTATTAATATGTCACTCATCAATATGTAAATAATGCCTATTTACATCCAGCTAAGGAGTTCTCCATGTCCCTTGGGTGATCCATAATTTTCATTCTTCAGAAATTATGGTATACTATGGTTCACAGTCACATATCATCATTTTAAGAATAGTAATGTTAGAAGGATCAATTTTTTTTTATTCTGACAGAGTCTTAGGGTTGTTGAAAGCTCTACATAATTTTCTAAGTGCTGTTTATCTGTAGTGTCTACCCCAGAAATGTATATTGAAGCACCAGCTCAATGAACTGTCCATCTAATTTCATGTCATAATTTGAATGGAAATTCTTCATCCAATTGGTTTTTTATTTGTCAATTATAAGACTGAATTCTTTAGTTGCTGTGAATATTATTTGGGAGGCTCTGAAATGTTTTGGGGCTTGAAGTAAGATTAAACTAGCACCCTTAAATAAAATCATTGTATACTTGTCTTCTTCCTTAGCTTTCATTGAACTTTTGGAATTCTCCTGATTTAATGTATTTTGCTACATCAGAACCTAGAATTCCACAGAATGCAGGGCATCTATATTTTTCCATTCAGAAGTTGCCCTTTTTTTGATCGGTCCAGGATCATGACAACATTATTGTGTAAAATTCTCCTTGCTTGCTCTCTGAGCAAACATATGGTTGCTTTCCTGACACCAGGTCATCCAGACCAATTGCACACTTGTGAGTTTTTCCCATTCATAGCCTCAAGACAGCCTGAAGTGAACTGATACAAACTGGCGCTTACTTTCCTTATTTTTTAGCATGTTCTTTCACAAAAAGACATACATACAAAGCTCCATGGTCAACATAGATAAAGGAAAGGCAAAGCAAAATATTTTGCCATTTTAATTTACCATATATATATCTTCTAATAACTCATATATTTATATATATTTATATGTATCTTTTAATAACTCTTTTGAGAGAAGAACTATCCAGAGAGTAGATGACAAGAAGCTATTTGCAGCCTCAGTGTGGAAAAACCAGTAGAGGTAGATTGAAAACTAGAAGTTCACCACTGTTTGATTGCTTTAAAGCATTATTCCTGAAGGTTTTGCTGTCTCCGAGTAGAATAATTAGATCCTACCTGAAGCAATCTCTACTTAAGTTGGTAGGTTGAATTTTCTCAGGTGTATCATTATTATTTCCTTTACTACCTGGAGAAAAGTATCATGTAGTCAGTGGTTAGCCAAAGAATGTACTTTGGTTTCTGGACCCCATTTACACTTTGTCACTGGCTTACTGCACAACTTGGGACAAGTCACTTAACCTCCTTGTCTTTCTAGTTTACAACTCCTCAAAACAAACTTTTATTCATAGTTTCTACCCCTACACCTGAGTGTAGCAGCCAGGTTGACGTCTCATCATCTTTCCTTTGCATATAAGGAGATAAAATAAAATGACCAGAAGAGTCATAGTACTGAAAGGAAGTAGAGATAGCCAAATCATCATTTTTCTGAGATAAAGACAAGTTAATGAGTATATTCCCTTGCTCTAGTCATTATATAATAATACTAAGGCACTCAAAGGTTAAGTGATATATGGCTGTGGTGGAAGTGGTAACCTTTGGGCTTTCCAGAGTTGTAGTGTTACTGGTAAGGAAGGAAAGGGCAATCCAAATAGCATCTTTAACTCCCCATAGAGAGAGGAGTTTAGTCAAATCGATGAAGGAATATTTATTTACCAACTATTTTCTGCAAGGTGTTAGAATGGTAAGGGGGGGGGCAGCACTTATGCAAAGAAACAGAAGATTAGTCTCTTCCTGCTGAGTTATTTCATCTGAGAAGGTGGTTTATCCACAAAAACTGAACCCTCAATTCAGGGCAGCACTTATAAGTATTCAATGATTGGGAGAGGCAATAAATGCTGAAAGAGTTTTGAGGAGAGTAAAAATTGCTTTTGGCTGAGGAGCTCAGGGAATGCTTCATGAAATATGAAGCCTGGACCTGGGCTTTGAATGATGGATAAGGTTCAAAGGTGAGAGTGAGGAGAAGAAAAGCATTCCAGGTAGAAAGGACTATTTTTGTAATCTCATGGGAACAAAGTCCCTAGAGACTAAGGCTTTTGTCATTTTTCTGATTTAGAAATGCAATACAATTCAATTTAACAAATAGTAAGCACAGACTGTATATCACACATTCATTCTATTAGCTGACAGGGACACAAAGGTATTTAATAAACACCTGACAAATTGTAGGCCTGCCCCTGACCTCATGGGGCTTATGTTTTACTGGGAGAAAGCAGTACACCAAATAAGAACACTCAAGAAAAAGCAGGAACAAATAAGAACATGCAAAATATATAAAAATAAATTCAACGTATTTAGAGGAGGGGGAATCAACAGAATGAATGAGAATGCCCCTCACACAGTATAGCTCTAGAATTAAGCTTTATTAAAAAAAAAAAGAGCTCTAGGGGCAGCTAAGTGGCGCAGTAGATAGAGCACCGGCCCTGAAGTCAGGAGGAACCAAGTTCAAATGCGTCCTCAGACCAAACACTTGACACTTACTAGCTGTGTGACCCTGGGCAAGTCACTTAACCCCAATTGCCTAAAACATTTTTTTTAGAAAAAGAGCTCTGTGCAACAGGAAAGTGTAAGCTTCTTCAGGATCGAGATGAATTTTCTTTTCTATCTTTGTATCCACAGTGCTCATCACCTAGGAGTTGCTTAAATTTTTTGAGTAATGAATTTAATAGACAAATTAAAAAAAAACCTAAACTTTGTCATGAGACGTTATTTTATTTTACCATAGAGATGATGGTAACAGGACTGTTCAGCCACACCCTCATAATTGTCCAAAGGAGTGACAGGATATCCTAACTACTTTACTAAATCTTTCAGGGGAGACAGGAGAATATCAGATTCCTTAGAGTTCCTTATTTACTTCATCACATCCCTCTGGCCAATTTCTTGTAGGATCAATTGACATAGATTGAGAAATGCTATTTTTTGTGTGCTCTTGGAGGGTTAGGAGTGGTAAGGTGTATATTCTTCAAATCATTAAAAAACTATATAATCAAGAATTTTTCTGGGTCAAGTCTCCATTAAGTTAAAAATGGGATTGTTATGAAGATGATATCTTCTCCACATCATATCATGAAGTGGAGTCATTGTGTTGCCTACACGACCATTGAGAAACAAATTACTTATGGTATGCCTTTTCTCTTGGGGTGGAGTGAAGTGAAAGATAGAGACCTAGAGACAGACAGAGAGAAAGAAATGGAGACAGAGGCTGACAAAGAGAGAGACAAAGGTGGAAACCAACAGAAAGACAGAAGAAGAGGCAAAGAGAGGCACAAAGAGATACAGAGAGATAGAGGTAAAGGAAGAGGAAAAGGCTGAGACAGAAATAGAGACACAGAAGCATAGAAACATATGGACTAAGAAGCTAACTTGTAAATCCATGCTGCATTCAACCTTCTCTCACTTTTTATCCCAAACTACCAAATTGGGCAGGCTGTTTTTGACCCATGACAATGACTTCTCAGATCCATTAAGATAAAATTTCCCCTCTTTATTACCATGAAGAACATTGTTATCACATGAAATTATAATGAGTTGACCTTTGAAGTGTGTGTTGTTAAGCAAGAAGCAGAAGAGGTATCATAGAAGAAGCAGTGGTTCAAGAGTCAGAGAACCTGGTTTCAAATCCTGCCTCTGATGGGTAACCTTGGGCACACAACCATCCTCCTGAAATTAGATTCCTCATCTGTAAAATGAAAGGCTTGGACTACATGATCTCTGAATTCTCTGCTGGTTCTAGATCTGTGGTTCTTGGCTTGCTCTGATAGATAGAGCTTTCTGTTCATCAGTTAGTTGGATTCTCCCCCCCCCATCCCCACAGGGAATGGAATGTCCTGGCCTCACAGTTTTCTGGGTGATAGGTCTGTTTTTCTGTCAGTGCAAGCTGTCATTCACTCAGCATCAAAATCTCAGCTTCTTCTCCAACTCCATTCTCTCTCTTGCTACCTTCCCCTTCAGTCAGCTTTTGAGTTCTTTGGACAAACTCTCTCATGTTTCCCTTTGTAAATAAAATGGAGATATATGGTCTAGTGTGGATTTAAAGCTGGTTGAATGACTTCATTCAAAGAATGAATTCATATGGTCTCTGGTCTAGGGTGCAGGTCCAGGGGATCTGTTCTTGCTTCTATTTGATTCAGCATTTTTTGTCAAGGATTTGGGTGAAGATATAGCTGGCATACTTGTCACATCTGCAGATAACTATTATTGGGGGGGTGCATAAAAGAGAAGCTAATGTATTAGGTGGTAAACTCCAGGGCAAAAATATGTCTATAGATTTCAGTGTTGGGTCAAATTCAGTAAGATAAAATGCAATAGAATCAAATATATTTTATACAAATTAAAAAAAAATTTGCAAATGTAGGTGACTGGAAGTATGACTAGACAACAGTGCTAGGGTTAAGAGGAAGGACCTGGAGGTTTCTGTGGGTTGTTAGCTTAATGAAAGTCAACAGTGTAACATAACAGCCAAAACCAGATGATTTTATATTAGACTACGTAAAGAGCTGCACAGAGTCCTAAATAAGGTAACACAGTACTTTGCCAATGTCAGGTATATCTGGAATATTGTGTCCATTCCTAAGAAACACATTTCAGAAAAACATGGCCCAGATGGAACGTCCAGAGGAGGGCAATCAGGATGGTCAGAGGAGTAGGGAGCATGCTTTAAAGAGAACATGTCATACAGAGATGTATTGAAGAAACTGGACTTGTTTAAACTAGAAAAAGAAGGCTTAGACAGGACAGGAGAGCTGTCATCAAGAATCTGAAGGGCTATGAGGAATTAGAGATTCTCTAAATGGCTCTGGAGAAAAGAAAAAGAGCAATGGGTATATATTGCAGATTTTGATTTCATGTAAGAAACACCAACAATTTTAACGAAGTTGAAAGGACTGCCTCCAGAGGTGGTGGTTCTCCACTCATTGCCAGTCTTCAAGCCAAAGTAGGGTGGCTATTTTTTTTTTTGGTGAGGGCAGTTGGGGTTAAGTGATTTGCCCAGAGTCATACAGCTACTGAGTGTTATGTTCTGAGTCCGGATTTGAACTCAGGTCCTCCTGACTCCAGGGCCGCTGCTTTATCCACTGTGCCACTTAACTGTTCCTAGGATGGCTATTTCTAAGGGATGGTTACTCAGTCAGTCAATAAGCATTTATTAAGCCCTCTTATTATTCAGTCATATCCAAGTTTTTGTAACCCCATATGGGATTTTCTTGGCAAAGAAACTGGAGTGGTTTGTCATTTCTTTTCCCAGCACATTTTATGAGGATGAGATAAGGAAACTGAGGCAAATAGAGTTAAGTGACTTGCCTGGGGTCACACAAGTAGTAACTGTCAAGCCAGAGTTGAGCTCAGGAAGATGGAATTTCCCGACTCCAGGCCCAGCTGTACCACCTAGCTATCATATTAAGCCCTCACTACATGCCAAAGTAGAGTTCCCAGGTAGCAGCGAGGTTAAATGATTTGTCCAGGTCTCAAACACAGTCTGTATCAAAAACAGAACAGGATAGCACTGAGGTCTTCCTGATTCCAAGGACAGCCTCCTATCCACTACGCTACACAAACTTTGTTATTAATTATTATAACATATAGGATACACTTTTTCATCATGTGGAGCTCCTACTGTACTCCACCAAAGCCAAGGCAACTTGTTTGCAGCTTAGAAGAGGTCTAGGTAGTGGGCTGAGACATATTAACAGCAGTGCTCAGCTTTACAAAACTAGTAATCATTAGAGATAGGATTCAAAGCCTGGTCCTCCTGCCTGCATGCTACTCTAGTCCTTATGCCATACTGCATAAATATTAAATAGAAAGACAACTTAACATAGTGTATGAAGAGGCTGCCATAGAATCAGAAAGACCTGGATTCTAGTCCTTTCTCTTTGATCTTGACTTAACTTCCCAGTGTTCTCAGGAAACTAAGACTCTTAGTTTCTTTTTTTACTACCCAATTTATTTTTGTCATTTTCTCCAATTAACAAGCATTTATTTTCTCTCCCTCCCACTTCCACCCCCAAACAATTGAACATCAAAAAATAACACCCTTATAACAAATACGCATAATCAAAGAAAACAATTTCCCACATTGACCACGTTCAAAAATATGTGTCTTCATTTTGCATTTTAAGGCCATCACCTCCACAGCAGGAGATAAGTGGTATGTTTCAGTCCTCTGGAAGTAGGGTTAATCATTGCATTGATGAGAGTCTTAAAGTAAGACTAAACATTTCAAAAAAGGTTGTGATCTATGTTGTTAGAGGGGGTTCCTCATTCCTTACCTGGTGCCCCCGGGGGAGTCTATAAAACCACAGTCTTGGTGGTCTTTTTTTTTTTTTAACTATTAAATGTGTGGACCGATCAAGACTTGCTACGGGAACTCAGAGTAGGAGGAGAACGTTGTGGGTGGGCTTGTTGGGGTCGATTTCTAGGACAGAAAAGAATTTAGCTGTGTTTTGAAGCATACAGGTAGCTAAATAGGGAAGGTAGGAGGTAGTGAGGAATGAATTTTAAATTACGGCTAGATTAGGAGGAGGACTGAAGAGCAGCTGAAGGAAATTTTCCTCTGTTTTACAAAGATTGGGATTATAGTATGGTGGAAAGGGCATTGGACTGGAGAAACTAAGGTTCAAATCTCAGCTTCTCTCTTACTAGGGAAGTGATACTAAGCAAATCCCTTAAACTTGCTTTCCTCATCTTTAAAGGGGGAGGGTAATCATAATTGCACTGTCTGCCTCACACGATTGCAAGGAAATCATATGGTAAAGTGTTATAACAATGAGCTATAATTGTAGTTTCCTTTACTTATGTGTATGAAAGGGCCCAAAGCAAGGAGAATTAGTATTAGCAGATTTTTTAAAATGTCAGTATGTCTTGATCATGTGGAATTTCCAGTTCTCTAGCAGATTTTTATTTTGATTCTTTCTTGGCAGCTGACTCGACCAGAAGGATTAGGAAATCAAATATGTCCCTCTAAGGGTCTCTCATTAGTGACCTTGCTGCAGCTGTTTTCCCTCAACCCCCTCCCAAAGAGCCATCACTAATAAGAGTTTATATAAGATGGCACAATTAAACTGCCATGGATATTACTATGGGAATAATTGCTGGAATGGGTGGATATTAATGTAAGTGCAATTATAACACAGCTATGTGTGATCCCAAAGAACCAGTTGAGACCCCAGAGAGAATGTGTGGTCTTCTGTAGCTTTATAGTCACACATTCAGAAGTGATGGTACTCCACTTACCTAACGAGAAAAAATGGGAACAGAAAGCCCTATGTTTTTCAAGTCTTTTTAGAAAGAAAAAACTCTCTGGTTTTCTCTCTCTCTCTCTCTCTCTCTCTCTCTCTCTCTCTCTCTCTCTCTCTCTCTCTCTCTCTCTCTCTCTCTCTCTCTCTCTCTCTCTCTCTCTCTCTCTCTCTCTCTCTCTCTCTCTCTCTCTCTCTCTCTTTCTCTTCCTTCCTTCCTTCCTTCCTATTTTCAACATTCACTCTTATAAGATTTTGAGTTCTGAATTTTTTTCTCCCTCCCCTCCCCTTTCCAAGACAGCAAGCAATCCAATATAGTCTATACATGTATAATTATATTAAACATGTTTCCACATTAATCAGGTTGTGAAAGAAGAATCAGAACAAAAGGGGGAAACCATGAGAAAAAAAAAAGAAGAGAAAATAGTATGCTTTGATCTGCATTCAGACTCCATAGTTTTTTCCCTGGGTGTGAATAGCATTTTCCATCATGAGTCTTTTGGAATTGTGTTAGATTATTTTATCACTGAGAAGGGCTAAGTCTATCAAAGTTGGTCATCACACAATGTTAGTGTTACTGTGTATAGTGTTCTCCTGGTTCTTCTCAATTCAATCAGCATTAGTTCATGAAAGTCTTTCCAGGGTTTTGTAAAACTTTAAAGGATTATATGAGTATCAGAGTTAGGATGATGATGATGATGACGATGACGATGACGACGACGACGACGACGACGACGATGATTAGTGGACAAATGTTGATTATCCAGTAGTTCCTTAGGTTAATATTCCCAGTAGACTTCTGGGATATTCTACAGTCAATTAATTGATTACATGTACCTCAAATTTCACAGGGCGTCCTGCGCTGGAACCTGAGATCTTAACTCTCCTTAACAAAACTGCCAGGCCAGAGAACATCATTCGTAGTTGCTATTCCCTTGACCAATCCCTGTGACCTGTCAAACCTTTAATTGAATGGTATTATGGATGAACTGAGTTCCGGGTCTCCTGTAGAAAGACTGGGTTATGGAAGAAATGAGCAATTAAGATCCCATGGAGCCAAATATGTGGGTGGCAAGGGCAGAAATAGTTTGTAAAGATATCTCCCTGTGTCTCTGTGTAAGTGTGTGTTTATATGTTTTATTTTTTTTCTTTGGAGAGATAATTGTACCCAGTGATGGATTTTATTCACCCTCTTTTCTTGATCTCATAATACAATGCCTCGTCCATTTTCCACATGACTGGGCTTTGCTTCAGACCTGACGAGCCATATATCATTCTGATTGATTTTTCTTTTCTTCCCCCCATCAAAAAAGAAGGGGGAGAATGAAATAGAGATTGCCATAAGGCAGCCTTGTAGCAATGCGAAACAAGCATGCAGATTATCACAGAAGACAAGGATGACCCCTGAGTCTAGATTAGTTGTCCTTCCCCCCCTCTATAGCCAATATAGATAGTGTAACGTTCTCAGTTTCTTGACTTTTGGTATGCCTTCCTTTACCACCATTCCCCCAACTCCCACTCCAAACCTTAAACAATATGAAAGTTTAAAAAAAAAAACAAATCCAGAGTTTGCCATTTATGTGAACATAAAAAATAAAGTAAACCAATAACCCATACTTTTTTTAGGCAATTGAGGTTAAGTGATTTGCCCAGGGTCACATAGTTAGTAAGTGTCGAGTGTTTGGTCTGAGGCCAAATTTGAACTCAGACCCTCCTGACTTCAGGGCCGGTGCTTGATCTACTGCATCACCTAGCTGCCCCTTGCCGTCCTTCTTAACAAACTTTTTGTTTCTTCTTGGAGTATAAGTAACCCAGCTGGGTGCCTCTAGTGGATAGGAAAGTATCATTGGATAAATCAACGGTCAAGACAAGTATCATCCTAAGAATGTATTTTCTTGGTTTTTTTTCTCAGATACTGGCTACTCTATTGATGCCATGGCCAATTTTCTCAGGACAGATACTGGGAGATAGAAATAAATTATGGCTTGCCATCCAAAACTTTTAGCGTGTATTTCAATCTGGGGATTTGTTTTTCCCAGGTTTTTTTACTCCCCTTATAGACCCCTCTCTTATCTTCTTGCTACAAGGCATTGTGAAGGTTCAGTTGTAACGGTACCATACTGAAGCATAAGCATCAAATGTCACATTTTATTAAAATGGAGATATGTAGAGAGAGGAGGTGGAGGAATATTTAAGCATGTTTTGAAATGACCTTTTACAAGGATAAGTGGATTTATGAAAGGGGACATGATTGTAATACCAGTGAAATATTTCCCACGTATTGTCTTTCTGCTGTATTTTTTAGTTTATTTTGTAACCATGAACATCTTTTATTTCACCTGGTTCGACAATATAATTCTTAAAGATCAGGATACTCATACAAAATGTCACTTCCGACACAAAAGCATCCTTAACATTGAGAAGGTATGCCTTTTAAAGTCTTAAGAGAATTCAGGGATTGTTTGTTTGTTTGTTTGTTTTTCCCAAGGGCTATTAACCATTAGTAAGGCTTCTAAGGGAAGTAGATCTGTGTGCCTCTATGTTCAGTTCAGTTTAGGATTCGAGAGGAATAAATGGAATTTCCTGACCTGACTGAATGTCCCAGAGGGAGAAGTACTGGGGTGAGTTGGAGGTTGGTGGGGTGGTAGTTGGGGCAGTAAAATTATTGCATCTGTTTTTTTAAATTTCAAGACTTATAAATTTTGACTTCAAAAGGGCGGTAGGGTATATGCATGTGTGAGAAAAAAAAATACCAATGCATCACAATGGACAGGTCATTCTGTTGAAGGCAACTGAGCTCCTGAGTGTTTGGAGATTAGAGGCAGTAATAATTTCTGGCTGCCATGCTTTGTGCTAATGTGGCAGCTTGGGGTTGTATATTTCTGCTGAGACAGCCACTTTCGTGAGGCTTAATTTTGCTTCTAATGGTGTTGGTAGAGGTCTAGGTGTCCATTCTCAGCTTTTACTGATTTAGAGGACTGTCGAAACAAGCCATTAAAATTATTATTAATTTTTAGCACTTATACCTGCAAATTTCCCCCTTTTTTCTTTTTGATCTGGAGGATACAATCATAGAGTTCAACTTTTCAGAGAGGGGGTTTTGCTAACTTCCCTCCATCCAATGACCTTCACGCTAACTTGTGGGATGATAGACTTTAGAGATGGAAGAAACCTTAAGATTAATCTGGTCCATCTGCTTTCATTTTACTGAAAAGGAAACTAAAGGCCAGAGAAATGAAATGACTTGTTCATGGTGACCCAAGTAGCAGAGTCAGGTTTTAAACAAAGATCTATTTACTACAAATATGGCATTCTTCTACATCATACTCTTGCCTCTCTTTTTTACTTTCTAAATCATGTTTCCCAAGAATACTGGAAGTTGATCAACTTCACACATAAATGGTTAGGATGTCAAAGCAGTTTAATATGAGAATTATCCCTCTCCATACCCCCTTTCCTATTGGTTTGTCCAGATGCTTTCTTAACATGATGCTGGTCACTGTGAAATTTCATCTTACTGCAGTTTTTTCAATCCCTTGTCATTCTGCTCGGCACCCATGTCCCAAGAAAGTAATCTAACCTTGTCATGGTGGTTTCTTAGTTATCCCTCTGTCATTAGGTTCAGAGGCAATCCTTAAAGATCTGGAAGTGAAAATGATTCAAAATTACCTTTTGTTCTTAGCTCACAAAATAGCCTACCCATTCTAAAGTCGTAGGATTTGTTTTTGATCCAACTTCATCTGAGTGGGGAATTCTCAGAGTATGGGAAACTCCCTCCAAGTATGTTTATCAATAATTCATCTGGGGGGGCTTACTAGTCTCAAAGGCACTTAGAAATTAAATGATATACCTCTGGTCAAACAACTAGTATGTGTCAGAAGCAGGACTTGAACTCAAGGTGTTTCTCATTCCAAGCAAGCCTACTCTGTATCATGTCCTCTCATTCTAATATAAATTATAGAAATAATGATTGAATGCCATTTCCTGATACCACCCTCAATTTTTAAGCCTATACTTCTTTCATCTGATTTCATTCAAATTACAGAGTAATGTCAACTCTCAATCACAAGATGAATTATTGAATCAATGAATGAATGAATGAAAAAAGCATTTATTAAAGTGCTCATCATGTTCCAGATACTGGTAAGCACTGGGGGTACAAATACAAAAGTGAGACAGTCCTGTACTCAAGAACATTGTATTCAAAAAGAGAAAATGATACATATACTGGAATGAGTAGAACCAGGAAACAGATTGATTGTCTGTGGAGTCAAAGGGATCTTTGATGTAAAGGGCAGACAATTGATATGTCTTTCCAGGAACAATGGGAGCATGATCATATTGATTTGATTACTGAAACCAGAGTGAAAGATGGAAAGGGGACATGGGAAGGATATAAACACACTGCTGTATTAGAGTGGAGGCCTGGATGTAGTGTCATGCGTGGCCTGGTATGGTGATATCTGACTGATTAACTATAGTGGGCTAGTTGAGTTTGTTTTCATTTACTCAATAATCATAAATTATAAATTTAGGGCTGGAAGAAAACTTAAAGGTCATTGAGTCCAACTGCCTCATTTTACAGTTAAGGAAACTGAGGCCAAGAGAAATAAAGTGACTTGCCCAAGACCATACGGGTAATAAATGGCAGAGTTGGGATTTAAACCTAGATTCTCTGACTCTAATTCAAGTACTTTTTCCACTTCAAAATAACTAAAGGTCATTTTTTTCCTCCTGGTGGATAGATTAATTTACATTCTGATTTTTAAAATTGTTCTCCTCTGGTAACCTGGATTGAAATTCAGAGGGATCTACTTAATTCAAACTGAAGAGTTGAAGCTAAAATTGTTGTATAATGAACTAACTTGGATATTGGGGGAGAAAGTGAACATTTTATAGTTTGAAAGATATTATTTAGAGAAAAGGGAAAGAAATGGGATAAATTTGTGGGGTGATCATTGAGGAAAATAGTTTACCATAATAATTGGGGAAAAGATGGTTTCACTAAACCAATTGTTATCATTTGTTTTTCCCCTTGGTTTCACCAAAGGAGGAGAAATGTTGGAAGGGGGCTGAGATGAGTGAAGTTGGAGGGGCAAATATATCCTTTCTACTGTAAAAAATTCTTTGTTAATGTCTTTTCAGCAAAATTAATCAGTGAATCAAGAAAGTATGATGGTATATACAATATTGTATGTGTTGGGGTGGTTATTGTGTATTTTTACTGGTTCTGATTCTTTTTTCTCTTTCCATGAGTTCAGATAAGTTTTTCTATGCTTCTCTGCATTTATTTTTTACAGCACCAAAATATTGCATTATATTAATGTATCACAATTTGCCTAGCCATTCACCCAATTGATGAGTATCTAATTTATTTACAACTCTTTCCTACCACAAAAAGAGTTGCTACAAATGCTTTGGCATATATGAGACTTTTCTTTTGTCTCTCTCTTCCTTGGGGTGTATGCCTAGCCATGGAATATCTGGATCAAAATGAATTGACATTTTGGTCAATTTATTTGAATGATTACAAGTTGCCTTCCAGAATGGTTGTATCAAATCACAGTTCTACCAACAATGTATAATTGTGCCTATCTTTTTAGAACTCTCCCAACATTGACTGGTTCTCTCTTTCATCCAATGTCATCTTTTGTAGTTTAGAGGGTATGAAATGAAATACCAAGGTTGTTTTGACATACATTTCTCTTACTCTCAGTGAGCAGGTTCTGATTATTTTAAACTCTCAGTAGTTATTTCCCCTCATTCATTTTAAATTTGATTAATTTTATTTTTCCTCGCCTCTCTTCTTAATCACTCTGGCCAAAGGTTTAAATCTTTGTTGGTCTCAGAGAAAGAGTTTTTAGTTTTGCTTATCAGTTCTAGTATTTTAGGTTTTCAATTAATCTGTTTCTTCCTTAATTTTTCAGATTATCCTTTTTTTGGTGTCTATTTTGAGTTTGGTAGTTGTTAACTTTCTTTTTTGTATTTTTGCAAATATGTATTTTAAGGATATAATTTTTCCTCTGACAACAACCTTAGCTACATTTGATTATTTTGATGTTACATCTTTATTATCATTCTCTTTTACATAGTTAATTGTTTCTATGATATATTCTTTGACCCACTCATTGTTTAGGATTTAATTATCAGGTTTACATTTAGACTTATGACTTTTGAGATTTTTAAAGGATATGTTTAGTATCTCTACTTTTTTTCTTACACGTATTTGCAATTTCTCTAGACTCTAATACATTATCTATTTTCAGGTGCTATTTGTTGCTGACAAATATGTATATTCTTTATTATTTCAATTCAGATGCTACAGTTTGATTTAGTTAAAAAATGTTTATTTCTAAATTATTTAATAGTTTGTTCAGTTCTATATTTCCCTTTTGTTTATCTTGCTGATATATTTGTACAATTTTGAGCCAAGAATTCAACTACTAATATTGTGTTAAAAATCTATATCTTTTTTTTAAATTGAGGTATTTTTTCCATTATGAATTTAGAGACTATGTTATTTGGTGCATATATATATTTACTACTGATATTGATTTGTTGTCTATGGCTTCTTTACTTTTCTGTTATATATTTTAAATTGGTACTTTAAACTTGTTCCATAAGAGCCTCTGATGGAACAAAATCTGAAGTAATTGTTTACATATTAAACTGCTCTGAAGCATCAACACTAGAGCAATTTCTGTACCCCAGAAAAAATTTTTTTACTAAACTTTAAATATTCAGAATTAAAAGAATAAAGTATGATGGTGTATCTAGGTGGGGTGGGGGAGAGAAAGGAGATGAGGGATTAAATTAGGTTTAAATTCTGCAGGGTTAAATTAGGCAGTTTCACTTTTGTTAAGGATTAGTAGTTAAAAAGGGGGAAAAAAGTATAAATGAATATAAAAGCATGCTATAATTGAGGTTTCTCAGTTGAAAAAACCAATGGGACTTTTGGCTGTTTGGACCATGAAACAAATACCATACAAATACAAAAATCTTGATAACACCCACCACCCAGCTGGTAGCAAATTCAATCTCATTTTGAGTCCAATGTCTTTGAATAATTATATAAACCTAAACTTATAAAATTTGGACAAACATTATAACCTTATTATTTGCTTCTCTATTGTAAACCTTAAGGGTAAGAATACAAGTCTGAATTAGTTCTTCTAAAAATTTGCATAAGCTTTTTAATTAAGAAGTCATTATAGTTCTTGATTAAAATTAAAATTTTTGTTGTATATTTATTGCTATGAATTCTCTTCATCATGAGAGTCAAAAGTGGATTGTAGATGCCCTTGAGAATAAATTTCATATAGTAGAAAACGGCATTACACTTAGAGCCAGGAGACCTTGGTTTAAGTCATGAATCTGAAGACCTTGGTTTACATAATGAATATGACATTAGTTTTATGGCCATGGGCATTAACTTTCCCAAACCTCAATTTCCTCATCTATAAAACAGTATTATTATTATTAATAATAATAATAATACTTAAATTACTTAACTAGCAGCTGTTGAGAGGAAAGAGCTTTGTAAACCTTAAAGTCCATGTAAGTTTATTATACTTTATTTAAGTAGGGATTCCTAAACAAAAATAACTTATTATGGGTTTGGAGCTAGTGACAGGAAAGCAGGATCTTCTCATTATACATACTGTCTTCCCAAGAATGTGACTGAGGGATCTGTGTCATTGTAGCCTTTAAAGCAATTCCGAGAAGTGCAAAAGGGAATTTTCTATCAATATGACTTTATAAAAAGAAAGAATAGGTGATCACACATGTCAAATAATGAGAAAAAGCTCCTGGGCCAACTGACCAAAAATATCTCTCCCATTTTCTGCAAGTGTGCTTGAAATTCTGCCACTAGAGATATATTCTTTGGATTGTAAACTTTTTAGTTCTTCAGATTTTCTTTTTGAAATTCAGGTAACAATGGGAGATTCAGTAATTATCAGTTTATACGTTACAGAAGATTAGCTGAAAGCAAGGCCCTGCAGGAATGGGCCATGGTCCTTAATACCTATGGTTAGAGAGCAGAGGTACCAAGAAAAGGGCTAGGATATTCAACGAGGATTTAAGGATACCAAAGATAAACTTCTCCTGTTTCACAATTTTGCCTAGAGCTGGCCCTGCTGTGCATTGTATAACTTGGCTTATATTGAAATGTTAAATGTCCTAAATTAGTATGGCTATTTGTACCCAGTGGAACTGGAATAGTGATAGCATTCTGCATATTTCTTCAGGGTGAACACATCTTAAGTAGAGCAAGAAGTTCATGAAGCATCAGGAATGCTTTCCTGATTGTGCCTCTCAATATCTAATTGTAATAACTGATAATTAAATTCAATAATCATTAACTAATCAGTCAGTCAATAAGTATTTATTAATTTACTTTGAAGAATTGTACTTAGTCCTGGGTTTACAAAGAATGGCTATTCAAGAAGCTTACGTTCTAATGGGGGAGATGACATGCAGACAACAATTTATATTCAAGATATGTACAGAGTTCAAATCTGGCCTCAAAAACTTACTGGCTGTGTGATCCTGGACAAGTCACTTAACCCTGTTTGCCTCAATATCCTTGTCTGTAAAATGAGCTGGAGAAGAAAGTGGCAAATCACTCCAGTATCTTTCCCAAGAAACCCCAAATGGGGTCACAAAGAGTTGGATATGACTGAAATGACTAAACAAAAAATAATAACTATACAGGATAAGTAGGAGGTAATCTCAGAGGGAAGGTACCTGGGGGAGGGCAGAATGATATGGGAGGAAAAGCCTCTTGTAGTAGTTAGGATTTGATCTAAGTCTTCAAGGAAACCAAAAGTGGAGGCAAAGGGGGAGTATTATATGTCTGAGGCCCGATTTGAACTCAGGTCCTCCAGACTCCTAGGCTGGTGCTCTATTTGTTGTGCCAGCTAGTTGCCCCCTGTTTGTTTGTTTTTAATGATGGAGGTGACATGGGCATTTTTGTAGGCAGCAAGAAAGAACCAATAGCCAGGGAGAAATTTAAGATAGATTGGGAAGAGCAGTCTCATAAGGGCAAAACTTTAGATGCATAATTCCATGGAAACCTTACAATAAGATTTTGAGATGAGGTAAATAATGAAGGTATTATGGCAGTTTTAAAGATAAAGAAACTGAGGCTCGTTGAGGGTAAGGGACTTGACCAGGAAGGATGTGAACTTGGGTCTCTCTCCTTTCTTTTTCCACTGTGCTATGCTGCTCTTACATCTGGAATGGACCTTAGAAATCATCTGTTTTACCCAGCACCCCCATTTTACAGATAAGGCAACTGAGGCTCAGAAATGTGAATTGATTTTACCATGGTCACGTAGACGTAAGTTAAGATTCAGATCCAGCTCTTCAGATGGGAATTCCAGTGCCTTATATCACTGGACCTTGGTTTCTGGAACTTGGAGCTCTGTGGCCTAAATGAGAAAGGGAAAATATCTGAACTGAATTGTACAAAGAAACAGTAATTTCTTGAGCAGAATTAGCTGAACTGGCATACCTGTCCCTCTATTTCCTAAACAATATAGTGTTGTTGGAAGTGTTTGCCAGTGTTTATACCTTTGATAAATAGCCACCGTCTCTAATTACATATGCATTTCAGTTGTATGCCTAGGCAAGAGATATCTTATGTTAATGCAAGCTTTTTTTAACCAGGCCGATTATAGTTCCTATATTGCTAATGTACAGAATTCCTGCAATTTAGTGCAAATTGGTACAATTTGTACATGTCAGAATATTGTAGTGGAGATCACTGTCCTAAGTTTTCCTACAAAGTTCTACCCAATCCCCACCCAGCTCCAACTTCTGCACATAAATGAATTAGACTGCTATTTAGTTACTACAGAAGTTGGAGGGTCTGTTATACCCTAAATGGTTGGAGCCTGATGAATAAATGCAACTTGGTAGTCAACTGAAATACTGAGGGATCACCAAAAATCTTAGCTCCCCCAAAATATTTTGGTGGAACCTTTTGTAGACTGGAACCTATTTTTAAGTTTCACTTAACCACTCTTATGGAGAGGATAAATTTTACTTTAAAACTTAATTTTGATATTTCATCAAAGGAAACAAACATTGAATTTATTTTGGATAATCAAGAATAGATTTATCTTCATGGAAAAAATACTCTTTAAATATTTAACTCTTTTAAAATAGGGGAATTAGGATTGATGTCGGTTGGAGAATGAATAGTTAAAAATATCTCTATAGATATTGTGGGATAACAGCATAGAATCTTAACAGATCTAAGGTTAATTACTTTTTCATAGATGTTAGAAAATGAATCTTCTACAGGGAAGGTGGAAGAGGATGCCTCCAAAGGATAAGGTCTTCTGAAAATTCATTTGGTTCGTTAATCTCAGGTGTCATTGGGAAGCTAGGGGAGCTTCTTGAGCAGAATAGCAACATGTCAGACCTGTGATTTGGGAATATCAATTAGTTAGCTGTGAGTTTGTCAATATACAATAATCAACTGAGAGTAGCTGGGGGCAAAAAAGGAAAAAAAACATGAAGGAGAAAAATAATAATCAACTGAGAGCCATTTTTGGTACTTTTTTATCTGGTGAAAAAAGGGTTTATGAAACAGTTTGAATGAGGGAATGAACAAAATTCATCTGCCAAATGGGAATAACCATAGTCCCTACCTCATAGGGTTTGTGTGAGGATAAAATGAGTTAACAGTTATAAAGAGCTTGCTAAACTTTAAAACATTATAGAAATACTAGCTAATCTTACATAGAAAGATTCATTATAATCATATTCATTAATGACATATAAACAGAGTGGGATGAAGATACCCTATCATTCTTTATATACACATGGCTTCCTCTGCATATAAAATATGCCAGTGGCTCTATCCTAATAGGGCAAATTCTAGTAGTGAAATGTTTTTCCCACATGTGCAGTTAAATTCAATATTTTGCTTTGAGGTTTGTTTTTTTCCATTCATTTCTTGCATGTTCTATATCTGTCAATCAAAAATAAGGGAGCTTGTTTCTACTTGCAGCATAACTAAATCTACTTCCCTGTCTATAGAGAAAACAACAGAGGGAGAGAGAGAGAATGAGAAACAGCAACAGAGAGGTAGGGAGAGAGGTGGAGGTAGAGGGAGGGTATTTTTTTAAATGTAATGGTGAATTAGGATAACAAGAAATCATATGAGCCCAGCATTGGAAAAAAAAAATCTTAGAGATCATGTAGTTATAATCCCATCATCTTATGTTCATGTTGAATATGAATAATGATAAGTGGTACAGTAAATAGACCTATAGTAAAGAAGATCTGATTTCAAGTCCAGCTTCAGACACTAGTTATGTGACCCTGGAAAAGGCATTTAATTCTTCTCAGCCTTAGTTTTCTCAGCTATAATACAGGAATAATAATATCACATATCTCACAGGATTATTAGGAGGATTAAATGGGAAAACATACCATAAAGTGCTTTGTAAACCTAAAGTGGTATGTAAATGGTAACTATGATGATGATTGTATATGATAAAATTTATATATGTATGTGTACACACATATACATAGGTAGATGTTGTTGGCCAGTTATTTCAGTTGTATCCAATTCTTTGTGACCTCATTTCGGGCCTTCTTGGCAAAGATACTGGAGTGGTTTGCCATTTCTTTCTCCAGATCATTTTACAGATGTGGAAACTGAAGCAAACAGGGTTAAGTGACTTGCCCAGCATCACTCAGATAGTAAGTGTCTGAGGCCAGATTTGAACTCAGGAAGAGGAGTCTTCCTGACTCCAGGTCCATCACTCTATTCATTGTTCTACCTAACTGCCTCTATCTATCTATCTATCTATCTATCTATCTATCTATCTATCTATCTATCTATCTATCTATCTATCTATCTATCTATCTATCTATCTATCTATCTATCTATCTCTATCATCTGTCTGTCTATCTATCTGTCTATCTATAAATTACTATATATTCTAGCAAGGATGATGATGGTGATGATGATGATGATGACAATGATTGCTGAGACAGGATTCAGTCAGAGAACTTTGTGATGGGCTCAATGTCACATCTGTGGTCAGTAAAGGAACTAACATTCAAACCTTGACTCTAGGTCCACTGTTCTCTTCCACTCTCCTATGTTACCACCTTAGTTTTTTAGTTTTGGAAGATTTTTTTTCTTTTGGACTGAATATACCTCTGGTAATTAGTTCAATAAAGCATGCTTCATATTGCATAAACCAAATACATGATTGTGAAAATTATAATGGTTAGGTATTAACTTGAGTAGAATCTTTTGATACCCCTCCTTTTTTCTGCATGCCTAGTCAACAGGGTAAGGTGCAATGAACCTCATGGTCTTCAAACATCCATCAAGTCACAGAGGCCTGGACTACAAGTTGATGGGACTTTTTATGCCGTCAGGTAACCAGGAAGCAAGCAAGTCAATACTGCCAAAGAGTAACCAGGAAGATGACAAGGTAGAGGCCAGTCATATCTTGTGATCAGCTGTGTTGCCTTTTATGGAAAACAAATCCATAGGTGTTAAGGAGTAAATGTGAAAGTGTGACCTTAACTCATATTTCTAGGAAAGTGGGGAGATGTGGGAAGCCATGATCCATGTTAGTCCTATCATAGGGGCAAATGCCCCCTGTTAGATTATAACCTTCATTAAGGTAGAGAACATATTACAGTTTCAGTATGATGCTTTCCCCACAGTTGAAGGAATGAATGGAGCCAATTGTGAGGGATAAGAGCCATGACTTCAGACTTAGGAGAGCAGGATTCCAGTCACTGGCTCTGCCATTAACTTTCTATGTGACTTTCAACAATAAACTTCCTTTTTCTTTAGCTTCAGTTTAAATTGACCTCTGCAATCCATGATACCTATATACCTCAAGCCTGATAGCCCTGTCTAAAATATGCTTTCCCCTCACCTCAATCTCTTAGAATTTCTGCATTTGAAAAAGGAGAACATTTGGTCAAATAATTTAAAGTTCTAGGATTCAGAGAAATTTTAATTTTCACAGCTGCTGGCTGTTAGAACAATGTCGTTCAGTAGTACCTCTGAGTCCTAGAGTATAACAGATGTCAAATCTTTTGAGGGGGATTCTTCTCATCCATGCGGGTAAGTTGGGTCTAGGTCACAAGAAAGAATAGGTCAGCTTCTATGCCTTGCCTAGAATCCCATCATTTAGATGGTAAACGAGGCATGAAGTGCCCGGTCAGAAATCTTAACATCTTGAAATGGTGACATTAAACCCCTCACCCCAGGGTACAGACAAAGGTCTCTGTGCTAAATCATATCACACAGCCATTCCTGAAATTCCTCATTTCATTTTCCTTGTTTTGGTAACCCCCCCACACACACACACATAAACACACACACTTGTATGTATACAAGTACATGTATGCCTTTACATATGTTTGTGTTTGTATAGTTCTTGAGGCAGAGAACTGCTTCCCTGGTCAAAAACTCTGATAAAGAATGGAATGGTTTTCATGGATGCTGGGAAATAGAAAAGGAGCATGTCAGATTTTCCTCATGTGTCAGTAATTAGTGACATCAGTGAGTCAGTGTGTTTCCTGGGAAGCATCTGAAGAGTGTATACAGCAACACTAGAAAAGACTGAATAAAACCTCTTTTCTTAAATCTAGACACTGGGGTATCGCATCTTTTGCTAGCTCCTGTTCCACTGCTGCTGACACTATGTTAGAAATAAAACATGGCCTTCCAACCTCCCAACATTTAGAATACCTGTGGGGCAAGATGTCCTACAATAGCAGGTTAGTGCTTCTAGAACTTCTGTTTTTTCTTCAGTGGAGCTAGAATGATCAATCAATAATCAAGCATTCATTTAAAACCTACTGTATGCCAGACTTTAGGCTAAGTGCTGAGGTCTCCCTTCCCTACAAAAAATAGTAAGCTTTTTTTTAAGCATGAAAATTGTAAGTGGCTTGTAGTACATATGTTTTTAGTAGAATTTCTAGTAGAGTATTTTCTTCCATAGATTTACTGAAAGTTTATTTCCTTATGTAAAAGTTAACATAAAAATTACTCTTTAAAGCAAACAAACAAAAATAAAAGAAATAAAGACTCAATGGATCCACATCATGGTTTTCCTATAGGCCTTCTTGTCTACAAGATTCAATTGATAGAACCTGTTCAGATGAGAGTGCAAGGGGTGGAAAAAGTCAGCCATGGATAAGAAGCATGTGTAAAATATCCAAGAATTCACTTCTTTCCTCTTTGGCCTTGTAACCTCTACCATCCTTGAGTCCAGAAAGTGCCTTTAATCTGTGGTCTTAGTATATCACCTACAAAAAGAAACCTACTCAATCCTTTCATAAGAGATAGTATTGAGATGCTTTGAAGTTCCCACTTTGAAAGCTTCTTCACCTCTCAAAATGGGATGGAGCACTCTCATTTATACCCTGCACCACAGTATACCCGAGTGGAAGAAGAAGGTAAAATAAGCATTGCTACTAATCGTTGAAATACATTCTTAATAGAGGCCAATGTTGGAGTCATTTCATTACTTTCTCAATATGCTTTCTCAGTAGTGATGTCTTTTTCTTTTTACCTGCTGGTATGGATCTAAGAACATTTCCTTTATCATTGTTGTTTCTTATATTATTTAAAGAGATATTTTCTCTTGTTCTGCCACTCCCCAATACCAGACCTTCACAAGATAGGCAGTTTTCCCTAGACTTTCTTAGAATTTTAATTTTATGATAGATGCCCTTTGCAGAGTTCTGAAACTGTATTTCCAGTGTAGGGAGTCATTGACTTTTTTCCCTTCTTTTACCAAAAGTTAAAATTTTGGGGAATAGCAGAACATCTTAATTGCAGAAGATTCTTTGTTATTGCTGTTTTGTGTTCTTGTAGAGTTAGTTCAATTGTTTTAGATTACTGTGAGGCCAAAGAGATTGATTAAATCCTTATTCAAGCCACTTTGTTTAGTTCCCTTGCCATAGAATGGTACCTTTAATTAATATCAACTAGGATATGTGGTTGTGTGGCCCGTAGGGAAAGGAACATTACATGGCTGGATCTGTGAAAATCCATCACCACTATTAAGGGGAAAAAAAAGTACGTATTTCAAAGTGTAGCTTCTACTAGTGGTAGGTCAGTAACTTTGTCTTTGTATAGTAAGTACTAAACTTTATAAATGCATTTCACAGTAGCAATTTCTCTGCTAGCTATTCTTATCTAAGGACAAGAATCTGATTCTGGTAGCATATGACTTCACTTCAACAACAGTTCCCACAGGAAACTTTCCAAATAAAATTTTAGGGGGATATAATTGATATACCTAGTTAAGTCTACAAGTGTTGAAGTCCCTAGAGAAGGAATAAAGTCTCTATTGCCCACTAATAAGGCTTTTGTTTTAGCTTTGATTCAAGTTCTTGGTTAATTAATACACCTGAGCTAAGTCCTTGGATTTGGCTTTTAAAAGGAGGATACAAAGTGACTGGAGAAAGTAGGAGAGAGCTGGAAAGAGAGGAGAGAGGGGATGGACTACACACAGACTCACTTCTTTGAAAAGGGGCCTATGGGACTGCAAGACCCTACCAGGTAACCACACATTCCCAGATGACAGAAGCATTGGCAAGAGTGGCTAGGGGTTCCTAAAGTGAACCAGGAGATCCAGGAATATGATACAGCACTCCTTTGCCAAGGGGTAACAAAGGAATAGCTTGACTAAACATAGAGGTTTCTGGAGCAGGACCAGTAGGGATCAAATCCAAGGAGCAATGAGATACAGAAAAAGGTAACCCAGAACTTTTCCAACTCTGGCTTTGTGAGCCATGTGTACTGTGCACATGGATCAAGTCTGGATAAGGAAGCTTCATTCTTCTTTTCCTGTTGTAGGAGGAGGGAAGGTTCTCCACCCAAGGGTATAGAACTTTTAAGTCTGGAGAGACTGTGTTGACACCTAAGAAGATAGGGCTTAGTGTGTTTGTTATTGTTAATTTCAACTTTTTTTTCTTTGTAAGTGCTGTGGTGGCAGGGGGAACATTTAAGGTAGTAATTAATCAACCAGCATTTATTAAGCACCTGCTGTGTGCCAGGCACAATGCTAGGCACAGAAGATAAAATGAAAATAGACTATGGACTTCAGTATGAGTTCTTTGCATGTCCTGTCAGCAAAACCAGTCCTATATTTTATGTTCTGTTAACCTGAGTATTTTTATAACTTCTTTTCTTCCTTTTCTTTCTTTCTCTATTTCTCCCTTCTTCCTTCCTTCTTTCCTGCTTCCCCCCTCTTTCTTTTACCCTTTCTCTCTTTCCTTATCTTTTTCTTCTTCCTTCCTTATTTCTTTCCTTCCTTTCTTTCATTCACTCTTTCTCTCTTTCCTTCTTTTTTCTTTCTCCCTCCTTCCTTTCCTTCATTCATTTGTTCATTCTTTCATTCCTTTCTTCCTTTTTTCCTTTCATCCTTCCTTCCTTTTCCTTCTTGCCTGCTTTTTTCCCTTTTTTCCTTCCTTCTTTCCTTTTTTTCTTCCTTCCTTCCTTCTTCCATCTCTCTTATTTTATTTTTTTATTTTAATTTTTATACCATAAGGAAACAAACTTTCAGAAAAGCTATGGAAGAAACATTCTACTAGAAATTCTACTAGAAACATTTACAATTTTCATGTTAAAAAAAGCTTAATATTTTCATGGGGAGGGAGTATTATGTGTGAACTAAAAACTTCAAAAACATATTTTAGACTGTTTCAATGCAACCAACATTTTCCAACCAACCCTCAAGTACATTGATTTTGACAAAATAACGTTTCCTTTTTTGATAAAGGGGAGATAGGCCGAGTATACAGAACCAGGCAAGCATTCTCAGATGTGATTTTTGCCTTTCTATAGACCTCATCACCTAGCCTAAAGTCTGCCGTATAGTAGGTTCTAAACGAATGCTTGATTACTGATTGATCATTCTAGCTCCACTGAAGAAAAAATAGAAGTTCTAGAAGCACTAACCTGCTACTGTAGGACATCTTGCCCCACAGGTATTCTAAATGTTGGGAGGCTGGAAGGCCATGTGTTATTTCTAACACAGCGTCAGCAGCAGTGGAACAGGAGCTAGCAAAAGATGCGATACCCCAGTGTCTAGATTTAAGAAGAGAGGTTTTATTCAGTCTTTTCTAGTGTTGCTGTATACACTCTTCAGATGTTTCCCAGGAAACACACTGACTCATTGATATCACTAATTACTGACACATGAGGAAAATCTGACATGCTCCTTTTGCATTTCCCAGCATCCATTAAAGTCATTCCATTCTTTGTCAGAGTTTTTAACCAGGGAAGCAGTTCTTCCTTCCTTCCTTCCTTCCTTCCTTCCTTCCTTCCTTCCTTCCTTCCTTCCTTCCTTCCTTCCTTCCTTCCTTCCTTCCTTCCTTCCTTCCTTTCCCTTCCTCTCTCTCTCTCTCTCTCTCTCTCTCTCTCTCTCTCTCTCTCTCTCTCTCTCTCTCTCTCTCTCTCTCTCATTTTCTTTCCCTGGAGGAAATTTCTCAGTGGGAACAGGAATTAAAGAGTTCCTTGGCAAAAACCGTATAAAAATGAACTTGGTGTATGCTAGTCCAAGACACCAGTTCTGAACCAAGATCTACTGTTCACTAGTTATCCAGTTTTCTCCTCATTTGACTTCAGATCTATTCTAAATAATTTAGATTAAAAATATGACACCATATTCTGTGTAGACATAACCCAGGTCTGAAACAACGAAAATTCTCATTCATTCATGTTATCAAAAAAAACCCCCACAAATTCAGATCCAGACACTCACAAAAAGCTTGTCAGAGCTGGAAATTTAGATAATATTTCTTTGTGATGAAACTATTAAAGCAAAGAGAGTATTTAATAGTAAAAGTGAGAGAGGTCATGGAGTCATTCCTTTCTGTGACCTTCACAACTCTATCACCCCTGTCCCTTCCAGTGAGAAATAAAGAAAAAATAAAACTTTGGCTGCCCTGTTAGCCTTAGAAAAAATGGGTGCCATGCTGATACCTGATACAAAATTCATGTATTTCTAGTTAAATTTATAATTCAGGTTACTGAAGTACTAAAACCTCATAAAGGCCTTTCAGGAAAGGCTATGGCAGAGATACAATGGCAGGCAATAAATCTTCAAGTATAACTAGTTTGGCACTAGAGATCAAATTTAAGGCATGGGAGGGGAGGGAATAAGGTGATTGATGGAAAATAGATCTTTGAAATATTTTCTTTTGTTTACTTTATTTTGTCCCTCTCACTTCATCCTCTTCTCTTTGAGGTAGCTAGGTGACACAGTCAATAGTATCTGGGCCTGGAATCAGAAAGGCCTGAATTCAAATTTGGATTTAGACACTTACAAGCAGTAAGTCACTTAACCTCTGTTTGCCTCAGTTTCCTCAACTGTAATATGGAAATAACAACAGCACCTACCTCATAGTGAGGATTAAATGACGTATTTTTTTTTAAAAGAAGTGCTTAGCACAATGCCTGACACATAGAAGGTACTACATAATTGTTTATATTTCCCTCCCTTTCCCTTTATTGCTTTTCTTTCTCTCTTACCTAGCTTTCTGTTCTGTACTATGCCTCTCTTTTTTTTTGCCAAGTCTCTGTCTTTCTGAATTTTCTGCTGTTATTTTTCTCTAAGTTTTTGGACAATAAGCCTTATTCCCACAATTATGCTTTTTTGCCTGATTGTATTCTGTGCCCTGAAGTGTGTGTAGTGTAGGTTACAAAAGTGCCATCCATACCTTCAGTCTCTACAGGGGAAGAGCAAGCTATCAAAGCCATCAACAATCACCTATGTTGTGGCAGGCACTGGGCTAGATGACGAAGGTACAAACACAATGAGTCAAATGATCTCTGCTGTCAGGGACCTTACCTTCTAATGCTTTATAACCTCAATTTCTGTCTACATAATAACCATGGAGATATGGAGGTGAGCCCAGCAAACCTTGGCTTTTCAGAAGAGAGCTGAAATAAACTGGAATTACAGTACCAAGTACCAGCTACTAGACTGATGCCTACTTAACACGATTTCTTTCCAGCTGGTAGAATTCAAGAGTTCAGTAAAGGCAAATGTTCAATGGCATAGTTTAGCATTCTGCATAACAGTTTTTGCCTAATTCTAAAAAGATAAGATGAAATAATAATAATAATAAATAATAACTAACATTTATAGAGCACTTACTATGTGCCAAGCACTGTGCTGAGCATTTTACAATTTTTGTTTCATTTGATCCTTCCAGCAACCATGGGAAATATGTTATTATTATCCCTATTTTACACATCAGGAAACTGAGGCAAACAGAGGTCAAATGATTTGCTCAAGGTCATGTAGCAGAGAACTGTCTGAGACTGGATTTAAAGTCAGGTTTTCAAAGGAACTAGGCAATTTGAAGCCTGGGAAGTAGGAGTGAAAAACCAAAAAAGCAATGATATTTCACTCATTCATTCATTAATCTCTCTCTATATATCACATAATTTCAGTATGTATATATATGTATAAATATGTATATGTATATATATATACACACACACACACATATACACACACACACACACACACACACACACACACATATATATATATACATACATACATACCAAATGTGTGTGTATTGAGAGAAAGAAAGAGATACATACATTCAGTATGTATGACTTACAACTTCCATCCTCACTGACTCTTAAATTCTGTGATTATTTGAGTTTAACAATAGTCTACACTAGAATCTCCACAAATACTTGTATGGATAAAATACATCTATGCTGTAGGAGAGAGGAAAGAAATTGGAATCTGGGAGATTAAGTTCAGATCCTGGCTCTATCATTTATCCATACAACAGACAAACCACTTAAAATTTTTGCACCTCAGTTTCCGCATCTGTTAAACAAAAGAGATGAGCCCCTTCTAGCTCTAGATGCATGATTCTGAAAACAACCAGCCAATCAAAAAGTCAGAATAGTGTTAAGGTCTCCTTTGCAGAGTGGCTGAATTAAAGGTGGGGATGCTATGTGGAAAATACTGTATCTCAGTAGATTTTGTCGCTGATAGGATGATAGATCTGGGGCTTGAAAGAACCTTGAAGCTCATCTTGTCCAAACTTCTCATTTCATAGCTGACAAAAATGTGGCTCACAAAAGATGACAGAAGATACAGTTCTGGACTTTCAATCAGGAGGACCTGAGTTCAAATTCTACTTTAGACATTTACTACTTCTATGCTCTGAGCAGGTCACTTCACCTTATTAGGCCTCTGATTGATCGTCTGTAAAATGAAAGAATTAGATAACAGTGTTCAACGTCCTTTCCAGCTCTAAATATATGATCCTATGATAAATAACTCGCTTAGAGGCACACAATCTTCAAGGTTCTTTCAAGTAAGTAGTAGAGCTGAAAGTTGAAACCCCATCTTCTCACTTCCAATCTCAGCATTTTATTTTACCAAACACAGTCTCTTTTTTACTAAGGCAAATATTCAGACTTTAATAAAAAAATAAAAACAAACAAACAAAAACACCTATCAGGGATTCCTTTTGCCAGCACCAACTGGGTCTTTTTAGGAGAAAATGTGTGTATATATGTGTATGTATACATACATACATACATACATACATACATACACACACATATATAGATATAGATATAGATATATGGAGAGAGCCCATGTTGAGTCATCGTTCCTGTTGTTCTCATTTTTTTTGAAGAAGAATATTTTTCATATATAATATATGCACATGTATATATGTGTGTGTGTGTGTGTGTGTGTGTGTGTGTGTGTATTTCTGTTCATGTAAATTGAGTAAAGTATTGTTCCTGTTGGAAAGTATATTTATTCCTGTCCTCAAATGATCGCGTGCCCTATAGCCTAACATTTAACAGTGTATCTTTTGACTAGAGAAAAATGCCATGTGCTATTTATTCCTAGACAAACATAAGAACAGAAGGAAAAGTTATCTAATTAAGAAAGTAAGGGAGGAAAATAAAAAGAAGAGAACACATTGCCCTTTGAACCATTATTTCATCCATCATCTTGTGATGAGATCTTGAATTTATTTACCATTTGACAGTGTCTATTAAATTAAAATAGGTGAATTTCTTGCTGACCTTTTAAAATAAGAGGACCTGAAAGAATGAAAAGTATTCTGTGTTACTTATCTAGACTACAGGAGAAATACAATCACGTATGGTTAGGTAGACTATTGGATAAAAGAAAAAGCAGGCAGGAAGGAAAAAGGGAGAAAAGGAAAAAAAAGATATTATTTATCCAGTAACCTCTAGCAACCTTGGGAGATGACATATTCCCCATAAGTGAATTTTACTTTTAACCAAGTTTTATGATAATATTTTCAAATGAATTATGTACTTCCTTGCCTTCTTGTGCAAAATATATTGAGCATTATTTAACCTTTTTTTTTTGGTGACAAAATCAATCATTTTAATATCAGTTCTTTCACTAAATTTTTTAAAAAGTGATGCCCTTTGGGCTACTGGATATGGTAGGCTATTTGCATATACTACAATCAAAGAAATGGTAGCATTGTAATAGACTTTAAAGCTAACAATCCAATTCTCTAATTTTACAGATGAGGAAACTCAGATCAAGAAAATTAAGTGATATGCCCAAGGTCAAATTTCCATTTTGTGACTAGGATAGTATTAGTACTCAGGTCTCCAGTCTGCTGGTTCAGTGTCCTTTTCAATGTGCCATATTGCTATTAAATGGTCCCAGTAACTAGATTTCTCCACAATGCTGTATATTTTATAACTTGGTCTGTTTGTTTTGGTCATGGGTCCTTTTGTTTTGTTTTTCTTTCCTTACATATAAGTAGTCCACTCTCTATTGATTTTATTATGTCCTGCTTCTTCCAATCTCCTTGTCTTACATACAATTATTTCAGGACTTGAGCAGGGCTTTATATTCCTTTGTGAAGTGTATGGGCTTGGGACAGTTATATTCCTCAGAAGAATTTTTGTTCCTATTTTTTTGTTCACTGATGTGTTCAAATTGCCAGAAGTCTGAGAAGTAAGGTATTAATACATTTCTAACTTATTTGGGTATAATTGCTTTGTCCTTTTATCTCAATTATAACGCATTTGCTGTTCAATCATTTTCAGTCGTGTCTGACGCTCTGTGACCCCATTTAGGGTTTTCTGAGCAGAGATACTTGCTATTTGTTTCTCTAGAAAGAAGGACGAAACAATAGCTTTTACACATGAGGAAACTTAGGTAAACAGGGTTGAGTGACTTGCCCAGGGTCACACAACTAGTTAGTATTTGAGGCCGTATTTGAACTCATCTTCCTGAGCTTAAGGCCCCCCTCTCTATCCACTGTGCCACCTAGCTGCCCCAATTATAGCATGACCAATACTCTAATAATTACTCCTGATGTTAGTGCCTTAAAGTATATATTCTCACTTAGCATATTTATTTATTTTTCCTTTACTAATATAATAAATGAATAGTATACAGTTCTCTGGCCCTAGTCAAATCAGCATTATTTTTTCTTACTTCTTCTTTTGGGTGTCTACTTCCTAAAGAAAATAATTCATGGCTCAAAAAAATCTGCTGTGAGGACCTATTCTTAAGTGCTGAGGTTTTTTTTTTTTTTTAGGATTTCTTGCTTTGAATTTTTTTGATAAGCAAAATGTTAAACTCTTTGCCCAAGATGCCCTTTGCCCCAGTCTTTCTCAGTGACTTGATTATTTCCCTTTTGATGGGTGATTCTGCCCTTTTCCTATATTTGCTCTTCCAATTTCTCTCTCCAAAAGTCAAAATGCATTATTTCAGATTTCAGCATATTACCTTGACTAATCAAAACTATTTGGATATAATTACTAGTTGTTTATATCAAATGTTCCTTGCATATTACTTCTCTCTTTTAAAAGTTATGATGCTGATTCATTGACTTGGAGATGCAAGGTAGTCAGAGCAGTAAAGGTATTTATGAGTATTCACAATCTCTGTTTAGTAAAAATTAATCAGTTTTAGAAGAAAATCTATATGTCTGGATAAATCATCATATAGTAACGAAAAGGATAATGAATAAAGGGTAAGCAGCTATCTTGGTAAGTAAAAGAATAATTAAAAGTCTAAAGCTCCCTTTAAAAAAAACCATGAAAACGAGATCCCAGCTATATCTTAGAAACGGTTCCGTTTTTGTCAGGTTGTCAATAATACAATAACAAAAGGCAGAATTTGAAGTAACAGTATCCCAAATTAGAATGGCCAGTAGGGTTATGCAGTGGAGAGAGTGCTGGACTAGAAGTTTGGAGAACCTGAGTTTGAATCCTGCTACAGACATGTATTAACTGTGTGACCCTCAGCAAATCATTTAAATTTTCTCAGCTTCATTGTCCTCATCTTAAGGATGGGGACAATAATAGCTCTTGTTTTATATGCTTGACAGAGGGAGCAAATGAGATAACAGGTAAAGTGCTTCATGGGCTTCAATGTATATCCATTTCAACAAAGATTATTATAATCTTATGTGCAAGTCACTATGGTACAAGTCACTGGTCATGTAAGGAGACATATGCATATATGTATATGTGTGTATGTGTACAAGCATATACACATATATACATGCATAGATACATATACATGTATACATACATATGTATGTCTGTATGTACCTGTATTTTCAACCAGTCCCAGTTTACATAAGAAAAGAATAAAAGATTAACAAAATGTGTATTTTATGGGGGGCAGATAAGTGGTGCCATGGATAGAATAGCAGGTCTGGAGTCAGAAAAGTCTGAGTTAGAGGGGGGGAATAGGGAGAGAGAGAGAGAGTGATTTTGGAACTTAAAATTTTTAAAATGAAAGTTAAAAATTGTGGTTTTTTTCATATAATTGGGGAAAAATAAAATATTAAACAGATACACACATATCTATCTATCTATCTATCTATCTATCTATCTATCTATCTATCTATCTATATCTGAGTTCAAATATAGCCTCAGACACTAATAACTGTGTGACCGGGGGCAAGTCACTTAACTCTGCCTCAGTTTCCTCATCTGTAAAATGAATTGAATAAGGAAATGGCAAATTGCTGCAGGATCTTTGCCAAGAAAAGCTTAAATTGGGTCATGAAGAGTCAGACATGACTGAAAAACAACTGAAAATATTTTATGAGACATTTGCTTGGGCATATACCTTTTCTTTTTTCCTTCAAAGTATTTTAATTGACTTAAGCTGTTTATGAAGATAATAATCATCTTGAGTAGATGCGTTTTGTTTAATTTGTCTGCCTGTGTGAACACAGGTTGAGTGATTGTGACTAGGGATTTTGTGAACTTGAATATTTTGGCAAGCCTAATCGTTTTCCCTAAATTTTTGCAATACATCTCCCGTCTCATTGGCTATGGATCATGCTCAGGCCATCTACTTTGGATGCAAGGTTGGGATTGTAATAACTTGCTTTGGTTCTATCATCCATGAATTTGTCTAAACCATTCTTGAGCTATTTATCTTTCTGGCCCTTACCACCTCATAACTGCAGTGATGTACGCAGCAGTTATTGTAGTTGCTGCCAATACCATATATCAGGCTGATGGGCAGGAAGATGGAAGGAATTCATAACATCATTGGCTAGGAAAGGAATTGTTGTTTCTCTGTCCCCAAGCATTGAAGGGATCTGTCTGGGTAGGCATCTGAAATCTGACTACCCAAGTGAAAACCAGACAAATGGTGAGCTTCAGCCCCATTCAGCTGATCACATTTTAACACTATGACTTTTGCTTAAAGGGCAAACTGTACTGATTGAGAAGAAAAATATCAAATGTGAGTAGCTTTTCTTAAAAAATATCACCAGATTTTATGATGCTAGCTCTATAGAACCCAACAGTCCAGACACTGCAAAGTGACACAATGGAGAAACAAAACAACAAGCAGTCTTCCCCTGTTTTACCACAGATGGGAGCAAAGAAAAGGGTCACAAAAAGAAAGGAAATGTTTTTACCCTTTAGCAAACCCAGAGAAAACTCCTTCTGAGGATAATATCTATGTGTGTTTGAGTTTATATGCCTGATATTTTTAGGCTGATAATATGGAAGGCAATTACATACTCTTTCTTCCAAGACCCCTGGTACCTCAACCAAATTCTCAGTAAAATGGTCCATGGAAAAGAATTAGTTGAACAGTTTTAATGTTCTTTCTTGACTCCAAGTATTGTTGTCATTGTCCAGCCATTTTTCGGTTGTGTCTGACTCTTCGTGATATTATTTGGGGTTTTCTTGGCAAAGATACTGGATGGTTTGCCATTTCCTTCTCCAGCTCGTTTTACAGATGAAGAAACTGAGGCCAAAAGGGTTAAGTGACTTGCCCAGGGTCACAAAGCTAGTAAGTGTCTGAGGCCAAGTTTGAACTCAAGGAGATGAGTCTTCCTGACCGCAGGCCCACACCCCTTAGCTGTCCTTGACTCTAAATGTAGCACAATACAAAACATGATAAATCTTTGTTTCCGGGACTCCTGGGTAACATCTGCACACCTTAATCAGCGGCAGCCTACCAGAAGTCCTAGAATAGGAACAACAAAGTAACATTAAATGTTGCAAGACCAAGCATGCTGGCAAAAAGGTCATATATGCATCCTTCTTTGAGCGTGTGTTCAAATTCAGGTAGTCAGACTTGCCCAAATCATATCCTTTTTTAAAGTCCTCCAGAATATTGACTAACTTTCCAGGGTCACTCCGGGCTAAGCAAGATATGGAGGCAGCCAGAGCTGTTTAGAAAAGATGAAAAAAGGGGACAGGTAGCCCCAAAAGTGATCATATCAAAAATAAATTTCTTTTGTAGCCTAGTCCTATGTTAAAAACACCTAATGATCTTGTTGTGGTCTGAGAGGTTGAGACTCCTCAAACATGGGAGTACAGGATGGAGTAGTCTGGAATGAATTCACAGACTCAAGCATTCTTTAAGTCAAGTTGCAAAGATGTATTGTTACACTGTATAGCAGGCAAGGATTCTTAAGGAACCTGTGAGAGACTAAGGATGGAGCTAGGGTTTATATGGAAAAGGGTATGGCAAAGGAATAGGGATATTGATTAGGTAATCTAAAGGTCCAGGTGTCTTTGGGAGCTATGGATGGGAAAGTATAAGGAATATACCAGACAGGGAGGGAAATGTCAGAGGCACGGATCTTGGGAATCTGGCAGGAGGAAGAGTCCTTGGGCCAGTCAGGGACAAAACTCCTTGGGCCAGACAAGACACCCCTCCATCTTTGTCCTGATTAGAGAATGCTCTGCAACAAAGGAAAGTTTCCTCACAGGACAGGAGCTTACTAAGGAATTGGGAGGCTTTCAGAGACATGATCTTAGGGCTGAGGCCTGAGCAGCGCAGCACTCTCTCACTGAGCTTTGTGTAGCTGCACCAGGGAGAGAGAGAAGGGTCTTGCTGGGGCCTACTCATGAATAATTGCTGGGCACAGCGTCCTTGGGCTGGGGAGAGATTGTCAGAGACAGTGTTTCTGAGACTAGGGAGAAATTGGGGTCCAAGTACAAGCGTAGGCACCCAAACACAAGCACCCAAGCACCCCGTCTTTCCCTTCAACTTTATTCCCATGGAATTAAAGCAACAACACTCCTGAAAACAACCTGTACTTTTTTTAAAGCACATGTTCAAATTTAGACTTGTAGAAGCCAGCAAAAATACCATATAGCTAGCTAGACAGCGCAGTGGATACAACTCTGGGCTTGGAGTTGCAGAGACCTAAGTTTAAATTCAGCCTCTGATACTTACTAGTTGTGTGTGACCTTGCACAAATCACTTAACTGCTATTTTCCAGAATAATAATAGCACCTACCTCCCAAGGTTGCTGTGAGGATCAAATTAGACAGTATTTGTTAAAAAGCTTAGCACAGTGCATGGCATATAGAAGGTGTTATATAAAATTGCTAGCTTTATGGTTGTTGTTGTCGTTGTTGCTGTGGCTGCAGCTGTTGTTATACCAGCCTGCATTGGTTTGAGTAGAAATAAACCTCTTGGGTAGTGTCCAAGAGAAACATACAACTGAAAATACAGTTTCGGAGTTGGAAGGAACCTCAGAAACTCTGTACTTTGATCTGTGTTTGGCCTCCCAAGGTTAGCCCTCTTAGAATCATTCATATAATAATGACATAGATAGATAGATAAATACATACATACCTACGTATGTAGATACATACATGCAAAGATACATAGATACATAAATAAATACATAGGTAGGCATGATATAATATTATACACATAGGTAGGTAGATAGAGCATTTATTAAGCCCTTACTATGTTCTAGGCATTATGCTAAGTTTGGGGATATAAATATAAACCAGCAAGATGGCCCCTCTACTCAAAGAAACTTCATTCTAATGGAGGAAGACTATAACTTTATAAAGGAGAGCTGAAAAGCATTGGGGAAGGGAGAGATGAGAGGGAGGTGGTGAAGAGGAGCAGAGGGAGAAGTCCAGGGAATAGAGATATGACTGAAATGAAGCGTATCTGGGGCCCCTCCTGAAATAGTGGTCTGGGCAGGGATTCACTAATCAGGAGAGCAGGGCCTCAAGGCACAGGTTTCTCCAGGAAAAGAAGGCATCTGACAAGAAGAATTTATTAACTCTAATTGTTTATTTCTTCTTGCATCAAGCAGAAATCTGTTTGTCTTTAGTCCCTGACGTTATGCCTGCCTTAATGCAGCCTAGAATAGCATTTGCATTTTTGACTGCCACATTACATTGCAGACTCATATTGAGTTTTCAGTCTGCTAAAACTCCCAGATCTTTCCACCCCTAGGAACAGCTATTTAGCCATACCTTCCTTATTTTGTACTTGTGAAATTATTTTTTTTAGGGGGGAAGCCAGGAAGAACCTTCATTACCTAGTTAACCTTCAACATAAGTGTTTGCCCAAATAAACCAAAGCAGGTTATCTAGATTAAGAATAAGGTCTCAAGACTAGTTAAAAAAATGCACATGATGGCAAATATTTTATTCTTATTGCACCTTTAAATTTGAGCTTACCTCCTTTTTTCCTTTGCATTTGTTTATAGGAAAATTTAGGTTACTTTTTTCATTTGCAATGGATCATTGTTTGTTTAAAAGGGGAGAAGAAAATGCTTAATGATATGGAAATAGGAATCGTGGGCAGGGGCGGGCATTAGAAACGGCTAAAAGTCTCCTGTTGGTACAGTGAGTTGCAAAGAGTTATGGAAAAATAGGTACCATACTCCAAATAGCTGTTGTTGATAGGAAGAATTAAATAATTCTCTGAGCAGTACAGACCAACTTTGTTAACTTTTCAAACCCTCCCTGTGTGTTCTCTTTTTAAGGCCTATTTGGTAACAAGACTGCAACACCAAAATATGTTTAATTATTTCATTGCTTTCAAGATGAACTAGGGAATTTTGTTTTTTCAGCTGTTGCCTTTGCTGCTGTTTGTTATGTTGATGACATGATGATAATGGCCCTGAAGTTGGTAGCAAGAGAAGGTAGTAGAACAAAGAGGGATGATCTTTATTTGATGATTAGAGTAGTATTAATAGGTTAAAATGATTAGTAAGTTAAGGAAGAAACTTTGATAGTGGTTAGACATGAATAAAACTTCTGAAGGCAAAATAGATTGGGATGCCATGACTATTTTTCTTTATTATAAGAAACTTTCTATCTTTCTAGTTTTCTTATATGTCATTACCCTCACACAATGAGGAAGTTCTGCCCATGCTTGCTTGTATCACATACACATTACTTCATCTTCCTCTCTGTGGCTCTGCATTGGCTGTCCCTCATACCTGCAATGCAGTTACTTGTCACTTCCACCAGGAATCCCTGGTGGAATTCAAAACTCAGGTCAAGTACCACTTTTATTCTGGAAGTTTTTCTTGGCTTCCTCGAGCTGGTAGGGCAGTTCTTCCCCAACTACTTTGTTTTCAGTTTGCATTTATTCCACAGATACAGTATGTATGTATGTATGTAATCTCTTTCATTAGAATGTGAAGTTCTCAGAGGCAGGAATTGTTTCACTTTGTCTTTGCATCCTGGTGCTTAGCAGCATACTTTGTCTTGTTGACTGAATGATAAATTTCAGGTTTGGAGATGATTTTCCTGCTACTTTAGATTACCCTGCATCTGGGACATAATTTCCTGGTGAAAGGGGACATTACCAGGTGTTAGACGTTAGCCCTTTTCTAATTTAATTAGAATTGAAAGAATATTGAAAATAGGAAAAAATTTGGAGACAATAGGAACAGCTGTCTAAAGCATTTTTAGTTGGAAACAATTATATTCAAACTCATCTCTCCCTCAGATATGGGAGGCTATCTCTATATACAAGATTTAGTTAAATACTAAAAAATGGAACATTTTGGAATGGCTCATTTCAGAACTTGAATCTCAAAGTAGTTATGGTCCATTTAAAGTGTTATTCACAATGCCTAATATAGTCCATTTCTGAGTAATTGGTTAATTATGGTGTTTATCTTTTTATTTTAAAAAATACACCGAGTACATAAAAGCGACTAAAATATCAACAGTTCTTTTCTTCCCACACATTACCATTAATCTTAAATGTTCCTACGGATTGTGTCTGCAAAGTAACCCTTTGCAGAAATAACCTTTTTTTTCCCTATAGGTACAAGTCTGTCCCCCTTCCTTCACATCCCCATTCCCATCATCTGGTGCTTGTCATCTTGAAGTTGGAAACGTTCAGACGCGTAAGGGTCTGGATATTGGGATGATGCATTATGTATCCGAATGGGTAGCAACAGATATCATTAAGTCTGTGATTGACGGTATCGTCATGGGCGGTAAATCTTCCAAGGCAACAGAATATGTGTTGTCTGTCACCTCCCTCTGCATTTTTGGCAGAACTCTCTGTTATCTTCCTGGTTTCTTGGAATTTTGAATGAATAAAGTAGGATACTGGATTAATGTAAAGAACGGGTACCTTTGTTGATTGCCTTTTAACAAACTACGTGTACACAGCAAAGCTAAACAAGCACCCACAAAGGTTTTGTCTGGATACATCTAAGCTTTCTGAGTTTAAACAATGTACAATTCAGTACCTCGGAGTTTCAGCTCGGCATCTTAAGTTTGCTAGCTCAGTCAAATAAGACAAAACCAAAACGGTTTTGTGCTCTTTGAAGAATGTAAATAAATAATCTTTGTAAATAGACTGTACTGCATAGAATGTGTGTGCATAATGATGATGATGATAGGTGGTATTGATATAACACATTAGAGTTTAGAAAGTGCTTTACACATATTCTCTTGTTTGATTCTACTCAGATCTTGAGAGATATGCAGTACGGGTATTATTATCTTCATTTGTCAGCTTAAAAAGCCCTCATATTTGGAGAAATAATATACTTTGTCAGGATCACACAGGTAGTAAATTACGGTTGAAATTCTTACCAACTCTCTTCTGGGTACGAATGAATATTTAGTTTGTTGACTCTGTCCCAAGGTGAGCTGGGAAAGCTCAAACCAAGCTTCCCGAACAGAGATCCCCAATAAATCCCATTACGAGGATACATAATTTCTGAAAGCCAGACAACCGCATTAAGATATGCTAGCAATGGTAAGGCTTGCTGGGTATCGTTGCTGGAATATTCCACAGAACAAATACATTTTCTGAAGCCTGCACCTGGACTCACTGCTCCAAATCTGGAGGATGGGATGCTCTAGCAATCTGTGGTAGCCCTTCATTTCTCACAGAATTCCTTTAGAGATGCAGTCATCTGAAGAGAGGTAGGCGCAGATACAAGACAACAGTGGGAAACTCTCGAATAAACATGTTGGGCTAGTTGACCTTAAAGGTTTCTACAATTCTCAGTCTAGGGCAGCTAGGTGGTGCAGTGGATAAAGTGCTGATCCTGAGATCAGGAAGACATTTTCCTGAGTTCAAACCTGGCCTCAGACACTTACTAGCTGTGTGATCCAGGGCAACCCTGTTTGCCTCAGTTTCATCATTTATAAAATGAGCTGGAGAAGGAAATGGCAAACCATTCCAGTATCTTCGCGAAGAAAACTCCAAACGGGATCATGAGGCGTCAGATGTGACTGAAACAACTGAATGACAGCCAAAAAAAAAAAAAGCACGTATTTACTTTCTAAGTTGCAGAGAAGATGCTAATCTGGGTCATAAAATCATTGATGCAGCCTGGAAGCCCTTAGAAATAATTAAATCTAACATTTTCATTTTTCTGTATGAGGAAACTGAGGCTTATAGATATTGCATCAAGTGGTACTGTGTTAACCACTAAGGATGAAAAGAAAGGCAAAAACAACTCTTGCCTTCAAGGAGCTTACAATCTAGTGGGACTTGCCCAGGGTAAGACAGGAAAGTGTCTGAGATAAGATTCAAATCCATGTCTTCCTGACTAAAAGTCCATGTACTCTGCCGCCTGAATTCTAAGAGCAAATAACCTTATCTGGGAAATCCCCATACTGTGATAGGACAGATCCAAGCCTAGTCCCTATATCTATTTATAATTTTCCAAGTGTTTTCCTCAAAAGAATGCTTTTAAGGTGATCAGTTTAAGTTTGTGGTATTGAAGTTTGAGAAACAGGTCCAATAATTTGAGATTAGTTAGTGTTTGAAGACTAAGCATTAAGAACTCTAAGATAATAAAAATCTTCCCATTTGTTCATTGAGCTTCACCCACTTGTTTAGACTCCATTCTCAGCACCATAAAAGCCTATGATGTCATTGGAGGCTACTGAGTCTTTGTATTAGCAACATGAAACAGGAAGTTGTATTCTTTGTTAGAACAACAGGTTGTCCCTTTTCACAAAGCAGTGGCTGTTGGAGCCTTGGGGCTAACCTGAGCCCTGTCCCACCCCATCCCCAGGTTTTCTCTTCCTCAGAGATAGCTAACTGAAAGGGGAGGGAAAACCGTCATGCTAGACACCTATGATGCCAATGAAAGGTAGGGTTGGCCCCTGCTCAGTTAGTGGGGCTGTGTAGCTGGCTAATGGAAGGAGCTGCTGAGAAGAAAAGCATTGTGTGGGAGTTCATTAGAGAGATGTCTGTGGACCTTTAACTCTCTCCTGTTACTCACTCTCTTTCATAGCTTCCGTTTCAAGGCTGTAATGGACGCAAAATTACTGTCCCATTTTGTTCCAACAGACTGACCCTATTATGAACACCATGCTCATAAAACTCAGCTTCGATATTGTTTGCATTTTCAAGATGAATGTGAGTCAGGGGTGATCTGAGGCTTGGCCACATTTCAGAAGAGAAGAAATAAATGGTTCTCTAGTTTTTAAGTAACTAGGAAAGCTGCTTTTTGTTTTTCTTTATGGTAGATATTGTTACGTTCATTGATAGAATACCATCTATTATATGCCCCCTCTCCTTTTTTTTTAAATCTGCCTTCAAGAAATTTCTCTGTGGGGTGCAAAGTCCTTAGATGAACTGGACAGTTGGTTCTCCCCAGAGATCACACTACATTTAATAATGACAGAAGTTTTGATGGTATTTGTTGGTTTTATGTTAAGTTGAATTGATGCTGTTACGTTGCAGCCCTTGCTAGCTCTGTCCTTCCCTACATCACCTCCAGTGAGCCTTTCATTTAACAAAGACATAAAGATAGTTAAGCAAAATAAACATACTATGTCTGAAAGCTTATACAACATTGGATGCCCATCGCCCCCTCACTCTTCAATGAAAGTAGAGAATTTTGTCTTGGCTATAGCTTACTGTTCCTGGACACTGCAACATCTTTGAGGATGAATGTATCAGGTCTAGGATAGCAACATAGCTGAGCTTTGTTTGCTGGATGGTTAGGTAACAGACCTCGTTAAATAGTGGTTTCAATTGCACATAGAGATTTTTAGGTGTTTTTTTTTTTAACTGAAATGTGACATCTTGTTTTTCCAACATCTATGTTAAATTTCAAGCTTTCGAAGTCTCCTCCTTAAATCAGAGTGTGTTCTTCATAGGAGAATGTGGGAAATAGCACACTCTGTATTTACATACTAGTACATATTAACTTCCTTTTCCTATGGTGATTTGTTATTATTTGAATTTTTAAAATATTGATCAAAATAAAAGGACCAGATTCCAAATTCATTTTCCAACTTCTTTGTCCCTCGCTCACCAGAAAACCCTTTGCTAGTTTTTAACCTGACTTAGATTTTGTATTGCAAAAGTTCATTATGGAATGTGAGTATGCCCTACAGCCTTCATTAAGCAGTTTAAAGTGGCCTACACTTGGTATTGTATTATTCCCTGTTGTAAACTCCCATTATAAAACACCTTACTACTTCATGGATGCCATCATGCTGTGGATGATATCACCTCCCCAAGTACAAAGTGATATACAAGAAAGTGTTGGGGCAGGTAGGTGGCACAGTGGATAGAGCTTTATCACTTTATCAAAACCTTTACAAATACCCAGATAAATTATATACACAGAATTCTTCTCATCTTGAAGTATAATAATACAGCCCAAAAAAAGGGATGAGGTTACCCTGTCTTGACCTATTCTTTTTTTTCTTTCTTTTTAAAATTTTAATTAATTAATTAACTAATTTTTAGTTTGCAACAAAAGCTTTTGATTCTTCAATTTTCTCCTCCTTCCCAAGACAGCATGCAATCTGATATAGGCTCTACACATACATTCATATTAAAATATTTTAACATTAGTCATGTTGTAAAGAAGTATTAGAACCAAGGGGAGAAACCACGAGAAAGAAGAAACAAAACAAAACAAAAAAAGGAAAAAAGAGAGCAAATAGTATGCTTTGATCTGCATTCAGACTCCATAGTTCTTTCTCTGGATGTGGATAGCATTTTCTAGCATGAATCTTTTAGAGTTGTCTTAGATACTTGCATTGCTGAAAAGAGCCAAGTGTATGAGAGTTAATCAAGTCTTGACCTAGTCTTGATGAAGATATATGCTGGCTCTTTGTAATCATCATTTCACTTTCTGTATATTTGACAGCTATGTCTTTAATGATATGTTCTAGAACAGGGGTAGGAAATCTGTGGCCTCAAGGCCACATGTGGCTTTCTAGGTCCTTGGGTGTAGCCTTTTGGCTGAGTCCAAATTTACAGAAGAAATCCTTTTCTTAAGGGGATTTGTTCCCCACCCCTGTTCTAGAGTTTTCTGAGAAGCAGATATCAAATTCAATGGTCTGTAATTTGCAGGTACTGTTCTCTTTTCCTTTCTTGAAAATTTGGAAAACATTTCACTTTTTCCAAGCTTCCAAGATCTTTCAAAAAAAAAAAAAACCTGACAATGACTCAGTATTCACAATTCTAGGTGTTTGTTGTTGTTATTATTGTTTTTCCTCTAGAATCAGAGGATATAGGTTTTTTTTTCTTTTTCTTTTTCTTTTTTTTGTCCTGGCCAGGTCATTTGAATCCATACCAAGGACTGATAGATTCTCTTTTACTATTTCCTTACTTCGCTTGGGTACCAACTCAGCTGGTCATTTCTGTTCCATTCTAGTAAAAGATCATTTTCTTTACAACTGAAGAAGGAGGAGGAGGAGTAAGAGGACATATTGAGCTTTTTTATCTTCTACTGAGCCTTTCTGTCTTCTATTGTCTGTTACCATTGTCCTATCTCCTTTGAGTAAAGGTCTTGTCCCTCCTTTTTTTCCTTTTTCTGCCAACATAGCTTTAAAAAATCTTGGGGTTGGCCTTAGTTTCCATTGCCAGTTTCAGATCCTTCTGGGTTTACCTTTTCTCATGCTATTCTTAGAGGATGAGCCATGATTTTTTAATCATCTTCTGTTACCTATTACCTGACCTTGTTTCTATGAGCTATATAATCTTTTTTTTTTTTTACATTTAAGCTGGTTGATAAGTCTCCTATATTGTCTTTTCAGACATAGTCATGTTGGTCTTTTCAGACAAATGCCATTTTTAATTCTTCATTGGAATTATTTCCTTATGTATTTTCAGAATTTCATTTCTGAGCATTTGCCATTATCCTTGGGCTGAATTTCCACTAGCATGTTATTCAGTGGAATCCTACTTATCATCCCTCTTAGTTCTTTGGAATCTACTTTCCCAAAATTGAAGGTACATTTCAAATGATGCCCTTCTATACATATGCTTTTTAACATTTTTAATATAAATTGGTGCTATATTCTGTCAAAGCTATATCATAGTAAGGCAGCTAGATGGCACAATGGATAGAGTACTGGGCCTGGAGTCAGAAAGATCTGAGTTCAAATCCAACCTCAGATATTTATTAGCTGTGTGACCCTGAGTAAGTCATTTAACCGCTGCTTACCCCAGTTTTCTCAACTTCAAAATGGACATAATAATAGCACCTCCCTGGTTTGTTGTGAGGACCAAATGAGATAATCCTTTAAAGTGCTTAGCATAGTACCTGGAACACAGGAGGTGCTATAGCAATGTTTATTGTTCTCCCCTGATGTAGTTGCCATATTTATCTCTCTTGGTATCATCATTTCATATTATTGCCTTCTCTGAGGTCATGATTACAATCCCTTCTATTTTAAAGTTACCTGAAGCCTATTATATTTGGTTCAATTTGCCCACTTTCTATGTGTATCTTTTCAATAGGGACAGTAAGGTAGCACAGTAGGTAGAGTTTCAGTCCTGGAGTCAGGAAGACATCTTCCTGGATTCAAATCTGGCCTCAGACACTTAGTAGGTGTGTGACCCTGAGCAAGTCACTTCACCCTGTTTGCCTCAGTTTCCTCATCTGTAAAATGGAAATGGCAAAACACTCCAGTATCTCTGCCAAGAAAACCCCAAATGGTGTGATAAAGAGTTGAGGATGATTGAAAAACTACTGAAAAACAGCAAGAAATTTTTCAATATGTTCCTTTGTTTTGTTATTATTCAGTCTTCCATTCTTTTTCTTTTTTTATTGTAGAATTTAAATCATTCTGACTTAAGGTTATGATCTCTACATGTGTTTTCTTCCTTGAAAAACAAGCATAAAGATATATACTTATGTACATACAATTACATATGTATATATATATATATGCATGTGTAAAGATAAATGCATGTTCATATGTGTATGTCTGTGTGCAAGGCACTATGCTAGGCCTTAGAGATACATAGACAAAAGAAAAACAGTGTCTTGATGAAGCTTACAGTCTATGAAAAGAGATAACATGTACACACAGATATATGTTTATTAGGTATATGTATTTGTATTGTGTGCATATATTTACATTTGCATATGTATATGTACATATTATTTATATATACATATATCGATATTAGGTAATTTTTAAGGAAGATACTATGGGAGACAGAGGAAGTGATTAAGAATGACTACATGTAGACAGTAATGCTTGAGAGGAATCTTGAAAGAAGCCAGAGATTGTATATGATGGAAATGAGGAGAGATTATATTCCAGATTTGGAGCATGACTTGTACAAAAGCATGGGGACAAGTTGTGGAGTGGTGTCCGTAAGGAATAGTTAGTTAAAGGAACAGTTTGGCTGGACAATAGTGCCCATGAAGGACATAATGTAGGTTATGGATGGACAACATTAGATTGAGATATTTTGGGTCCTGAAATACTAAACAGAGCAATTTATATTTGATTCTAGGGCATCTAGGTGTCCCAGTGGATAGAGTACTGGGCTTGAAATCAGGAAGACTCATCTTCATGAGTTCAAATCCAACCTCAGACACTTAGTAGCTGTGTGACTCTGGACAACTCACTTCCCCTGTTTGTCTCAGTTTCCTCATCTATAATATGAGCTGGAAAAGGAAATGGCAAACTACTCCAGTATCTCTGCCATGAAAACCCCAAATGGGTTCATGGAGTGTTAGACATGACTGAAAAATGGCTCAGCAACACAGATATTTGCTAAGACTATATAGGGAGTTACCAAATTTTATTGAGTAGAGGGGAATGAAATGGACAAAACTATATATTAGGAAAATTACTTTGGCAGCTATGAGGAAGATGAACTGGACTAGAGAGATTTGAGGCAGGGAGACCAATTAGGAAGTTATTGTAATAGTACCCAGGAGAGGTGGTGAGGGTTAAAACCATAGTGGTGGCTGTGCGAGTGGAGACAAAGGGATAGATATAGGATAGATGTACAGAGGTTGAATAATGGAAAACATTTGGCAACTGATTGGATACACTAGGTAAGTGAAAGTAAAGGGTCAAGGAAGACAACAAGATTAGAAAACAATAGTATAACAACCCAACAAATAACATTTAATTTCATCCAGTATGGTCTAGATTCTAGGCCCTTCCTTCAAAGAACTATTGATATTTGTAGAAGGCAGAAGCTTCTTGGAAGGTAGTGATACATTTTTTCACTTCTTTTAGGGATGAGTCTGCTTTTACATGTAATGAAGAGGAACATTGGGTGGAAGAAAGATTGGACTTCTTTAGCTTGATCCCAAAGGGCAAAACTTGGAGAAATGGGTGGAAACTGCAGAGGGGAAGCTTTCAGATTCATATAAAGGAGGGAGGGATCTTTCTAAGAATTCCGAAAGAATCGACTGCCTTAGGTGGTGGTTTCCACTCACTGTAGGTCTTCAAACAGATCACTTGTTGATGATACTGGTAAGGTGATTCCTGTTCAGGGAGGGGTTGGACTAGGAAGCTTCTAAAACCCCTTCTGATTCTGAGCTTCTGTTATTCTGTAAATATGGTGATGCTGGGAATGAGGGAATGATAAGCCTTGGCTATCAGTGACTATGTAAGACAAAGTTTCTCTATATGCATAAAAATGGGTGAAATTATTGTCACCATTCTGGTTTTCTTACCCTAGGATCCCTGAATTTGTTTTTCTTTTTAATACATTGATAATTGTATTTCTGTATAATTGATTTCTTTCATTAATAGGATATATTCCATTTTATGTATTTAAAAACATTATTCTGTAAAGGGGTACAAATACTTCACCAAACTGCCAGAGTGGTCCATGACATCAATAAAGTTAAAAACCTGGGAGAAGGAAAGGAAAGATAAAAGGAGAGAGGGGCACATTTATTATATATATACTATGTGATAAGCACTGTGCTAAGCTTGGAGAAGACAAGTCCCTATCTTCAAGAAGCTTACAGCTTATAACTTACAAGGGGAAGATGAAAAGGAGAGAGAGGAATGGAACAAGGTTGTCTGGACTGGGAAATGCAGCCTTAATTCAGGAGAGTGAGTTGAACAATAAGTGAAATGTAGCGTGGCTGAATTCCATTATGATATGATGCTCACGGCTAGGGAGTTACCAATCAGGAAAGCAGTCCTCAACTAAGATGGACAGTCAATATTTTTCTAGTTAAAAAGGGATCCACAAAATATCCATGAATTCTAATTTATTCAATAAAAGGAGTGCTCAGAGAAGAATGCTCTAAATCTATCTCCAAGGGTGAGTGCTTTATTATTTTTCTAGGCAGCAGCCTTTTTGAGGTAACCCAAGACTATCTAGTACTAAATTCTGCATGACCTTTCTTACAGAGATACACAAGTAGATCTAGGCAGAGAGAGAGAGGGTTCCATGATTGGACACCACTTCTTCCCCTTCTAGCATTTGTCAGAACAGGTTATTAACCTGTCAGCACCAGACAGATTGAAGTTGAAACCTCCTCTCCAGGTGAGCCCTTAAGAAAAAGAAAAGGGAAAAAATTTAAAAAGAAAGAAAAGTCATTGGTGGGAATGACAGAGAGGTGCTCCCAAGGGGGGTGGGGTCTGGACCATGCCTGGGGAGGAAGGTAATTTAAAAACCTGAGTCAGTGCTTGAAGGGTGAAAGGCTTTATTTGTTAGAGAGGGATAAAGAGGGAGTGATTAGTGGTGAATAAGGAACATTTCCTCTCTGGAATTGCATGAGTGAACAGGCAGAAAATTCTCCAAGTTGGAGGGCACATGCTTTAGCTTGGATAATAGAGGAAGTGGGGGTGGGAGGAACTGAAACTGTGACTTATAAGCAGATAAATGGCAGTGATGAGAATTCTTGCCCCACTGGGAGACACAAATCATCAGATAGCAAGAGAAAGTGATAGATTAGTGACAGTTCTTTTCTTAACAAAGCTATTTCTTTACCACTGAATTTGGGGTCATTTCCTCAGAGGTCTTAGAAAGTTATACTTTTTTTAAAATTTTGTGTAAAACTTCTGGAACAGAGACAAAAAGGAATTTCCACATTTAAAAGTACATAGTGTTTTGGGTCCCACACATGAATGAAGAGGGATAGTATTCTCATAAAGTGGAAAGAAACAGTACCCTCTGCAACACCTTCTATTGACCTGGCTTAGTGTCCATTCCATCAAGAAGAAGCATATTTATCTACTATGTTGCAAGCCCTGTGATGATTGCTGGAGATACAAATACGAAAGTAAGGTCAGACATTAACCAGGGAAAAAGGGGTGATGTGTAGAGGGCAAGGGAACAAATATTTATTAAATGTTTACTATACGCCAGGGGCTGTATTAAGTGCTTTATAAATATTATCTCGTGTGATCCTGAACAACCCTGTTAGGTAGGTACTTTTATTATCTCCATTTTTCAGTTGAGGAGACTGAGGCAGACAAAGGTTAAGTTTCTTGCCCAGGGTTATACAGCTAATCCTAGGCTAGATTTGAACTTGGATTGTCTTAATTCTTGGCCTAGCCATTAATCACTGGGGAGGGAGAGAAGGTATAAGATCATAACTATAGGAACAACTGATTGTATGATTTTTGTAATACAAATCAGCAAAGGGAAAGAGCCCCTTCGGTAATTTGGAGAAAGATGTTGTGTTTGTTTATATGTGTGTGAATGGCTGTACCCACATGTATGTAGGTTTGTTTTTGAAGAATTTCTTTTGTGTAAGAGGTTTCAGGTACTAAAATGTTTCTAAACCAGTAGAAGAGCACTAGATTCATAGTTATAGGATCTGAGTTTATTCTCTACCCCTTCTACTTAATACTGTTGTGATCTTAGGCAAATTACTTCTTCTCTTGGGACCTCAGTTTCCTCATCTGTAAAACAGAGGAGTTGAAATAGGTGAGCTCCAAAGTCAGTGTTCTTTTTTTGGAGATGTAAGAGTCTATATTTGTATCATGATTTAAGTATAGCTATACTTAACAAGATCAAATGACTCCTAAGGATCTTTGTAGACCATCTTCTGTGATTCTTTATTGTTGTTGGGCTATTTTAGTTGGCCCCATTTGGGGTTTTCTTGGCAAAGATACTGGAGTGGTTTGCCATTTCCTTTTCCAGGTCATTTTACAGAAGAGGAAACTGAGACAAATAGGGTTAAGTGACTTGCCCAGGATCACACAGCTGGTAAGTGTCCAAGGCCAGATTTGAAGTTAAGAAGATGAGTGTTTCTGATCCCAAGCTTGGCACTCTATCCACTGTGTCACTTAGCTATCCCTCTAACTATGATTCTACAGTAAGTATATACACCAAGGATTTTCTATAAATGCTACCTAAACTGGTAGAGTCCAGTTCAGAACCTCACACTATCACAAACAAATGCATTTAGACTTTATGCTGGTCACAATCATATGTATTTTTTGAAGAGTTGAAATGACTCTCGATAAATGTAGCTCCATGATTGTAAGGCAGGAATCCTTTACCTGGTGTCCATTAATTAACTTATTAAAAATATTATACCTGTATTTCAATATAATTGGTTTCCTTTATAATCCTCTGTATTTTATGTTATCCATTTAAAACCATTATTCTGAGAAAGGTCCATAAGCTTCACCAGATTGCCAAGGAGGTCCATCACACACATACACACGCACACACTCACATACACACACACTCACATACACACACACATACATACACACAAATGTTAAAAACACTTGGTGTAAAGCAAGTGTTTGATTCAATGGGGAATAAAATATAATTGTCTAGTTATATTTGGGTAATAGCTTATGTGGACAAAAGAGAACTCACTAGTTCTTTGACTATATTTCTCATGATAGGTTTTGAACTATGAGGGACTTTTGGCCACCTAGTTAACTCTCTCATTTTCTAGAGAAGATGCTGAGGCCCAGGAAAGAAAAGCAGCAGAACTGATATTTAAATTTAATTTCTCCAGCACCAAATCCAGTACTTTTGTTCTACCATGCTGCCTTCTTTTTTAAGTTTTTTTTTGGGGGGAGGAGTGTATATCAAATATACATCTGCAAGAGACATTCTTTCTGAAAAGACGCCATGTTCATTTAAATAGTGGCTCAGCATCCATTTTTTTTTTTCAGGAAACTCTGTGAAATGCTTTAGGATGTTTTTTGACACTTCTCTCCTTTGAGAGAGAACTATTCCAAGGCAGAAGGGAGTCTAAAACCATCACTTCATATTCTCCTTCATATTGTTTCAGTGTCAAAAAAAAATTCAAATAGAATTCAAAATATACCAGAAGATTATGAATTCTTAGGTGTCACAAAGATTATTGGAGTATGAATGAAAGACCTTGTATGGGACTGGTTATGTTCTTAATGTGAGCAGAGTTTGCTTGGTGACAAAATCTAGATTTGAGAATTTGGTCTGCTTTTCAAGGACCAGTGATTCTATTCTTTTTCCCCCGTTTTTGAAAACTGAAAGTAGACCCATATTAAAACATCTTATTTCCCAAATTTTTAATAATCATCGAACAGTGTACCTCAAGGAACGGACTGTCTGCATTTGGTTCCTGAAATGAATCTCCCACCCACTCTGGGATGTGTTGTACCTAGGGGTGTGTGAGCTTACTTATAAATGAGATCACATTTTGTTCTAACTTCTTTTCTTTTCCTTATAACTTTGTGTTTTATTTGAAAGAGGAATTGAGTTCCCAAGAATTTAACTCCAAAATTTGACTCAATTGTGCTTTAGAAATGATAATTCATGAAAGCCATTTCATGTCTTGATGCTTTTAAGATTTTTCTCTGGGCAATTTTAAAACAAATTTTAATTTTTAATGTTTTTTTTCCTTAAGAAACAAGTCCAGAAGCATAAACTAGTCCTGAAATAAAAGTTTTTAATTTTATTTGAAACACAAAACTCATATAGTCCAAGTAGGTGGTTCTAAACTTAGAAAGCATTATTCTGCTGCTTCTCTCTGGAAGTCAGAGGTGACTCTAATATAATTGTATGAAGGTAAATGAAACTCAATTCTCATTGGCACTGGTTAAAATTTAGAAGTAGAAAAAAGTCCATCAGCGCTTATGTCCACACCATACCAAGCACAAGTACTTTGTTCAGAAATTTCTTCCCTTTTTTAAGTGGCTAATGAGAAGGTTAGATGGGATTTGGAAAGGTCCTTTCTTGGCCTCTAAGTAAGATTATAATGAAGTCATTTTGAACTACCCATTTTTATGACCCCCCCCCCGTAAAGCAAAAGACAACCCTCGATGTTCTACCCATCCCTGTGTTTGCTTATTATTTTTCATTTTTCCTAAAGTAAATCCCTCACCATGCTACAGTCTAAGGTTAGTCTTTGTTCTCTCTGCTAGGTAGGTAGTCACAGAAATGGAAGATTTCAATAATAGACATGTATTTATGCAATGCTATTAAGTCATTACATTATAACTTCAGATCTCGAAGGACCTTAGAGGCTATTGGATTTAATCCACATTTTACAGGCAAGGAATTGAGACCCAGAAAGGTTAAGCTATTTCCCCAAGTCACTACGTAAATTTTTGTCCCATTGATGATGTGGCCAAGCCAGATTTCAGTCCTCTAAATCAAAATCCAGCTCTTTTCGCTTCATTGTTTCTCTTTAAAAAAAAATAACTTCTTTGAAGGTCTATTTTCTGTGACCTATATCACACCCTCCCATCTGACTCTATTCCATGAGTTCTACTTTTCCAAAGTTCCAGAGCCTGGAACCAGGCATGCTTGTAGTAATGAAATGGCAGCGTTCACTCTGGAAGCTATTATCTCCCATCTTGTACTACAGTGTAACTAGCTAGTCTCAAGATCCCAGAAAATATAACCATGACCTTTCGTGCCCCTAATCAGAAAGTTGTATACGCAGTTCTGATGTAGGTCTTAGAGCTACTCAGTGTAACATGAAGCAAGTATTGATTGGCTCCATTCCAAGAGCAATGGCCAAAGGGGCACAGTGGTCTACTCAGGTTAAGAACAAAAACAAAACCCTAAATAACCAAACCAAGAAGAGAATGGGAAAATCAAAGAGGAGAGGACCTATTGAATTGCTCAGTGCCTGCTTTCAGCATCATCAGACCAGATGGCTCTCTTGCTGGTAAGGTCAGTGGGGTGGAACAGAAATGCTCACAGACAATGTGTTTCTCTGTGTGAAATCACATAAGGGCAGCTTGTCACGCTCAGCTTAAATCACAGTTTTGCTTGCAGTCCTCCTTACTGTCCTGTAAGCATGGGGTGGGGAGTTGTACAACATACCCCCAATATGTACTTGAGTGTTTTTTTTTTTTTGCCAAGAAGGATCTACTGAGGATGAGGTATGTCTGTCCCCTTAGAGGGATCAGTGGCAGGCCATGTGTTTTTGACTCTAAGGAACCCTGGAATTCCAAATGCCATAACATGGAACATGAACCAGGAATTAGAACAGGGCTTTAGAGTGAAATAAGGCATCTTGCCTTCCTTTCTTTTGATTTCTGTCGCTTTATGCAAACTTTGAGTATACTTTATCAGGAGCTAAGAAAGACAGTGTCTTTTTTGTCTCGGTCTCTGTCTTAGCTGGTGAATAGAGCTTTGGGCCTGGAGTCTGGAAGATCTAAGTTCACATCCTGCCTTCAACACTTACTAGCTGTGTGACTTTGGGCAAGTCACTTAATCTCTGCCTCAGTTACCTAATGATAAAATAGAAATTTTACTACAAAACAATAAATAAATAAACACATAAATAGATAAAAGTATAAATAAAATTTTTAAAAAACTTTTTTGAAAACTGTAAAATAACACCTATCTCTCAATGTTATTGTGAGAATTAAATGAGATAATATTAATAAAAAGTGTTTAGCACTGTGCCTAGCACATAGTAGACATTCTAGAAATGTCTAATCTTTTTTTCTTCACTTCTAATTTCTCTCATTCTTCACTGTCCCATAATTTTATGGACCATCATCCCTGATTAGGAAACTTTTAAGAAAACAAATGGGAAGAAATTTTTACCTAAATACATCCTCAGCTATTTGAGGAGCAAATTCATTTTAGTTAGGAAGAAGAATGATTTATTCAGCAATACGTTAGAGTATTGTTAACCTGGCACTTTAAAAAGGACTATTTTAAAAACCAATTATCCCAGGGCAGTCTAGGAATTATGCAATGCTGGGCTTTATATTTGTAAAATTACATTTGATTTGAAAATTGAATATGACAGTAGTAGCTTAACTTTCTAAGTTGCCTATGTGTAATTTAAGGAATGTTGTCATCATCTCATGCCTCCTTAAATTATTTCCTGAATTAGATATGAATAAGCAAACTTGATATTAGTATAAAACCACTGGTCTTAGAATATGGAAACCACTGGATCTACCTATGAGATAGGGCTGAGACATTGACTACACTGGATGACACTGAACAAGTTAGCTTCTCTCATCTTCAGTGTCCTCATATGTAAAATGGGGAGGAAAATTATACTAACTACTTACCTCTCAGAGTTGTTATGAGGTTAAGTGCTTTATAAGCTTTAAAGCACTATTATAAATATGAACCTTTAAAACAAATAATACAACTAGCTAGCATTTATGTCACTTTATGGTATTTAAAGTACTTTACAACAATGTCTTTTTATCTTCACAACAACCCTGGGATATATTACTGCGTTATTCCCATATTTACTGATGAGGAAACTGAGGTAGACAGAAGATAAGTGACTTGCCCTGGGTCACACAGCTAGTTAGGTACTGGAAACAGAATTTGAACTCAGGTCTTCCTAGTGTCATACCCATTGCTCCAGCCACTTGTGCCACTTTTCTTAGGTATCATCATCATCTTCATCATCTTATAGTGCTTTAAGATTTGCAATTATGTTACATTTATTATATCAATTGTTCTGTACAACAACTCTGTGAAATAGATATCATCCTCATTTTAGAAAGAGAAACTGAGGCATAGAGTGTTTAAATGGCTTCTCCAGGGCCATTTGGCTATAACTGTCTGAGGAAGGTTCAAACACAGGAATCAACTCTTGTCATATAAAGTATATATAATTCATTGTTGATCGGAGAATGTAAGGCTGTTCACTCTTTTCTACCCAAATGAAGGTTGCTGTTGAAAGGTCAAGATTTTTTTTCCCTTGAAAATGTTAGTTTCATTCACTGAACAAGTATTATAATATATATACATATAATATATATATCACTCTATCTTTCTATCTACCTATATATATATCTTTAATATGACATTATTTAATCAGAATATGTTATTCAAGTATTTCCTGAAAAATTCCTAATTCTTCCTCTTCTCGTTAAGGTAAACGCCAATAACACCAATATACTTGCTGTATTTATTCTCATCTGCATAATCGTATATTTGCTGGGCATATAAAATAAATTAAGTGAAGCATGTTGTGAAATAGATATTGTCTTTCCCATGTAGTTGTAGAAAAAAGCAAGGACAAAGATCTACCCATAATCAAAACTATCCAAAAAGTTAGCAATTTGCCAATGACACAGAGCAAGAAGTTTTTATAAAATGAGTTTAGCTTAGTGGGAGGAAAAATCCATTCATTGATTCAGCAAATATTAAACATCTATTGTGTGCCACATATTGTGCTAGAAACAGAAAGAAAAATCAGTTTCATATAAAATTTAGTCCTACCTTCGAGCAGTAGGACAACTCACCAAACAATTGATATGTGACATTTAAAGGAGAAAGTTATTACCAAATTGGGGAGGGGTGATAGTGAATATCAGTTAATGAACTAGAAGGAAACTGTTCCCTCATTGCTCTACTTTGGGCAATTTACCTAATCTCTCTATGGTCTTAGTTTCTCCATAAATAAAATTTAAAGATAATGATACCAGATTCCTTTTGAAGATAAAATAAGGATATATGGATCAAGAAAGATGATGCTGTATAAATGGAAAAAGGTATTATTTATTATTCCTGCCTTCTTGGGGCTTGCTAAAACAATTTAATAAGGTGATGTTAATGCAGTGTTTGATACCATTTGTAAAAAGAGGAGGTTGGAATACACGGCCTCTGATGTCTCCTCCTGGCTTCAAATCAATAAAGCTGTGATCCATCACTAAGAACTATGAAATGTAGGAGGAAGAATTAAGGACCTTGGAATGAGACCTTTGAGTACTCAGTCTGTGGGAGGAAAATTCCACTACTTTTAGAAATAAGGAAGCCTGTGATGACTTAGTTCAGATTCATTTTATAACTTTTTTTTGGTCAAGATTGATCCAATTAAGTGGCTATGGTTTGTTAGAGGCAACAATTTATATTAGACCTTTTGAGTTTCCATTTCATGCACACCATCTTTTTAATCTTTATTTTCTGTAGCTTCAGAGTATTTAGTCAAAAGGGACCTCAGAGATCATCTCATTGATTCCTCTTATTTTACAAATGCATGGCTGAGAGCACTGGGCCTTGAGTCAAGAAAACCTGGATTCAAATCTGACCTTAGAGACTTATCAGCTTTGTGACCCTGGACAAGTCACTTAACATCTATCTGCCTCATCTTCCTCAAGTATAAAATGAGGACAATAATAACACCTACCTTCTTTGGTTGTTGTGAGGATCAGATGACATAATATGTCTAAAGTGCTTAGCACAGTTCCTGGCACATAGTACAAGTTGAATAGATGGGTGTTCTCTTCCTTTCCCCTTCCTGAAAGTTTAAGTGATGTCTCCATGGGCACACAGACAGTAAGTAGCAGAATCAGGCTTCAAACCCAGTTCTTCTGGTCCTAAAGCTAATCCTATCTAGTAGATCAGGATATTTCAAAATATAGTATAGGAAGTATTAGAGAAGGGTACATTTCCCAAGGCCATTTTTGAAGATCTGAATACTACTACAAAGCAAGCCTGGAAAATACCCAGGCTTCTGGGCCATTAAATTGAATTTCTGAAGTCAGAACTTCTGGGAATTGGTGATGCCCCATGTGAAATTATGAGAGCTGGTGTCTGAGTGAAATTCAGTGGCTACTACTGCTTTTTTACTCCCTTAAGATTAAATTTATCCTATTGGTCCCTAGATAATTACCTAAATGCTATGCTAGAATTGGCTAACTCTACTTTTTCCTCAGTGGCCATTAAAATGACAAGAAAACAAAAATAATAAATATTTTTAAAAGATTAGACCTGAGTTACAATTATATATCATGCTTAGTAGGTCCATGGAATAAAATTCTTTTTCCAGATCACACTGATGCTGAACTAGAAATGGTCCATGGACTCTCCTTTTTTTTTTCTTCATTTTTTTCCACCTCAATTGCCAACTTGATAAATACAGAAAAGGAATATGGCAGGTTTATTTATTTAATTAGTTTAAAGAAAACTTTGGTAAACTTGAGGGGGGGGGGTAGGAAATCCATTATGAGAAGCTAAATGGATTAAAAGATAATAGGATTCTAGAGAAGAGCTTCCTGTGAATCACAAATAAATTCATTATGTTTGATGTTGTTACAATTACTACATACAAACCTGCTTCCTTCACAATAGGAGCCCAGGTACCTTCAGGATCACACAGAGAGTGATAAGAGCTAATGAAAAGAGAAAATGAGCTCATAAATACAAAGTTTAGATTCAACCATATATTCCCCAGAGACTGCCAGTACTTCACTTAACAAGATTAGAGGAGCATCTCTTAAGGTTATAAAGGCAGAAATTAACACTATAGACAGGGAATCACAAGGTCCTGGCTCCCCAGGCTAGGGCATTGATACCACTATGGAAACAGGTTAAGACCTGGAGCAAGCAACATATAGACTGCAGTAATTCCATGTGTATGGGTCAAGTGTCTCAGGTGAGGAATTTTGAGGTTGAGATGCCCAAGCTGTCTCTCCTCAGTATTCCTCAGTCTCCTGTATTTGCCCCTCAGGGCCACTTTGAACGTGTTGTATTTTCTAGTGGGGTGCTGTGGGTCCCTTTGTGAAGTGCTTTGGTGATTCATAGAGAAACAGGTTTGCATCTGTCTTGAGGGCTTGAAAATTCTGTATGTCTGGCACATAGTAGGTATTTTAAAATGCTTGCTGTTTCACGTCTGCTTGGCTGGATAGGAATGCCTGTCTCCAAGACTCTTGTGCCTTCTTCTAGGTGAATGCTTTTGGAACACAAGAGGGCAGCTAAATGTATTGACAAAGACCCTAGGGTTTAAAGTCAGATAATCTGAGCTGAAATCTCAGCTCTCACTAATTATGTGTACTTGCCAAAGTCACAACCTCTCTGTATCTCAGTTAATTCGTTTTTAACAAAGAGGATCACATATTTAGAGCTGGAAGGGACCTTTAAGGTCATGGGGTCCAATGCTCATCTTTCAAAGATAAGAAAACACAAGGACATGAAGATTAAGTGACTTGCTCAAGGTCACATAGCTAGTGGGAGTATACTCTAAAATTGTAAAGTTCATAAAGTATCAATTGTAAAACGTGGGAGACATTGACATAAGACCACCCAGCATGGCATGCCTGCATCAAAGGCTCCGTGCTTCATGAGCAAAGCAGAATCATGGTAGGTCAAAGGAAATGGAGATGCACAAATCTAGAGACATTTCCATCCCAAATGCTCAAATGGATTATTTGTGCCTGATCTGTGATAGAAACTTCTGAGCTCATATTGGACTGATCAGCCATCGCTGAAACCATTGTACCTTGACTCGAGGATTGTGATGTCATTGATCCTCTTTGAGTGTGAAGGAAGAACAGCAGCATTGAAGATAAAACTCAAACCCAATTGTTCCTGACTCCCGGTCCAGTGCTCAATCCATTATACCACCCTGCCTCTAAATCTGACATTGGCTAAGCTCCCTTCCAATTTGATATGTAGAGTATTGAGGATATGCTGAACCTCAGTTGAGGGGTTGATAGGAGAACCACTGTGTATTAAAATGTTACTTGCATTCATATGATATTGCTTATTTTTGAAATGATTGCTTTCTACATCGTTCTGCCTTTTGACAGCCAGTATACTGGTTTGACATGATTATGAAAAGTAACGTAAAAAAAACCCCTGTAAAAACAAAAACTGAAAACAGAGACAAAACAAATGCTTGATATTAAAACCATGCTACAAAGTACTTCACAAAGATTAAAATGCAATTCAGGATTCAGGAAATGCTGGAAAGTTAAGCGCTAGCAGTTTAGAGTTTATCACTTAAAGAGGTACCAGAAGAGATGAGAGAAATGCAGACTCCATTCTGGATGGAAGGCAAAATGCATCTATTTCTCCTCCCCCTCCTTCAAAAGGATTAACTCCTCTAAAGAAGAATTGGACAGGTCAAGGGAAAGGGTCATGGAATCTACTTTGAGAAGTGAGAACATTTCCTATTTCATGGCCCTTGCTGGTACCGAGATCTAAACTGGAAACAGACAATCCAGGAAAGACAAGTCTCCCTTGCCAGAGAATGTCACCATTGTCCCTTCCATGGGTGTAAGAGTATCCTCACCTTGAAGCATGACCTTTTGGAGAAAATATTAGTTAACAAGCGCTCAGTACTTTTTTTTTTTCATTTCTGGAAGCAATCAGCTAGTAAGTGTCTGAGGCTAGATTTGAACTCAGGTCCTCCTGACTCTAGGGCTAGTATTCTATCCATTGTGCCACGTAGCTGCCCCTATGTAGTACTTTCTTGATGCTAAGTGATTTGGCATAATGTTTGTTTTTCTTGAGGGCCAACCCTGCTGAAGGACTGGATTGTAGTGGAAACAGTGGATTTGGGAACAAATTATGTCCGTGGTACTTAGTGTGGGTGTGACCTTGGGCAGACCCTTTGCTAGCAGCCTCATCTCTACAATGAGGAGTTCATATGAGATGGTAATCCAAGGGCTCTTCTAACTCTCAATCCAGGTCCTCCAATGTCAGTGAAGAAGAGATTTGGTGGTTAGAGCATGGTAATGGGAGTAAGCCCAGCACAGATGCAGTGTCATGAAACTTGTATTATAGCAGTGATATTAAATGATTACGTCTATTTTAAACAAAGGAATATGGAAAAAATACATGTTATTAACTATTATATCACTATTAACATCATTTGAGATCAGAGTACATTTGGAATTTATAAAGTCAAAGCCCAGCCAAAGAGTACCGGACAAGAAATGAATGACTGTGGAGTGTGTTAAAAATTGTTAGGGAAGTTGCAGGGGATTGGGGGAGGGGGTAGAGCATAGCAGAAGGTAACGCCTGAAATTAGAACTTGTCTGAAACATTGAAACTAAAATAGCTTTAGAGTTGTGCAATTGGTCTAGAAAATTAAGCCAAATTAGTACTGTAAACAACAAGAGCTCAATACACTGGCTATTTCTAGGCTTTTCTCATCTATGCTTTTGAAAAACAATATAAAAGAGCTGGTGAGAAGGATGGGTTTGTGTGTTATTTCAGAGCTGAGGACCAAGAAGGTATCTGTCCTGGTGAGATGAGAAGGAAGTAGGAGAGCGTGGAACTAATGCCAACTTACCTATCTTTTCAGCGTGATTTACTTGTTTGTCCCCTTCATGTTCTCTACAGTATAGAAAGACTAGCCCTCATGCATAATGTTCCATTTCCAGTTTCTCTGCATTGGTACTGACCATCCCCCCCTATACCTGAAAATAGAATGGCTTATTTTTCCTTCAAGACTCAATTCAAGTGCCACCTTGTGTATAAAACCTTTCTTCATCACCATAGATGCTAGTGGCCGTACTCTTCCCACATCACCTTATTCTCTCTCTCTCTCTCTCTCTCTCTCTCTCCATACACATGTACACACACACACACGCACACACTATACATACATATATATCTGGAAATCCTATTGCTCTCAAAGCATCTGACACATTCCACATATAACAATTAAATGATGAAACGTACGATTAGACACATGCAAACCTATCATGAAAGCCAGTCTCATTACTTTATAGTCAAATTATCGGAATTTCTCAGCCCTTTCTTACCATTCTCACTTTAAGAAAAGGTACTTGAATCTGAAGTCTATAAACTGCCCCCTGATTTGAGCCCTTGTGCTCTCTGCTGGATTTGATAGCTAACAATGTTTCTTTTAAAGTAACCTTCAGTAGTTCTTCGCAGAAATTATAAACCCTGCCATAAAAAACTCAATATAATAAATTTTCTGTCCAATCTAAACTCTGCATCAGCCTCCACTTCTGCAGATCTGTAATGCACTAATTTCTGGTGTTCAAAATTGTATTTGAAACATTTCAAGAAGACTTCTAAATTATTAAAGAAAAATGAATTTAAACTTTAATTTGGGAATGGGGATGTGGTGAGAATGAGGGATAACTAGTGAATGGCCTGTGAGTTCTCTTGGTTTTCATACATTGTCTTGTAAAAAGAAAATTTCCTTTTAATCATAATGAACTTAACAAACATGCACATTTCCCCATACAAAGAGAAAAATGTAAAACTGTGAATCTCTACAACATACAATGATTTTTTTGGGGTATATTTTAAATTTAACATTTCATGTATTGTCAAGAGGACTAAAGAGACGCCCCCAACAACTTAGTTGTGCATTCTGTGAAGGATTTATGGGAGTGTATGGTTGAGAATCAAACAGAATGGAAAAGAATGGATGAGTTATGGTCAGTATCATTACAGGAAGTACATATATAAGGTCACAAATCTATCAAAGCTCCAAAATGTAGTTTTAGCACTAACTGAATTTAATTTTTTAAAATGGATATTTCATATACAATATATATATATATACATATATATATATTATATACATATATATACTATTCATGAAAATATCTCATTTCAAAAACATTTCAGATAATATAGAGTTTACTAGATAATACTTTACTTGGAATTTTTGACATGGGCTTACTTTACCATTTGAGTGAGGTATTTGTGTTATTTCAGTAGTAAATTCCTCTCATAGAGGAAACACAGTGTTATTGGAGAGTCATATCTTATTTGGTGAATGTGTTACATTAAAATAAGAATTCACATAAGCTTAGCCTTTGAAAACACATGTTGAACATCAATTTAAGTTTAATAAACATCTACTCAGCTCTGTCACAAAAGCAAAGCAACCCCTGATGTTATAAAGCACTTTGCACACTGCATTCTTAGTATAATTCTTCTAATTTGCGCTCTTTTTGGATATCAAATTCAATGTTCCATACCTTGACAAGGGAACTAGAGGGAAGCCCCACTAGAGGTAGCCAGACCTTCTGTGAAGCATTAATGAGACGTATTTAGACAAGAATCATACAGGATGGGCAAAAAAGTTGGGGTTACTATCTATATCATTGTTAAATTCTTCAAAGCTGATTCATTAGTAGTCCTGGATGTCACTATTTCTTCATGAAAGAGCCGTGATGCTTATTATAGATGTCAAAGTGTTTTGGAAATTAAAGTGCTAATAAATTGAAAAGTGTTTTTGGTGGTAGCATGAGAAAAGCTCCTTTTTACAGAAGGATAAAGAAACCTGGATTATTCAAAACACTTGCTTCATGAGCAAATATAATAAGATTCTTAACCTGAGGCCTAGAAATTTATTTTTAAAAATGTTTTGATTATTGTATTTCAGTATAATTAGGTTCCTTTGTAACTTTTTGTGTTGTTTTTTATGTATTTAAAAATTGAATTCTGAGAAAACATCTGCAACCTTCACCAGACTATGAGAAGGGTACATGACACAAAAAAGATGAAGAGCTCCTGTCATAAGGTATATTTGTAGTAACAAGGCACTATAGGTGATGAAGTAGAAGAAACACTGAAGTTGGAAGGGTCAGATCTGGACCTGAGCCCAGCACTTAGTACACTGCCTAGCACGTAGTAGGCACTTAATCAGTGTTTATCGTTTGACTATTGTTTATTGACTGAATCCTACGCTGCTAGTTAGTAGCTGTGTAATTTTGGGCAAATTAATCAAGTTCTCTGAACTTTGGTTGACATCTTTAAAATGGCTTAAATAATGCTTGCATTATCTATCTCATAGGATTAGTAAGTGAATCAAATGAGATCACATATATAAACACCTTGTAACAGAAGCATTATCTAAATATCGGACCTATAGTACTACTAATAACATATGCAGAAGTAGCATCCAGTAGTGCAGTGATGGTAAATTCATTAAGCAATGGGGGCCGCTAACCTGGTCACAAGGATCCCTGTGGGTCACATATTGACTTAGAGAACCACGTTAATATTAGCTATATTTTATATTTTTATTAATTTTTTAAAAATATAAATACATTTTAATCTTTCTTGTGATACATTCAGGAGTCTTCTGGGCTACATGCAACAATGTGGTGGATAGAGAGCTGGACTTGGAAGACAGGTATTCAAATCTTGGCTCTGATGCATACTGGCTCTGGGAGCTAGAGTAAGTCACTTAGCTGCCACCAGGCAACCCTATCAGACCATAAGCAGCAGAACACTAACTGATCAGAATTGGTAGACCAAGGGGTGTGTGTGTGTGTGTGTGTGTGTGTGTGTGTGTGTGTGTGTGTGTGTGTGTAAGGTCCATTTCTTTAGAGGTCTTTAAAAGCAAGATAATGTCTCATTTTCCTGAGATGATTTAATGAAGCCAAAGGGATGAAGTATCCAACCTTTCAAAGATTCTTTTAACAATCAGTCTTCTGATTGTTCTTTCTCCCTTCCAGTGTCAGTATCACTGTCACTATTCCTTTTGTTGGGCCTTTGTATGAGTAATGACAGAATTAAGATGAGAAAATGGGAACATTTTAATGCTAAGTGCCCATTAACCTTTGCTTAACTAATGTTGCAACTGCCATGGACCTTGCCTGGGTAGTGGATATGATCCTTCGTCCCCACCTCCACTACACACAGATACCCAATCTGCCACGGATTTAACACTAAGGAAATGATTATACTTGAACTTTTTATAAAGTATTGCTGTCGTGTTAAAGAAACCCATTGGGAGTTCCCTCGCTCAGGAAACCACAAAGACATCATGAATTTCTCCTCTGATTGTATGCTTTTTTATGTTATCATTCAACATTAATCTCACATTTATGTTAGACTGGTAAATAGATCCTAATAAAGAAGACAATGGAAGCCCGTTAAAAATGTAGGCTTTGTGGGTTTTATGATTATTTTATGTCACTTAAGCCTAGCAATACATCTTGGTACATATAATTTCCCAGGATTAAAGAACAAGGCTGAAATCCTGTAGCTTTAAATATAAAATGCATTCATATCAGCCTTCTATTCCTTGCTATTGTGGACTAATTAAGTCTGAACCTTTTACCCCCCCTACTTCAGGAAGTAGGATGCTGGTATTATATTTCAGAGCTCTAATTGGAAGACTCTAATTTTCCAAAACAGTGTCTAATTAGTAGGTATTTAAATAAGTTGGGATTTGGGCAAACTCAGCTCCACCTCTGAAAACACTGTAGGTGTGATTGTGGTTAGTAGTATTCAATTTTACCTGACTTTTATACTGAATATGATTTTGTGGCTACCCTGCAAAACAAAAGCTACCTGTGAGAAGCATAATTAGAGGAGGCTATGAAATCAATTGATCAACATGTATTTAATAAGCACCTACTTCAAGCCAGGCATTGCATATACAATAAAAGAAATGCAAGCCCTCATTGTTCAAAGTGGAAAGATAACATATGCATGTGTGTGTGTGTATGTGTGTATGTATATATATATATATATATACACACATACACACACATATATGTATATGTGTATATATGTGTGTGTATGTACATATACACACATGTACATGCGTGTGTGTATACATATATACATACATACACACATGGAAAATAACCTTTGAGGGGTAGACACTAACAGCTAGGGAGACCTGAAAAGGCGGCATTTTAGCTGAATCTTAAAAGAAATCAGAAATTCCAAGAAATTGCAGTGAGGAGAGAAAGCATTCTAGCATGAGGGACCATCAGTATGAAAAGCAGAGATGAGAGATCATAGGATCATAAATTTAGAGTTGAAGGGAGTCATAAAGGGAATCACATATATCTCCCTCCCCCCCCACTCCATTTTTCAGATAAGGAAACCGAAGCCAAAAAAATTTAAGTGCCCTTGTCCTCAAAGATCAGGTCACACAAGTAGTAAATGTGTGATACAGTGGTTTGAGCTGAGGTCTTCTTGATGCCAAGTCTAGCACTCTTTACACTACAACATGATGTCTCTAAGATGGAGTATTGTGTTTAGCAGCAAGGTGAGGAGTATAGTTGGATTATAAAGGATGTAGAGGGGAGTAATATAAATGAAAGCTTGAAAGAGCCAGACTATGAAAAACTTTAAATACCAAAGAAATTTTTTTTTATTTGATCCTAGAGTTATACGGAATCATTGGGGCTTCTTGAGTAGGGTGGGGGTGGAGTCATATTTCTGCACATTAGAAAAATCACTTTGTAGCTGTGTGGAAGACAAATTGGAGTGAAGCAAGAAGTAGGTTATTGACATGGTTCAGGTGAGAGGTGATAAGGGCTTGAACTAGGGTGGTGGCTGTATGAGTGGAGAAAAGGTGAGAAATTAGAAAGATATTCTAGAAGTAGATATGACATTAATTGTAAAGTAGACATGGCAATTAATTGGATATGCATAGTGAATGAGAATGAGGAGTTAAGAATGATAATCAATCTGAGTGACTGGAAAGATAGTAGTGCCTTAAACAATGTAATATGTACATGTGTGTATGTATTTATGTATGTATGTACATATACCTACACACAGAAGTGTGTATAGGGTATATACATATAATAATACACACATCTAGTTTTACACATCTACATATATATGTATTTTATATATATATATATATATATAAAATACATATATATATGTTATTCAATAGAGAAGCAGCATGGTGACTTGCTCATAGATAGTGCTTAATAAATTTATGTATTTATAAATTGGAATTGCATAATGGATACAGTGAAAGCCATGAAGATCTGTGTTCAAATCCTATCGCAGATATTTACTACCTATGTGACCCTAGATAAGTCATTTAACCTATCTGGGCCTCAATTTCCTTCTCTGTTACTTGAGGATGGTGGGCTTTTTGGGTACCTTCCTGCTTTAAATATGTGATAATTATTATTGATTGTGTTCTACACTAAGAAATTTTGTCACTAATATCAATAGATATTAGATGCGACTGAACTCAATTTGTGAAAATTTTAAGGGACTAATTTTCATTAGATAGGTGCAACTCTTGGGAGCTTAAATTTCTTTTTCCTAATCTTTGTTTGTTTTGGGTTCTTTATTAATATAACAAAGAAGTATGCTTTATTTATGCCATTCCTTTCGTTTAAATGGGTGACATGTTTGTGATCATATTTAAAGGAGCATTGAGAATAGTTCTTTATTTAAAACAAATCCTTTGGTTCCTTTTCACTGCAGAGACATAAACAACTATAGGTCTGTATAAAATAAAAGAAAAAAGGAATGACTCTATAATTCCTTCTCTGAGGCCAAGATTAGAAACACTAAGAACAAGTTATGTCTTAGTACTATGCTCCTTTTGTGGAATAGTGAAACAAATGTGAAATGCTTGAAATGAAGGAAGAAGGTTTGAACATATGGGCTGTGGGGTGCTTATATGTTCTGGACTGGTGTCTGTGAGCTAGTTCCAGATCTAATCCAACATCCCCAAGTCAATATGGCAGAGAGAATAGTTTATTGTGTTTGAGTGATTTGGAAAGCATTGCCTTTTACCTTGCCTCTTCCAAGCAAATAGAGACATGTTGTATATCTCTCCCTGCCAAAAGTGCCCTTTAATGAGGTAAGAATATTTTCCATCACCAGGACTATTCTTAATGTTATATCATTCACATTCCACCTTCTGGGTATAATCTAGTAGATGGATAATCCTTCTGCTCAGTTGTAAGGCTGCCATGTTGCAACCATTATTGCCACGTTTTGTGTGTAGAGCTAAATGGATATTTAGTACTAGTTTGTTGGAGGAAAAAAAGAGTAGTACAACAAAAGCCACATAAACACATGCAGCTGCCATAAACACAGGATACCTGTCTATGTATAGTATGCATGTATATGGGAAGACAAAGAAGAATGTTTGTTTGAGCCAATTATCAGTTTAATTGGGAGGGGCTATATTTTTAGTACTACTATTATTGTCTTGAGTATCTGGCATTCATTTCAATAAGCATTTATCAAACATCTACTCTGTGGAAGGGCTATGTGGACATTACAAATAAAAAGAAAAAAGAAGGTAGTCCTGGGTGGCATAGGGAAACTACTACACAAGCCACTCCAATGTCATTTGGTGGAGGTTTGCAGAGAATACTAACAGTTGGAGCTTGGGATGGGGAGGATGAAATCAGAAAAGGGCTTATGCAAAAGGGAGCACCTGACTTGTGCTGTAAAGTGGGCTAGAGATTCCCTTAGGTATAGGTAAGGGTGGAGATTACTGTAGGAATAGAGGGCAGACCACCAGTCCAACAGAACGGAGCAACTAATTGTGCCACAGATAGAGTTCCGGAACTAGATCTGGGAAGACTTATCTTTCTGAGTTCAAATCTGGCCTCAGACAGAGGCAGTGTGTGTGACCCCAGTGGGCAAGTCACTTAACCCTGTTTGCCTGTTTCCTCATCATAAAACGAGCTGGAGAAGGAAACGGCAAACCACTCCAGTATCTTTGCCAAGAAAACCCCAACTGGGGGTCACAGAGAGTCAGACCTGACTGAAATGACTGAACAACAATAGTACATCTATCTGTCTATAGAATTCATCATTTCCCTGAATGGTTTTCCATTCAGAGCAAAAGAGGAATGGAGGAAGGAAGATATTCATATCACATCAAACTCATGTGAACACAGAAGGTGGAGATGGTGAGACAAATGTTAATGAAAGTACCATGATATTAAAATTTTTATTGACTTTTAGGTCCAGGAGACAAACCTCAATATAATTAATGCCTTCTAGAGAATGTGTCTATTCCCCAAGCTTGTTAACTAAATAAGGCACAGGAAAAACAAACAAACAAACAAAAAAATGAATAATAAAAACTACAGCTAAATGGAAAACTCATTTAACCAGATTTTTCCTGTATTCTACTTTGAGGAGGAGGTAAATAATTAGAAACCAAGATTATATTAGTCATTTAGATTCTGCTGCCTCCTTCCCCCAAAACAAAGAAAGAAAAGAAAAGGAATTTTAAGACGATAGAAGAAAACTGAAGGAAGTCCAAGAGTCAGAAGCAAGCTGGACAACTTTTAAAGTTACATGTTAAATTTGTCAACTTAAAAAAGAACAAGTTGAACTTAATAGAGATTCATAGTTTCATATTCACTCTTCTTTTACTATTTTATCATGCATATGGAAATTTTTATTTTATTTGATATTTGTTAAATTCAAGATCAATAAATAATTGAAAAAAATAAGCTATGTACTTTAAAACAGAATCAGTTCAATTGCTTCTATTTTGTTTCTGTACTCTTGTACAATGATGTTATTATTAAGAATAATGAACATGAGACAATAAAATATGTTGAATGAATAAAAATGTATTATATATTATATTAGATTTTATTTTAATGGAAATGTCCTATAGCCTAAATATCCTATAGTCCTGAAGCACAGGTGAGAAGTCGTGACTTAATATACAGATTTGGAGAACTTCTTTCCGCATTTCTTATCACTATTTTCTTCTTTTGCTTTCCCATTCATCTCTTTCTCTCTCTTCCTGATAACTATATCTCCTCTTCCCCCATTTAAATCTTCCCAATCTGCCAAAAAAAAAAAGCACACAACCTATCCACCTACCCTTCTCAGTTTTTTTCCCTCATCTGCATTACTAAAAGTTGGGCAAAGGCTCAGAAAAAGTACTAAGACTTCAGAAATCTGGGCGTTATAGTGTTGATACCATTCTATAAGTTCTATCTGTTCCTGATTTGACATGGTCCTCTTAATGCAGAACCATTTTTTTTAAACATTTGGTAAACAAGAGCCCAGCATAGATCTCCAGTTTCTATAGAGGTATGAGTGGGGATGCTGTGCATTTGTGTATTTTCAATATGTTCTATTGAAAGCCATCTTATGAAAAGATCAGTTGTCAGCATTTAACTCCATATTAAACTAACCCTCCAACTCCATTTTTACTGCATACAACAATATATTAGATTTTACTGTGGGAGACACCTAGATATCCATTTTCAACCTTTGGCTTATAGTACGTGTCATTGACATTTCTGTGTGAAATGTATCACTTTAGCAAGGGGTACTTTTTGTCCTGTAGGGTTTCCTTGTATTCATGCCTAGTGCTACTATTTTCTGACCTATTTCAGTCCTTTCATCGCTGGACCACCCTCTGAGCCTTTTCTAATGCTGCAGAGGTATCTACTTGACAAGAAGGAAGGGGAGAGAGACTGAGAGACAGAGGGAACAGGAGAAAACAGCACTGGCATTTAGATTGAACTCTGCGGGTTTGCCTTTCTCATAATTTTCAGCTTTGATGGGGAACTGTCCTAGATTTCATCCACTAGCCTGAGGTTCTGACATGGCACCTTCTTAAATCAAGCTTGAAGGGAAATTGATTGAAAAGAAAACACCATTATGGGAAAACAATTCATTCCCTTTCCTTTTGACAGAAAGTAGACTTTTGTCTAAACTGGAAAATAAATAATAGCTCACTGTTTGCTTTAGGAGAAAGCACTCAGCTCATCATGATGACTTTGATCACTTTTTACAATAGGATCCCCTTCCTATTTTGGAAGGAATATATTTTTATGGCTAGTGCTGTGGTCATTTCATGGATATAAACCTTTTTTCACCTTTTGCCCCAACTTGTATTTAACAAAGCACAGATATACTGATTTCTATGAAGGTAGTTTGAGGTGAAATTGACCACATGGATCAAAGGAAGAGTCAACATTATCCAATGGTGCTGATAGTATTTGATCAGATGCGCCCACAAATACTTAATGCCATCTTTCTGTTCATTATCCCTTTTAAACTCTCCTACTTCCATCTGTATAGGATTGAAACCTCCTTTTTCTTTTTAAAAAATATTTTGTTGATGCTTTTTTCTTGCTTTCTATTTTTTCATTGTTATCACTTCAAACTCATTCCTTCTTCCAAGGAATCCTCTCTTATAACAGGTGAGTAGCATCAAATTTTTAAAAAAATATAAAAATATTGCACTTGTCTAAAAATGTAGTCCTCATTTTATACTTCTAGTCAAAAAACTCTCTGAAAAGAAGTAGTCATACTTTACTATTAGATCTCTGAAGTCCTGCATTGATTGGAGTCCTGAAGTTTTTCAGTGTTATTTCCTTTACATTGCTCTAATCATCATGTACATTTTTCTCCTAGTTCTGAATACTTCATTCTGTATTAGCTGATGAGTCCTCTTAAACTTCTCTGAATTCCTCATATTTGTAATTTATTACCTTTCAATATTACTGTATTACATCCATATGCCAAAATTCCTCAACTAATGGGCTCTCAATTTTTCTAATTCTTTGCTACTACAAAATGTACTGCTAGAAATATTTTTGTACATATGGGATCTTGCTCTTTGTCTTTTACCTTATTAGGGTATATGCCTCTTAGAGATATCATTAGGCCAAATAGTTCCTAGAGCTTAATAACTTTTATAGTAAAGTTTTCCAGAATGGTGGGCCAATTCAAAAGTCCACTAACATTAGTCTGCCTGTCTTCTCCAAATTCCTTCAATAGAACCTCCTTGTTCTAATGCTTTAAATCCAGAGTAGTAGGCTTATGAAGAGATAATCCACTGAAGTAAAAACTAGTTTATTATAAAATCCCATTACAGACCCTTAGGAGGCAGCATGAGATTGTAAAAAGATCACAGGAGGATTCTGTGAAGATGACAGAATAAGGCAGAAAATTACATGGTTCTCCAAAATTCCCCTACAAACAATTTTAAATAATGCTTCAAAGTGAATTTTAGCAGGGCAGAAATAATTAAAAATCTGGGTAAAGCAGTTGTCTAACCTAAGACAACTTGAGAGGACTTTAAGAAAGACCTTATTTCCTGAGGTGGTGGTCTGGCCTGATTGAAAGGCAGACACCTCTGGTCAGATACTGTTCAATCAATAAAGAAGCCATAGGGGCAGCTGTTTTGGCAACAGCTTCAGCTTTAGGTACTTTCACTCCATGGAAGGTGTGGGGGTCAGATGGCTGATCAGGGGAAAATTGTAGGGCCTTCCACTGGCACTGGCCACAGTCCAGGCATAGCTGTGAGAGAGGAGGAGGAAACATATACTAATGAGGGCAGTCACAGAGTGGGAGGGGATCTGCTGTCTGTGTGCACTCACAAGTAAATGGAGCCCCTGGTTTTGCTTCCAGGTAAGAGTGACAAGTTGAAGCTTGCTGTCATGGTAGGGACCATAGGGAGTAAGAGCATTTGTGTTGAAAATATTGCTGGGGTCTCTGGTCATGGCTCAGGTTCAGAGAAGGGTATTTGCTGTCACACCCCCAAACAGAGTTCAGGAAACAACAGTATGAAAAACCTGAAGCTTGAGATATTATCCCCTACACCTCAGGACTAGAGCCAGACTCTAATACAAAGTTAATAGTCAAGAAATAAAAATGAGCAATCAAAAGAGAAAGAACATGGCCATAGATAGCCATTATGGTGATAGAGAACATCTGTGTTCAAATTCAGAAAAAAAGACAGTGAAAGCAAAATAATTACTTTTACTAATGAGAATGATAATAATGATACAACATACCAAGACCTAGGGGATGTAGCAAAAGCAGTAATCAGAGGAAAATTTTCTTATCTCTAAATAAAATAGAAAAAGAATAGACTAATGAATTCTGTATGCAATTTAAAAAAGAGGAAAAGAACAAATTTAAAAACCCCAATTAAATACCAAATTGGAAATCTAAAAATTAGAGGTAAGATTAATAAAACTGAATGTAAGGAAACCATTGAAGTAATAAATAAAACTAGGAGTTAGTTTTATGGAGAAAAAAATCCAATAAAATAGACAAACCATTGGTTAATATGATTAAAATAGAGAAGGAAACCAAATCACTAGTGTCAAAAATGAAAAGGGTGAATAGACCACTAATGAAGGTAAAATCAAAGCAATCATTAGAAGTTATCTTACCCAATTATATGCCAATAAATTTAACAATTTAAGTGAAATAGAAGAATACATACAAAAATGTAAATTACCTAGATTAACAGAAGAGGAAATAGGATATCTAAATAAGCCTATTTTAGAAAAAAGAAATTGAACAGGCCATAAATGATCTTCCTAAGGAAGAAAAGTATAAGGACCAGATGAATTTACAAACGAATTCTACCAAATATTTAAAGTTCAACTAATTCCAATATTAAATAAATTATTTGGAATAATAGCAAAGAAGAGGTCCTACCAAACTCCTCTTATGAAATAAATATGGTGTTGATACCTAAACCAGGAAGGTCAAAAACAGGGAAAGAAAATGATAGAACAATTTGACTAATAAATACGGATGCAAAAACCCTAAATAAAACACCAGGTAGGAGACCACAGCAATATATCATAAAGATTTCACAATGTAACCAAAAAGTCACGAAAAACATACGATTATATTAATAGATACAGAAAAATCTTTCAACAACCTACAATGCTCATTCCTATTAAAAACGCTTGAAAGCACAGGTATATATGTATTTTTCCATAAAATGACAAGATGTATCTACCCAATGCCATTAGCAAGCATTATTTGTAATGGATATAAGCTAGAAGTCTCCTCAATAAGATCAGGAGTGAAACAAAGATCCCCATTATTACCAATGGTATTCAATATTTTATTAGAAATGCTAGCAACAGCAACAAGAAAAGAAAAAGAAGTTGAAAGAATCAGAATGGGCAATGAGATAATTAAACTATCCCTTTTTGCAAACAATATGATGATATACATGGAAAATTCTAGGGATTCAACTAAAAAGTTAGTTGAAACAATTAATAATTTTACCAAAGTAGCAGGATATAAAATAAATCTTTATAAAGTCTTATAATTTCTATATCACCAACAAAGCCCTGCAAGAAGAGATGGTAAGAGATACCTCATTTTTCAAAAAAACTATAGATAACATAAATTACATGGGTGTATACCTGCCAAGACTTCATAAATATAACTACAAAATGCTTTTTATGCAAATAAAGTCAGATTTAAATAATTGGAGAAAGTAATTGTTCATGGGTTGGCTGAGCCAATATAATAAAAAATGACAATTCTTTTTAAACTGATCTACTTATTCAATGCTAATCCAATTAAATTACCAAAAATATTTTATTGAGCTAGAAAATATAATTACAAAATTCACTTGGAAGAACAGGTCAAGAATATAAAAGATATTAATGAAAAAATGCAAAGAAAGAAGGGTTAGTTGTACCATATCTTAAACTATATTATAAGGTAGTAATTATCAAAACTACCTGGTACTAGCTAAGAAATAGAAAGGTAGATTAGTGGAACAGAGTAGACATAAACATATAATAATAAATGATTATGGTAACTTTATGTTTGACAAATGTAAAGTTTAACTTTTGGGAGAACAATTCACTATTTGGCAAAAATCATTGGGAAAACTGGAATGCAATCTGGCAGAAATTGAGTATAGAACAATATCTTACATCATTTACCAAGATAAAGTCAAAATGGATATATGACCTCAATATAATGGACGTAAGTAAATTACAAGAACATCAAACATGTTACTTATCAAACTTATGGACAGAATTAATGAATAAACAAGAAATTAAGAGCATTGTGAGATATAAAATGAATAATTTTGATTAAGTCAAAAACGTTTTGCATAAGTAAAGCCAATATAGTCAAGATTGGAAGCAAAGCAGAAAATTAGGGAAAATTTTATTGAAAATTTCTCAAATGAAGGTCTTATATCTCAAATACATAGAGAACATTGTCAAATTTTTAAGAATATGATTTATTACTCAATTGGTCAAAATGGCCAAAGGATATGAACAGGCAGTTTTAGGATGAAGAAATCAAAGCTATATGTAGTCATATGAAAAAATGTTCTGTCCTTATTGATTAAAGAAATACAAATAAAAACAATTTTGAGATATCATCTCACACTTACCAGGTTGTGTAAAATGATAGAAGAGGAAAATGACCAATTGTTGGAGGGAATGTGCAAAATTTGGAACACTAATACACTACTGGTGGAATTGTGAACTGATCCAACCATTTGGAGAGCAATCTGGAATTATGTCCAAAGAATTATAAGTATAATGTAAATATAATAATACAAATCATAAATAAATATTATATAAAAATTATATACCCTTTGACCCAGCAAGACCATTATTAGCTCTGTTTCCCAAGGTGATCAGGGAAAAAGGAAAAGAATTTATATGTTCCAAAATATTTATAACAGCTCTCTTTGTAGTGGCAAAGAATTGGAAATTGAAGGGATACCCATCAACTGGAGAATGGCAAAATAAGTTGTGGCATATGATTGTGATATAATACTACTGTGCTGTAAGAAATGATGAACAGATTGATTTTAGACGAAACATGGAAAAACTTGCATGGAATAATGAAGAGTGAAATGAGTAGAACCAGGAAAACATATATAGTAACAGCAGGAATAACTGTGGATGTCTAAGTTATTCTGAGTATTACAAATATTCAAATGAATTACAAAGGACCTATGAAGCTATCCACCTTGACAGAAAAAACTGATAAATAGAAGTATTCATAGTATGATTTTATGTATGTGTGCATGTAACTGTGTCACATGGTGGCCTTCTTTAGTGTGGAGTGGGGAGGGAGGGAGGGTAACAGTCTGGAACTTAAAATGTAACCAAAAAATAAATTTAAATTTAAAAAGAAAGTTAAAAAATAAAAAAAGATCACAGGACAAGGAATTATAATACCTAGGTTTTAGCCCAGGTTCTGCCACTTTTGAGCAAAGGTACCTTAGATAAAGTAATTCACTTTGGTCACAGTGCCACCTTATTGAAATTCCTCAGCCATAAGCAAGTCTTCTTAGAAATGAAGTCTACTAGCTGTTATCTAAGGTTCTGTACAGCACTAAAAGTTATGAACCAATGATTTGCCCAATGTCAAATGGCTAGGAAATGATGAATCCAGCACTACAACTGTGGTCTTCTAACTCCTACCCTATTCTTTTTTCACCTACACCAGACTGACTCTTTAAGGTTCCTTCTAAGTATTAAGTATATGAACCTATGAGTTATTGTTGTAGGTAGGTGACCCAGCAAATAAAGTTTACTGTGGAGCATTCTTATAGAGGAATAATTTAAAATACAAAAGTCTATCTGTTCATCAGGGAATACCAGTTTGGAATATTTATGTACAACTTATAGAAGTTACAAGGACAGATTGGAATTCTGTACTTCTCTTTACTTTACATATTCCTCCAAATATACTTGGAAAAGGGTGTCTCATTAAAAAATAAATTAATGAATTCCTCTCCCAAAAAATTCCATGGGGCATTAAAATAATAGGCTCCACCCTTCCCTACCAGTAATCTTGAACTTGTTCTTGTCTCTGGAATCCCTGCACCCAAAAAGTATCCTGACTGTCAGGATTCAGAAATTAGGAGTTATTTCCTGTTTAAATTCCTAGTACATTATTAGGGCTCAATAAATAATGGTAATGCTGTCATTTACTCCAGGAGTGGTTGAGTGCTAGGGGAGTAGTAATTTCTATACACTGGCTCTTCAGGAGCTTTTCAAAGAGTGATTCAGAATACATATAAATGTGAAATTGTTTTTATAGCCACTCCATCTCATATTGGAGAGAGCCAGGTCAGTTATTCTGAAAACAAAACAAGCCACAACTGATGCTGACATCTTTAAGATTACTGTTCCGTGCTTGTTACGTTGGCTCACCCTTCTGGGACCCTTCTTTTGTTGTAAGGGGCAAATCTGTGTTAATTCCTTTGGTGTGCCTTTCAATAACAGGAAGTGGGGATGGACTCATCTGGCGTTAGGAGGAGATCACCCTTTTACTTGCCCACTGGTTAGACTGTAATTCAGCATTAATTAAGATCAATCTGTGTGTTGTACTGAGCATTATGTGCTACTCTTGTACTTTATTTTAGAAACCTTTCCAGTATGGGTCTAAGGAGGAATTGAGACTATGCTTAATATCATACTGAGGCTTAATAGTGAATAGGAAAGTCAGTCATCTTGCACCTTTGACGATGACCTTTCAAATTTTACCATTATAAAGGGATGAATAAAGCATTTTCCAAGTGCTTCCTGTGTGACATTGTGCTAAGTGCTGGGGATCTAAATAGAAACAAAACGTTCTTTGCCCTTGAGAAGCTTACATTCTTAATATGGGAAGACAGCATAGAAAGAAGTGCTGCAAAAGGGGGACCATAAAGAAGAGATGGAAAGTGGCATGAAGGCCTGTACTCTGTTAATCTAGGCAAAAAGATTCGTTTATCAGAGCTGAAGAATCCAGGCATGGTATGCAAATTTCTAATGGGGTAGAGCTCATTGAAGGGTAGGGCCATAGCGAGGAGATGCTTTCATTTTAAATGATTCATCTATAAGACTCCTCCATTTAGTATAAGCTAATACTCATATTTTGCAAGACAGGTAATGAAATTTATGTATATGTTCATGTTAGCAAATAGTAGAAGATAATGTATGGAAAAGGAGAGAGCTAGAACTTAGATACATGGGGTTTTTTTTAAATATTTTCCAAAAATGAAATAAATGTGATGTCATTTATGCAACACAGAATGAAGCTACTGAACCACCATCAGAGGCAGTATGGTGTATAGTGGACTTTGGAATTAGACAACCTTAGTTCAAATCTACCCTCTCCCACTTATTGTGTGACCTTCAGTAAATCATTTAAATTCCTGGGGCTTGAGTATCATCAGCTTTAAAATGAGTGGGTTGGACCAGGTTGTCCTTTTCAGCTCCAGATCTTTGTTCCTTTCAGAAATAGGATGCATGCTAGTAGGTATTTTTATTCTCCCTCAAACAAAGGGTTACAGAGATAGAGCTGGAAAGGAAGTTGTTCAGTCATTTTTTTTTTCAGTCATGTCCAACTCTTCATGACCCCATGTGGGATTTTCTTGGCAGAGATCCTAGAGTGGTTTTCCATTTCCTGCTGTAGCTCATTTTACAGATTAGGAAATCGAGTCCAGCAGAGTTAGGTGACTTGTCTAGTGTCACACAGCTAGTAAGTGTCTGAGGTTAAATTTGAACTCAGGAAGTCTTCCCAGCTTGAGGCCTGGCATTCTATCCGCTGTGCCACCTAGCTGCCCCTGAAAGGGAGTTTGAGGTTATCCAATCCGACTATCCCATTTTAGAGGGAGAGAGAATAAAGCCCAGAGGGAGGAAGCGATTTGCCCAAGATCATGCAGGTGGCAAGGGGCAGAGCCAAGATTTGAACCCAGGCACTTGGATTTTAAGTCTGGTACTCTTTCCACTGTGCCACTCCAGTCCTCTGAATGCGCTCTTTCACCTGATCTAAACAACGGACTTAAACTTATAAGGCCTAGTTGGAGTCTTGGTTCTGCCATTTCCTAGCTGTGTGACTTGGGACAATTCATTTAACTCCTGTAAGCCTCAGTTTCTCCATCTCTAAAGTAGGTATAATACTATAATTATAACAACATTACCTACTTCACAGAGATGTAAAGATAAAATGATAATTATATACAAGTCATATTTAATTTCAAATTGAATTATAAACATTGATGAACATATGAATGATTAAATTATGAAGATTATTATAACAGTTATTAATAACTGACCATCAATGGTATCCTCAATATGAAAAAATATACAGATTTCCATATAGGAAGAATTAGTAGCATAAAACATGTGTTTAGGGGAAATATTGTTTTTTATTTGAAGCTAATTGGTCACTCAATAAATATTTATTGGGTGCCTATTTTTTAGAGCACCTAGATCACAAAGGAAGCATAAAACAAGATACCTATACTTTAGGAATTTACAGTTATGTTGGGTAGATGAGACGAACAAAAAGAAAACTAGAAAAGACAATACAAAGCTATATAAAATGTAGTTCTAGGTCTTCTGTTTCAGGCAACCAGTGCTATTAATTTCAGAAAAGGGAGAAAGCTTTGAGGTCTGGAGTGGTGGTGAAGGCTTCTGGGAAGAAGCAGGATTTGAAGAGAGCCTTGAATGATACAGCATTGGGTAGGCCAAGGAGAGCGCTCTGGGTGGTAGAATCAGCATGAGCAAAGTCTGGGAGCTGTAAATGAGCATATTTTGTTCAGGGAGGTCTATGAAGAAAGAAAGAGAGAAGCTGTTAAATTAGCTTTTGCATTCCCAGGCAGTTTGCGGGTAGTACAAGAAAAAAGAGTTCCTCAGGCTCTCTGATTAAAATTAATTGGGGGTCTGATGGTATGAAAGGGGAATAAAGATCCTGCTAAAGGGGCTGCTGAAAATCAGCTTGGCTAGGGTCGTGAGGATAAAGAAAAGTCTTAGGACAGCAAAAGGTTGGCAGGACTCACTAGCAAATAAATGCTGGAAGGAGATGGGGAAGGAGGGTGAAGGGAACAAAGGGAGGGGCTTTCTAGAATGAAGTATTCTTAAAGAGGAAAGAACCCTGCATAGAGCCTGGCTTGCCTGGTTACCACATAGAGCTGAGATGCTGCATAACCAGCAGTGTTGATAGGCAGCCTAGGAGGAATTGATAGAGGAACATTGGAAGATAAAGTGTGAGAAGCAGATCTGCTCCTTGATCCACTGTCTGGGGGAAGTTTCTCCAGAACCTGCACAGTTGGACTGCAGAGAGTTCTGCCTTGAAGTCATTTTAACACAAGATAGTACCAGCAGCCATTGTGGCTTCGAAGAACATAGACAACTGAGCAATTAACACTTTGTAATAGGTGTGATATCCTAATTAAGATCTTCAAGACTTTTCTATTTTGTTTGAGTGGAGGGGGTGGAGAAAGGGTTTTTTTTGGGAGGTGGGGAGGTGAATGCCAGGAAAGGATATGTTACCAACAAGTCAGATTTAAAGTATGTCCTAGAGGTAGGTAGGAGCTAAGCAGAGGGTCGCTGACTCATCTGCATCCCTTTGGATTTTTTAAAAACCTTTCTGGTGACCCCTTGGGATGGTCATTCGGCTTTAAAGCTGGCAAAAATCAAGGCAGACTGGTGCAGGATTGCTGATACACCTTTCTCTTGTAATTCTCCTCATCATTTACAGAGCATCGTTGGTAATTTCTGTGTAAATTTGCTCCGGGTAGCAATTTAACAGCTTCTCTCTTGACAGATGAGGAATATCTCAGTAGTTGAGATCCTGCTTTCAAGTTACTTTGGAAGGAAAAGGCGATCTTGAAGATCTTGGGGTAGGGTGTTCCATTGGAAGTATGATGGGCCTGTAAAAGGTCCAAGTTGACATCATGATCTTGTTAGTTTTAGTTCTTGATTTCAGTTGATAGGAAGGATTTATTTCTTCCAGTTTTGCTTTTGGATTCTAGTATCCTATAAAAATGACATTTAAAAAAAACCCTTTTCAATGTTGTCCCTTTAATTAATTTGTATACTTTGATGAACGGTTTAAAGAGAGCCGTGAATTGTTCCATCCATTTTGGAAAGCAATGTGGAATTGTGCCAAAAGAAAATTAGTGAATAAAATCCCTCTACCCTTTGACCCAGAGAGTCCACAGCTAGGCAGATACCCTAAAATGTCAAAAACAGGGAAAAAGCACCATACATACCAAAATATTCACAACACCACTTTTTATGGCAGGAAAGAACCAAGTTGGTGTCAATTAACAGAGGATCAAGCTAAAGAAATTATAGTATAAGAATGTAATGAAATATTACTGAAGCATAGGAAATGAAAAATATTAAGAATCTGGAGAAACATGGGAGGTGATACAGAATAAAGCAATCAGAACTAGAAAAATAATATACACCATGATTACAGAAACATATATGGCAAGAGTAGTAAAAGGAAACTAAAGCCATGTTATAATAACCAGGCTTGTTACAAGAGAAGAGATTGGGGGTATATATGTCTCTCCCTTCATTGGAGAGGTAGAGGACTTGGGTGTGGAGGTTTGTACATGTCGCCAAACTTGGTAGCTGTTTTAGTTAGTTATGCTGAGCTTTTTTTAAATAAGACTTTTTTTTTTTTTGTTAAAAGGGAAGGTTTTCCAGGTAAGGAAAGATTGAAGGGTATATTCAGAAATGAATTTGATTACACAAAAAGAAAAAATTATCAATTAAATGCTCAGCAGACTGCTTAATAAAATCAATAGTGCTTAGAGGTAGGGGGATAGAACTCTTTTTGTGTGAGAAAGCTTCCTGTTGGCTTTATGAGGTGTATAGATTATTTCATTTACAGGGAAGTAACTTCTATGTACTTTGTATCTCTAGGGATAGCTGCCATATCCTAGGTAGTTACTGGAAATGGTTGCCTAGCTTAATTTCTTTTGTAGATCTTATTGTTTTGAATACAGACTATGATAATTTAAAGGCTCTAGGTAGGTCAGGAGTGGGGAAAAGTATGTAACAAAACTAACCTATAAACAAAAGGCACCACCTCTAGGCTTTTCAGTAATGCTTGGTTGTCCTCAACCTTAAGAGAAAGGAAGGAAAATAAAAATTTACTTATATTCTCCAAATGTTTTGCCACTAGAATTTTTAACCTACTTTCACTTTTCTCCCAGCTCACTCAGTCCCTCCAGTATCCATGATAGTATAGGACAAGCACAAAGAATAAATTAAAACATTTCAACCCCTTTTTTTCCCAAAATTATAACTTAACATAATCTTGTAGTACACCTTTGCTAAGTAACAGATAGGGGACCAGACCTGTGATTTCTATGGACATGGAGAACTCCTTGATTTCTATGAGTAATAAGGAAACTTCTTCCATCAATGCCTTCAATTCATAATCTTAGAGATTTGCCTAGAACACAGAAGCTAAGGGGCCTTGTCTGGGGCCATACAACCAACATGTATCAGGGACAAGACTTGAACACATTTCTTCCTTTAGGCCAACTCAATCTATAATCTCAGCTATTTGTTTAGTTTCCTTTGGTTTAAAACACTACTCAGTCTTTTCTATCTTTAACCTTTTTGTTTGTTTGTTTGTTTGAGGCAATCAGATTTACGAGACTTGTCCAGGGTCACACAGCTAGTAAGTGTTTGAGACCACTTTTGAACTCAAGTTCTCTCAACTCCAGGGCTGGTGTTCTATCCACTGTGCCACCTAGCTGCCCCTGGCCCTAACTTTTTTACCTCTAGTTTTTGGACCATCTAAGAGCACTATCCTCTGGCTATTATTTCCGGATTTTCCTTTTTGTTGTCCTAGATCTTTCATCTCTTCCCCAACTTTCTCTCTATGCAATTCTACCATCTATATTCATCATTCTTTCTCTAAAAGGCCCATAAGAAGTTTCTTTCCTCCCTCTGATCCAAGACCAGCACCATTTTTCTCCATTTCCGTGGTTACTGAGAAATCAAGACCTTTTCTTTTGGGATCTCTTTTCCCAATCCATTTCTGATTGGGACTGCCCACCCTGGAAGCTACCTCCATAAGCATGGCGATGTTCCTGGGCTCTGCTGTTAGAATTAGCCTTTCCTCTTTCCTGGGCACACACTCTATACTTTGTTTTCCCTTCTCCAAATGTCCTTTATTGGAGGTGGAGCCAAGATGGCAGAGTGAAACCAGTGACTTGCTTCAGCTCTCCCCCAAACCCCTCAAAATACCTATAAAAATGACTCTAAACAAATTCTAAAGCAGCAGAACTCACAAAAATACAGAGTGAAGCAAATTTCCAGCCCAAGACAACCTGGATGACTAATCAGAAATGTATCGCGCTGTGATGGTAGCAGAGCGCAGTGTGGCATGGGCGCACAGGCCACAGTGAACCTAGAGCAGGCCTCACAGGACTGAATCTCATGTAGCTGTGGTGGTTTCCAGACTCCTCAATCCACAAATGCCAAAGACTTAAGAAGTCAGTGGGGAAAGTCTGTTTCTGCGGTGTTCAGAGAGGAGCTCGGTCTCAGAGCCAGTTCCAGAGCATAGAGTGCGGGGCCCCGAGCGGTGGCTGTGTCCCAAGCTTCCAGCCCACAGACTGAGAGGGAATTGAGTGGCTGATCAGAGGGGGATTGCAGGGATCTCTTCACCAGTGCTGAGGCAGGAATCTCTTGCTTTGCCTGTGCTTGGATCTGGGTCACAGTTCTGGACATTGGTCCTGGGGCGAGGAGGAGCATTGGTGTGGTGGAGCTTGTAGTGGCTGTAGAGAATAAACCTTCCTCACAGTTCCAGCACAGAAAGGAGTGCTTGTGGTCACTAACAGACCACAGCACAGACCAAGAAAGGAGTAAACACCTCACCCATTATCATACCACCTTGCAAGAACTGAAAATTTACAGGTACCTACAAGTATCTCTGAAAACAGCCATACAAACCCCTGAAGCTTGGGACAGTACATTCTCCACATTGGAAGCAGACTCTTACCTTAAAAAGGAGATTAAAACTCAAGTAATTGGCCGGGATCATGAGCAAGCAGCACAAAAAGAATCAGACTATATTGCCTTACTTTGTTAACAAAGAATATCAAAACATGCAACCAGAAGAAAACAAAGTCAAAGCTCCTACATCCAAAGTCTCCAAGAAAAATATGAATCAGTCCCAGGCTTTGGAAGAGCTCAAAAGGGATTTTTTAGAAGGAAGTAAGAGAAGTAGAGGAAAAACTGGAAGAGAAATGAGAGTGATGCAAGAAAATCATGAAAAATAAATCAACAGCTTGCTAAAGGAGACCCCCCAAAAAAATACTGAAGAAAATAACCCCTTAAAAAATAGCCTGACCCAAATGGCAAAAGGGGTCCAAAATGCCAATGAGGAAAAGAATGCCCTAAAAAGCAAAATTGGCCAAATGGAAAAGGAAGTCCAAAAGCTTACTGAAGAAAATACTTCCTTGGGGCAGCTAGGTGGCACAGTGGATAGAGCACCGGCCCTGAAGTCAGGAGGACCTGAGTTTAAATCTCCTCAGACCCAACACTTGACACTTACTAGCTGTGTGACCTTGGGCAAGTCACTTAACCCAATTGCCTAAAAGCAAAAAAAAGAAAAAAAGAAAATACTTCCTTAAAAATTAGAATAGAACAGTTGGAAGCTAGTGACTTTATGAGAAATCAAGACACTGTAAAACAAATCCAAAAGAATGAAAAATTAGAAAACAATGTGAAATATCTCATTGGAAAAACAACTGACCTGGAAAATAGATCCAGGAGAGAGAATTTAAAAATTATTGGACTATCTGAAAGCCATGATCAAAAAAAGAGCCTAGACATCATCTTTCAAGAAATTATCAAGAAAAACTGCCCTGATATTTTAGAACCAGAGGGCAAAATAGAAATTGAAAGAATCCACCAATCACCTCCTGAAAGAGATCCCCAAAGGAAAACTAGGAATAGTATAGCCAAATTGCAGAGTTCCCAGTTCAAGGAGAAAATATTACAAGCTGCCAGAAAGAAACAATTCAAGTATTGTGGAAACACAATCAGGATAACACAAGACTTAGCAGCTTCTAAATTACAGGACCGCAATGCATTGAATATAATATTCAGGATGGCAAAGGAGATAGGATTACAACCAAGAATCACCTACCCAGCAAAACTGAGTATAAGCCTTCAAGGGAAAAATGGTCATTCAGTGAAATAGTGGACTTACAAGCATTCTTGATGGAAAGACCAGAGCTGAATAGAAAATTTGACTTTCAAATACAAGACTCAAGTGGAACATGAAGAGGTAAACAGGAAAGAGAAATCATAAGAGATTTATTAAGGTTGAACTGTTTACATTCCTACATGGAAAGGTGATATTTATAACTCATGAGACCTTTGTCAGTATTAGGGTAGTTGGAGGGGGGAAAAATTATATGTATGTATCTATAGATAGATAGATAGATAGATAGATAGATAGATAGATAGATAGATGTCACAGGGTGAGTTGAAGATTAAGGGGTCATATCTGGAGAATAAAATTGAGGGATGAGAGAGGATTATACTAGGAGAAGAAGAAAGGGAGAGGTAGAATGGGGTAAATTATCTAAAAAAAAAACAGGAAAGAAAAGGATCTTATAGTGGAGGGGAAACGGGGGAAGGTGAGAGGGAATGAGTGAATCTTATTCTTATAGGATTTGGCTTAAGGAGGGAATAACATACACATTCAATTGGGCATGGAAATCAGTCTTACCCTACAGGAAAATAGGGGGGGAAAGGGACAAGAGAGCAGGGGGATGATAGAGAGGAGGGCAGATTGGGAAAGGGGGTAATCAGAAGCAAATACTTCTGAGGAGGGACAGGGTCAAAAGAAAGAATAGAACAAATGGGGGGGCAGGATAGGATTAAGGGAAATAGAGTTAGTTTTTCACAACATGTCTACTATGGAAGTGTTTTGCGAAACTGCATACGTATAAACTGTATTGAGTTTTGCTTGCCTTTTCAATGAGGGTAGGTGGGAAGAGAGGAAGGGAGAAAATTTGGAACCCAAAGTTTTAAAAACACATGTTTAAAAAAATGTTTTCACATGCAACTGGGAAATAAGAAATACAGTAAATGGGGTACAGAAGTCTATCCTGCCCTACAGGAAAATAGAAGGGGAAGGGGATAAGAGAGGTGGGGCAGAGATAGAAGAGAGGGCAGACTAGAGGAAGGGGTATTCAGAATGCATGCTCTCTTGAGGTAGGGGGAGGGGCAAGATGGGGTGAGAATTTGGAACTCAAAATCTTGTGGAAGTAAATTTTGAAAACTAAAAATAAATAAATGTATATTGAATTTATCTATTTCAAAAAAAAAACCCAACACAAATGTCCTTTGTTATCACAGATTCCCTATCTCTTACTCAGCTTTCTTTCTGTACAATTGTACTACCTGTTTAACTCATCTTCTGCCTAAAAGACCTTCTTGGTCTTGAGCCTCTGAAGAACACATCAGCATTGTAGATGGCTTAATTCATATCCTGCCCTTTTACTTCTCTCTTCATAACTATTAGCATTCTCAAAGCATCACATGCATAAGTTTTGTGATAACTACCATCAGTCTGGAGTTGGTTGTCAATAAATACATATTTGGGTCCAATATTTTTTTCCCCTTGGTAGCTTTTAATCTATGTAGATGAATAGAATAAAATCAAATGCTCACTTTAAAAAATGGAACATTTTTGTGTTGTTGTAGCAACCTCATGGGGATTCCTTAGATGTCTTTCCTGGATAACAACTGTGCTAGGTTGTATCTTTGTCTCTGTATGTTGTCTTTCCCTTTCAAATGTGAGCTCTTTGAGGGGAGGGTTTATTTTTTGTACACCATAGTGAAAAACAGGGGAAGAGGAAAAAAAAAGATGTTAAGTAGTCCCTAAGATGTTGGTCTAGAATTGGTAAAGGAAAAAAAAGAAATGGATTTGCTGCCTAAATATAACATATCCCAACAATCTTAATGAAATATAGCTTAAAACTGCACTAAGATTTTAGGACATCTTGTATATATGAGTCCTGGGCTACAACTCATAGCAAGCCATTGTGCTTTAAAGGGGCACACAAATCTCTGTTTTTACCAAGGGATATTTTACAGGAATCAGAAGATTCAGTTTGAACATAGTCCTAGCATTGTTATATAAACCTTACCCTTATACATCATTGAAGAGAAAGGGCATCAGAATGGTCTGCCATTAGTTCTGGCTGCTGGCTGAGAAAATCACATTTGTCTGCCAGATTCCTTACATAAGCTGTACCTGCCAGGTAGCAGAGGATTGTAGGTATGTTTAAGCAGGCTTCCCTCCTGTTCATACAGCACTGATAGACAGGTCTCAGGTGTTCCTTTAATCCCATGCTTGCCAAATGGCTTTTTTTGGCCCTGACTCCACTGGTATGCATGAAGCAGAGGGATGAGGCAGAGATACTAGAGCAAAGCATGAAAGGAAAATAGGTGGCCACTGGGCACCTTCCTATTAACCAATTTCCTGAAACCATAGCTATTATGGTCAGGGTGAGTGGGTTAGATGTGTGACTAACGCTTGAAACCAGTTTCTGGGTCTCTTACCATTCAGAGTAATAGACTGTAGAAGAATGGGCAGGGTGATTAAGTTCTGACACACACACAAAAAGAAAAAACATCTACTTCACAGGCATACTTATTGCTCTTCCAAAGATCTTTTTGTTTTAATTTTTATTAAAGGGGGGGGAAAGGTAGTCTGAATAAAGTTACTCTGAATATTTATTATTAACCTGGTGAATTTTAGGAGCAAAGAAACTTCTCTCTTGAAGTACTGGTGTATCATGTATGATTAATTAGATCCCACTTGGCTTCATGCCAGGTTGTTTGAAAATTAGAAAAAGAAGAATGGAGCTGCTACTGGCCGACAGCATGCACAGAAAGGCAGTTGATGATTGGGTCAATGGATCTAAATTTCATATTAATTTACTCAGACTCAGAAACACAAAATCTGATTGTATTCATATAATCTATGAAAGTTAGGTTGGCAAAGGTCAATAGCTTGGTGCCAGTGAAGCAGTCCACTTCATCATTACTATAGACAAGTAATATACTTCCCAAAGCACTTCTTCAATTGAAACAGTTTTCTCCAAGTTATATCTCTTACCTGCCAAGTCCAATGGCCTTTCCCAGTCCTCATCCTTTTGATGTCTCTGTACATCTGACACATTGACTGCCCCCTCATACCCTGCCTTTCCATGACACTGTTTTTTCCTGCTTTTCCTCTTACCTATCTCATACCTCCTTTCCACTCTCCTTGTTTCATCAACTAATTCCCTTCCTTTCTTTTACAAACTTGAGATAGATAATGACTGTGTACAGAGCCTCCTTCTGTCACTCTGCACTCCCTTCTCTGGTGATCTCATCAGTTCCCATGGGTTCAATTATCTTCCCTATGCATATAACTCCCAACTCTATAAAACCATCCCTAATCTCTTTCCTGAGCTCTAGTCCCTTTACTCCATTTGCCAGCAGCATATCTCCATTGGGATATCCCTTATCAAATTCAACATGTCTAAAGGGGAACTATTGCAGCCACATTGTGGATGACTTTACTTGCCAGTCTGAGGGTAACTTTGTTACTTATTTGAAGACCAATAAAGAATTACTGAAGACTTTAGATCAGGAGAACACCATGGTTAGACCTGTGACATGGGAAGATGGCAGCTATGTGGAGAAAGGAATAGAGAGGGGAAACACTGGAAGCAAGGAGAGTAATTAGAAGGCTATTACAACAGTTTAGGGTAGGGATGATAAGCCAGGGTTGTGATTTTGTGAGTGGAGAAAAGGTGGACAATGAAGAGAAGTTATAGATACAAAATTGACAAGTATTGTAATCATAGTTGGCAGGTGATTAAATATGGAGAGTGAGGTATGTGGTAGAGTCAAATATGTTTCTGAAATCATAAATCTGTATGATTAAAAGCATGATAGCTACTTCTAAAAAATAAGGAAGTTCAGAGAAGGGATGGGTTTAGACATTGGGTGTGAGTCCAATTAAAATCCATGAATAACTGTCCTAAATTTTTCTTATGGTTTTCTTTCTCTACTGTTCTTGTTAACCAAGTGAAGAGAGTAGCCTTCCACCAAAATCTACTTAATGTGATCTATTTGGGATCCCTATTCATAGAAGTCTGTTTCATTGGCAGGAAAATGACTATATCTAATATTTCATTGTTTTTAGTGAACTCTTTGGTAAGGAAACTTCCTCTATCAATGCAGGTTGGTGACTTCTTTGCAATTAATAGCAGAGAGATACCAAGAACACTGAGATGTTAAATGACTTGCCCAAGGTCACACAGCCAGTAGGTATAAAAGGAAAGACTTGGACCTATGTTTTGTTAGCTTTGAGGCTAGATCTCTATCTACTGTGCCAAGCCTTTCTTAGTCTGTTTAATATGAGGGGGGAAAAAAAACAAAAAATAAAACAAAATGAGAGATATCAGAAACATCCAGTCAAAACTTACAGCATAGATCTCATCACATCAGGAGAAAGGAGGCTGGATTGTAAGAGAGAAATAAAAGACAAGCCAAAAGATAGCTTTGATTCACAATATACTATTGAATCCCTACTCTGCCATTTTTGAATGGCTGGTTTAGGAGGTCAGGCCATTTGGATCTATAAGTTCTGAATTTCACAAAGGGCTGGGATTGAGTTAGACATCTGATTAACACCATGTTTGTTGATTGGGGAATGATGACTTGCCAGTGTGTATTTCTGACTTGTCACAAGCATTCCTTTTCTCATAAACTGACCTTCTGGTCAACGTGTTGCTTAGTAACCTGCTTGTTAGATTCCTTCCTCCACATCCCCTCCCCAATAAAGCTAAAATCATCTTTCTAAAAATATCTTTAGAATAGCAACCAACTAAACATTTTTATTTGTATCTTTAAGAAATTATTTTCAAAGTCCCAGCTAGGCTTTCTCTCTACCATTTGGAAAGAAACATTAACTCAGGTCATCCAGACTCCAAATATAGTGATCTATCTACTATACCAGTGATGACAAATTCAAATAGAAACAGAAGCCATTAAACTGTACATAGGCATCCCTGAAAGTTGTATATTGACCCATAAAATCATATGTTAACATATATATGTTGTATTATATTTTATATATTTTGTTAAATATTTCTCAATTATATTTTAATCTTGGCTGCACTTAGGAGTATTGTGGGCCAGCTGGGTACCCATGGGCTACATTTCTGCTACATGATCCTCTAGACTCTAGATATCATCAATATAAAAATTCAAGCCTACTCTTTGAGATATTTTCTTAGATTTTTAGAAATATGGCTGAAAGGCCTACAAATAATGTGCCTTTGCATTTTTTAATGACTTGATTCTCATTGTTATTAATAATTCATTCATCCTAGCCTCCAGGATAGCCTACAGAAAATTCCACCAGTTATGCTTCTCAATACTTCAGGTTGAATATTTAGACTCATATGTTAATTTTATTTTAGCATAAGCCAAGTGAGGTTCTGAAAAGAGACACAGTCTTGCAGAGCAATATTAAAATCAGTGTAAATATTTGTTGAATGAATTAATAAGTAAGCAAATGCGGACTGTGAGTTAGAAGACTCAGATTCTATTCTTGGCTTCACTTGTATTGTGTGACCTCAAATAAATCACTTAATTCCTCCTAAAATGAATTTCCTCATTTGTAATATGTTTCTAATATATCTACAAATTCTGTATATCTATGAAAACTTACCTTGCCACCTTGTGGAGATCAAATGAGATAATGTATATGAAACCAAAATAAAAACTATAAAGCATTTTGCAAATGGAAAAAGAGAAATGATCATTCCATGAAAGATGAGGAAAGAAAAGCCTGGCATAGTATAATATTTGTGTTATACTTTGGGAGAGTCAATTTCAGAGAGTTCTGAGAAATAATGGATAGGAAGATAGACCAAGGGGAATGGGAAGCTCTCAAGAATGACATTTTGAATACCAAAATCATTCCAAAGAGGAGGAAAATAAGTAGCTGCCTAAAATGGCTGATATGAAAGCCCAAAAGCTCATTAAGAAGTAGACTTAAGAGAGATATGTATTGAAGACAGACCAATGGCTAGTAAATGAGAATGTATTGAAAAGCATTACATAGTCCTATAAGAATTTTGTCAGGACCTCTAATGCCCACAATAAGTTGTCACTAGTGGTAAATTATAGAGATGATATGGGTGGGGTTTTTAAACTTTGTTTTAGGGTGGGGAGGATATAAGAGCAGGATCAAGGAAAGAATTCTGTATGGAGTGGATGACATGGTAACTAGGCAACAGTGAGATGGGTGAACCATTCAACTCTCATTTTGCTCCTACTTTTTTCTTCTAAGGAGAACAATCTTTCAGTTGGGAAGGATACAGCTAAATGGTTAGCAAGAAGAGGAAAGAAAAGATAACTGAGAAAGTAATCAGGTGGTATCTAGTTACCCTCAATGAGGCTGGCACGAGGCATGAATGAACTACTTCTGAGAGTACTGAATGAAAGAACCATAACTCAGCTGCTAACTGTAATTGCTGAACTTTTGGTCATCCTTCAAAAAATTCAGAGAACTGAAGAAAAAGAGGCATAAAAAAAGAGGACAAATTTCCCAGTTATCAGAAAAGGGAAGACTTTGCAAATTAGAGACCAGTAAGCTTGATTTCTCTGCCTGACAAAATGCTAGTAATGCTTATGTTATGAGCTTTAAATGAGACCCTGTATGTAAAGAGCATCATCAACCTTAAAATACTGTATAAATATCTACCATTATTGTCATTAGCATTATCTATCAGATTCAGTGAAAGGAAGCTAGTGAACATCTTGAGAGTTAGGCCCTATGGAATTTTTAGTACTAGAGAAGAGTAAGTGTGCCTGAAATCTTGACAACATTTTTGAGGAATATTTTCTTGGGAATCATCAGTGTTAACTCTATACAGTGTTTCAATCCATTTTCCCTTCACTAATCTCATCCCCTTTGTTGTTGCCTAAGCTCACGGAATTCTCTTGGTTGGCTTCATTGATGTTGTTTTTCTTCTAGTAAAAATGCCATTCCTGACTCAGAGGCAAGCCATACTTTGCTTCTGAATTTTTATAAAAGCTATATTGATTATTCATCAAATTAGAGTAGAGTAGAAGAACGATGATGAGGTGTTACGCTCACATAAATAGAGAAACGCATTTACTTTTAAGTCAACATTAAATCAAAATTTCCATCATGTTCCTCTCCTGGAGTAAGGTTTTTCATGAAGCATGACTTATCACCAGTGACTATGGAGCTGGTTAATAAACGTAGGATCCTATACCAGTGATAAGGATGACACAGCACCTTCTAAAGAAAGTGATAAAATTGGATTTGCTTCCTTAACTGTTTTGTGATTCCCACTGACCTTCCATATAATCCATCCATGATTTTCAGAGTGTGTTTGTTCAAAGAATGGAAGTTCCATATTCTGATCTTGACATGAATGATGATAATATGGATTATACTTGTTAATTCTCAGAATCACAGAATTTTAGTTGGAATGGACTTCATTGACCATCTAGCAAACTATACCTAAAAGGAAAAAAAAATCACCATGGTAGTACCTTGGACAAATGGCCTTCTAGCTTTGCTTGAAAACCTCTAATGTAATGGAAGTTGCCCTGTCCTGAAGAAGCTCATTCTACTTTTGGACAACTCTTATTGTTAGAAAGCTTTTTTTTCTCCCCAATATGGAGCCAACATTAACTTCATAGCAAATTATACCTCTTGCCACTTCTTGCGTCACAAGGAAAAAATTCAATACTTGACAAAATGATCCCTTAAGTACTTGAAAACAGTTATTGTGTTCCCCAAGAGTTTTCTTTTCTCCAGGCTAAATATTCCTGAACCATTCCATCAACTCTAATATAGAATGCTCTTGAGACCTTTCCTTATATTGATTTCTCTCCTCTGGACACTCTCCAACTTATAAATGGCCCTCCTAAATGGTGACAACCAGAAACAAATACAATATTTTAGATGGGCTCTGACAAGGCAGTTCTATCATGGTTCTATCATAAACTATTCTCCGTATGAAACATGTCACTTGATTATGGAGGAACATGGTATTTTATGCTTTTCATTGTTTCACTGCTTGAGGATACTATCTACATCCCTTAACTCAGCGTATAAGTGAAACTTGTGCTATATGAATTATATATTCTGTTCATTTTTACTTGTCTATGGTGGTTCCCTCCATATCCACTTAGGGTAGAGCCTCATGTTTGGCACCTTTCATTAGGGTGATTAGAAGTGGAGGGATATAAAAATTGGGGAAATAAAGCACTAGCTTTGTAAGAAAGAAGGTGCTATAGTTATATCCTTGTGGATACCATTGTTTCTGTTCATGAAAGACTTGGTCTTCTTGAATATAAGATGAGACATTTACCCACTATGCCATGGGGCCTCTTCTGTCACGTAATCTTTAAAATTGCCTCTTTATTTCATACCACTCATGTATAACTATAATGGAAGGAAAGAGGTTTTTTAAAAGTGATTCCCTCTATTTTCTGGCCCTTGGGTCTTCCTCAGAGTTGTCCTCTGGCTGTTTTTTGAAGTTAGTCAATAAGCATTTACTAAGTGCTTACTATGTGCATGTTATGATGTTTAGCATCAGGAATACAAAGAAAAGCAAAAGGAAGTGAAATTCTTCTTTGGCACTATTCTGTCTCCCTTACCAGTTCCCCCAGCCCTAGTCTTCAATATTTCCTTAAATCCTTTCCGGCACTTAAAGATATACTACAACACTACTAAGCCCTATTCTTTTGAAGGATTATAAGAATTGCTTTACTTACTAAAATGTACTGAAAAAGGCTCTCTGCCCCCTGGCCATTTTATTCTGGAAGTTAAGCTCCAGCTGGGATGTATAAGTACAGAACTGGTAGGGAGAAAAATCAAGAGAGGAGTTCTAAACTAAGACTCTTGGGACCACTGACTTGGTTTGGAGTTATAATTGCTTTTTCACATATTTTAGTTATTTTTCTGAATTATATCATTTGCCCTTTTTTTTGAAAATTGATTCCATGAGGACAGTGATGATGGCCCGTACTTCATTCATCCAATCAATCATTCTTCTGGCAACTCCTCATTGCCTAGTAGAGTAATGTACAATATTATGAGCATAGTAGGCTCTCCATAAATACTTATAACTGGAGGTTGATTAAAGGCAAGACTACTTAAATGTTTTATCACTCATGATTCCAGCATCCTAAACTACACTCATTCTTTCACTCTAAAATCTATTCTCTTAAACATGAGAAAGAAAAAAAACAACCCTCCATCATTTGCTCAATGGATAGGTGGATAGATGGGTGATCTTTGCACATGTTCATGTTAAGTGGGAGCTGTATAACATCACTTGTTCTTTTTTTAATGTGACTCACGACAAAATTACCCCCAGCTTTCAGTAATCTCAAAAAGAAAAAAAAACACTTGCCATCTGCAATTTACTGCTTTTAACCTGCAAAATAGGATCTAAAATGATACTCAGATACTTAGGAGACTTCACTTGTTGTAGACAGAAGCTGACAGATGGCACATAGGGGAGGGGGATGGGTGGTAAAGGATGGGAGGGGAAGGCAAAGGTAAGGCAGCAATGGTAAGCAAGGACTTCATTGGGGAAAAGTTATAGGTTCCCTTTAATTAGTAGTGGTTACTTATCCCCTTCATCCTCCACATTTCTCACTTCAAGGAATAACTAACCTGCTTGAAAACTATTTTGTAATATGTCTGTAAGAAAGAGCACTGGCAGCATTCATGCAACCGGTAAGGAATCTAGAAATTATATCACCTCCTTCTCCATAGTTATGAATGTTGATTAGAAGAATTTATAGAATTTCATCACAGAAAATAGTAAGAGACACAGTATTGGTGAATACCAGCATTGGGTCAGGAAGACACAAATTCGAATCGTGCTCCTGATACATAGTAGTCCCGTGGGCATGCACAAATTACTTAACCTCTTAGTGCCCCCGGTCAACTTTTCACACTAAGCATTACAAAGCTGCTTGCCTGTATTAGTGCAGGAAGTACCCACACCAAGAATTCCTCACATGGATGAAATCACAGACCACGCCTAAAGAAAAAGTCTAAGCAAAATAATTACCAAATGCATCCTAAATTAAGAAGCCATCATTTTGCTCACACATATTTTTTTTTTGCTCAGTTTTTCATTTGGCTTCATCAAATTAAGCCTCTCCTCTGTTCAGAGATGAACTTACTATGTCCAGAAACTGTTGACTCCTGCAGTTCCAGAAGCAACACTGTGTTAATTGGCTGTTAAGATCACAATTGGTCAAGTCAGAATTATCGGGCTACAATACTTATCTAAGAGGGTCTGTCTTTGTCACAGGGCGCTTGCTAAGATTTCAAGTGTTTTCCCACTGAGGAAATTTGATGGAGAAGACAACAGAGGAGAAAGAGAGCAGTAAAGAAAAGGAAGGGTAAAGATAGTTTGAAGTAAATAGGGAAAGAGAGAGAAACAGGCGAGGGAAAGGAGGAGAAGGGGAAGGAAAGGAGGAAGGGAGAGAGAGAAAGAGGGGGCACAGTATAGGTATTCTAACACATCTTTTACTTTCACAGGATAAAGGACATACCACTCAATAGTGCTTTAAATGTCGTTTGAACCAAAAGCTATGCTTTGCAAGCAGTATGAAATGGACATTCATGGTTTCATATGCAAGCCTCTTTTTGTATTCTGTTGCCCTTTTCTGGTGTGTTTCAGTTCAGAATATTTTTTAAAGTTCAAACTAGGTTTTGTCACGTGATGCAGGCTATGTAAGATAAGCAACAAATAACCAAGGAGCTTCTACCCTAGAAACTTTTTAAAGAAGGGAACTGTCCATTGTCCTGCATGACTTGGGAAAGATACCTATTTTTAATGAGGGTGGCATTGGAAAACCATGGAAAGTGAATGGAAAGCCCAAGATCCAGTCTCCTCCGATATTAAAGGCAATGATATAAAATGATTTAATTTTAAAAGTGAGCGTAATAATGATAAAAAATCTTTGGTTGTGCACTGTTCAGAAAGATGTTAGAGCCCAATGAGTACTAAAAATTAAAACAAAATAATAATAATAATAATAATTAAAAAAAAGTCCAGAGAGAAAGTGGGATATTCAGTTCTGTTCAAGGTGGTGATTTTCCAAGGGAGCCCAGAACAGCTTCTTTGATTACAGCTATATCACCTCAGGCTATGAGTCTGTCTACCTAATCTTTTTAAAGCCAAACAGAGGAGGACCTGATCATTACTTGAATTAGAGACATCTAATAAGAAAACCAAGTGTCATATGATGGAGCATATTAGGCTCTTCCTTCTGTTAGTTCTGAGCCAAAGTTTCATTGTGTCAATACAGGGAAATGTGTCTTTGTAGGTTCCACTTTTGAGAGATGTCAAACAAAGGTGCAGATCTGTAATGGCCCTTGGAGCTCTTGGGCTCATTTTCAAAAATAAAAGCCCCAGGTCTTTCAGACTCCAATTTGAACAATTAAATATTCTGGGCTTTCAACTGCATCTGACTTCCAAAATCCTTGCACCTACCTAATATTTTCTGTGCCTTGTGAAACACATTTAGTGCTTCTCTCCAATGCAGAAGAATTAAGGCTTTTGGGAAGGGTGTTTGGAGGGGTATTTAGGAAGAAGAATTCCTGTTATATAGATGGAAAGCCTGCTACCTTTTAGTCTCAGATCAATTCATCTCAACTCTCAAGAGAGATGAATCAACGTTTCTTAAAGATATCATAGGCTTCTGAATTCCATGCTCACTAACCAGTGTCATTTGCCCCTAGGGAACAATTACAAATAGCTTATTTTCTTCAATGTCACCAAAAAAGAATTTGTCAAGGGAATTGTCTCTGAAATAACTGACAATGGTTTCACTATTCCTTGCCCTCCCTTTGGCCTTTCGCAACTCTTTGTTTTAAATTCTCTCCTCTTTTCCCTTTATTATTTAATTTTCTAAACACACATTCCCCTAGTGTGAGACATGTAAATATTGTAACTGAATTACTGTCTGTTTACTTAGCTCATTATAGAAAGCCATGATAAGCTTTTTAATTACAAAATTAGTTCTACAGAATCAATTTATTTCACTTAATGGCCTGGGGAAAACTATAAAAGGGGGGAAATTCCTCTTCCCTATCTCTTAATGAATATGCTTTATTTCCCACCCACTCCCCACATAATGCAATAATAATATACTTACCCTGCTCATGAATGAATTGAACCAAAGTGATGGGTAATATAACTATAAAGCAAACTAATAGCTATGTTTATGTTCAGTATCACTTTGTTTCCCATTTTTCATAATATATTTATACATGTGTAAATCTTTTAGTTCTACTTACATGTCTACTTGAATCATTTTTATTTTATTATATTTACCTTAATCATTTTGGGGATGATACTAACATCAAAGTAACTCAGCACTGTTTCATCAAACTTTCTGAAATGTCACTTCCACAACCCAACCCACACATCCGATTAGGAGAAGAGGACAGCCTCATGTCCATATTTTTGAGTACTCTGTGTATTGATAACTTTGTAAAATCCCTATTGTAGTGGCTGCTAGTCTAATTTTAGCTTTTCAATCCTTATCACTCCCTAGGTGAGACTGATTTGACTGAAGTGACCTGCCAGGAAGGAGTAGGATACAATGTGTAAATAATTTAATACATAGTGATAATTTGAGGAAGAAGAGAACACTCACAAAGAAGGGGATCAGGAAAGGCTTCCTATAAGAGGTGACATTTTAACTAAATTTTTGTGGGGGATTTCCAAGAGAAATAGGAAAGGAGAGAATGATTTCCAGGCTTGGAGATTGCAGCCTGGGCAATGCCACAGAGGTGGGAGATAGAATGCTGAGTTTCGAAACTAGACCCTGAGGTCTTTCAGCAGCTCAAGCTAAAACTAATTGGAAAATTGCCCAGATGTATCAGGACCCTGTGAGCAGCAAAAAAAAAAAAAAAAAAAAAAAAAAGGTAAAATAAAGTTCTTAGGGGCAGCTAGGTGGTGCAGTGGATAGAGCACAGACCTTGGAGTCAGGAGGACCTGAGTTTGAATCCGGCCTCAGACCAATCACTTGACACTTACTAGCTGTGTGATCCTGGGCAAGTCACTTAATCCCAATTGCCTAAAAAAAAATAAATTTCTTAGTCACATTGTCATGGCAGTCAGGATAGAGCTAGGATAGAGCCTGGAGTCAAGAAGACCTGAGTTCCAGTCTGGCCTCAGATACTTACTAGCTGTGTGACCCTGGGCAAGAGAGTTTCCTCTTATAGTGTTACCAAGGGATCTCATGCCTCAAGAGAGGTGTTTTGGAACAGGGGTGAGGGTGGGGGTGAAAAGGGGAAGTACAGGATTTCGAAACAATAAACTCAAAGTCAAATCTGAGAACTGAAAGTTATTCAGAATTTATTCATGGGCAAGAAGAGTCTTAGACTCTTTGCACCAAAATTATGTCATCTGCACAATTAGGCTAATCATACTTATCCTCCATACCTTATAGGCTCCTTCCTGTTGAGTCCAATACAATAGAAATTTGAGACATTATCTCTTCATGGAGTCAGACCATTCCAAATGATCAATGTTCCAGAAAGAATGGGTCACAGTGTAGCTCTCTACTTCCTTCCTGTCCATCTAACTGCAACTAGCCATATAATCCTGCATCTTCTATTATCTCGACTGCTGATCCATGCCCAATAGCTATGGCAGGTCTCACAATGCCACAAGATTTCTGATCAACACACTCAATGCTGGTTAAAATGATGAAAAATGACTTACAAATAGCCACTGCAGCTAGTATGATTTGTGGCCAGCTGAGAATCCATTTGTGGCTAGCAAAAGTTCCACCTGCTACAGGATTAAGAAATTCCTGAAATGCTAGCAGTTGCTTCTCTCTCTAATACCAGAGCTAGTTTATATCTTGAGGATTATGTCAAATGCCATGCATTTCACAGTGGCACTTCCTGAATAAACCTTATGCTGGAATGTGTGCTAAATCAGGGTCAGCCTATGAGCTTCCTCCTACAGTGCCAGATACTGCAGTGCACCTAGTATCCTTTAGGAAATAGCATGATTACTTTTCAAACAGATATTGGCCCAGTGAGATGGTGAAAGCTCAAATTCCATCACTAATGCATCTCCCCATTATGCTCACTACAACATTTAGGGAAACTTGCAAGCAGCTCAAGCTTTAGATGCTTGAACATTTGTTAAAATGTGAAGAAAAACCATAGGCCTGAATTTCAAGGCTCAGAGTGATTTAGGCATATAATTATGGACCTATATGTGTGAGGAAACAATACAGAGCTGTCTATCCTTCTTTGTGGGCAGATGTGGTTTCTGTGACCAATATAGAGGTTCTTCTACAGGAAATGGGAAATTACTAAATAAGACCACTTTACTGGGTCTACATGACTGAGTTTAATAGAGAACTGTTGTGGTATAGTAGAAAGAATGCTGGATTTTGAGTAGGAGAATTTGGGTCTGGAAGCTGACTCAGCCATTTGCCCTTGTGACGTTGGGCATGGTGCTTCCCCTCCATGGGTCTCAGCTTTGTTATCTGTAAAGTAGGGAGTTTGACTGGATCAGTCCTAAGGTTTCTTTGAGCTCTAAATTCATGATCCTGTAAGCCTGTGATTTTATGACTGCCTTACTTCCAATAACAATGAGAAGTAATAACTACTTATTGAAAGTTCTGATTATGTAGGAGAAAGGGGAAATTGTTTATCTTTGGTGTCTAATGAAAGCCAGATGATCACCTGGGTTTTCAGGAAAGCTATTGTTTTTAGTTTTGAAACCTTTTTATTATGGTATAATAATTTTGCAAGTAGTATACCAACAATTTCCCTAGGTAAATTTCTTGGGTGCTAATGATAGAAATTGCTCATTACTATTTAGTGTGATAATTCTCACATCAAGAAATATTTCCTGAATTATGCATCTAGGTAATTAGGTTATTTGATGATGATAACACTGTTTTAAAATTAAAAAATACTGTATATTTGTGTAGCATCTAACTTTTATGCAGTGCTTTACAGTTTACAAGCACTTTCATATCTATAATCTCATTTGAACCTCACAACAATTCCACAAAGTAGAAGGGAAGGTATTATTACCTCTGTCTCATTTTAGAGATGAAGAAGCTGAGACTTATCGTGGTTAAATCAATTGCTCAGGGCCACATAGTTATTCGAAGAGCCAAGTTCTCCAGTAAGGAAAAGAGAGGACTGGAGCCCAGTTTCAACTTTACAAGTACATGATGAAGGAAGACTGATAGCATAGCTAGGTAAGAGTTCATCTGAATAAAAACATTTTTGGGAGGAAGGAGGCTTTGTTAGTGGACTGAAATCTTACCACAATTCAGCATTATGAAACAGTTACCAAAAAAATCTAATACTGCCTCGAAGGACTCAATGTCAAGATGAGCGAGAAATAATTCACTGTACTCTGCTGCAGCCAGGGAACATCTAGAGCATTATATTTAGTTCTGGGTGCCACAATTTCAGGAGGATATTGTCCTCTTCCAGGTGCCCTGCAGATTATCGATCAGAATGGTAGAGGACATTGATTTGATGTGCATGAGAACTGTTTGAAGTAAACTGGAAAATTTAACCTGTAGAAAAGAGGCCTTAGGGGAGCAGGATAGCCGAGGAAAGGGCTTGGAGTTATAGGACCAGTGTTCAAATAACAGTTACAATGTGTGTGACCTTAGCCAAGTAGCTTAACATTCCCGGGACTTAGGTTCCTCACTTGAAAAATGAGGGGGTTGCAGTGGAGAGCTTCCACTGGTCCCTTCCAGCTCTAAATCTTTTAACCTGGCTATCTTCAAGTGTTTAAACCAGGGGTGGGGAACCTGCAGCCTCGAGGCCACATGTGGCCCTCTAGGTCCTCAAGCGTGGCCCTTTGGCTGGATCCAAACAGGACTGTGAAGTTTGGTTTCAGCCAAAGGATGGCGCTTGAGAGCATAGAGGATCACATGTAGCCTCGAGGCTGCGGGTTCCCCACCCCTGGTTTAAAGGGCTGGACCATAGAAGAGGGATTGAAATAGTTCTGCTTGGCCTCAGGGAGCAGAATGGAGTGCAATAGGTGTAAATTGGAAAGGGAAAATTAAGCTTACTATAAAGAAATATTTCCTAACAATTAGTTCTATCCAGAGATCTAAAATTTAAAATAAGAAAAGAGATTCTAAGGGTAAAGATGCAAAAGAAGTATAACTCCTGCATTGGAGAATAGTTACAAGAATGAATGCCGGGAGAGAGAAAATAGGACAAGATGGGGAGGCAGGTAAACTAATATTATAGTTTGGTTGTCGTGCGAAATGCATGAAATGTAATGGAGCCAAATTAGACTGGAAAAGTAAACTGGAGCCAGATTATGGAGGGGCTTAAATGCTACACTAAGAAGTTTATATTTTATCCTATGGTCACTGAGGAATTGCAGAAAGATTTTTAGCAAAAGAATCCACGGTCAGATCTCTGCATTGAAAAGAATATTATACAGCTGTATGAAGCATCTGGAGAGAGGGGGCCCCTTTAGGACCTCACTAGTATAGTCCAGACAAGGGGAGATAAAGGAAGGTGATGGAACTTTTGGTGAAGAGGAGAGGTAAATATGAGTAGCTGAGTGGCACAGCCTAAAGTCAGAAAGAGTCTTCTTTCTGAGTTCAAATCTGGCCTCAGACTGTTACTAGTTATGTGATCCTGGACAAGTCACTCAACTACATTTCCGTTAGTTTCCTCAACTGCAAAATGAGCTGGAGAAGGAAATGGCAAACCACTCAAGTATCTTTGCCAAGAAAACCCCAAACGGGGTCACAAAACATCGGGTATGATTGAACCAACTGAACAACAACAAAAAGGGCAAATATGAGAGCTGTTATCAAATCATTTGTTTGAGACTTTTTTCTCATCTGCAAAACAGAGAAAATGGTATTTTACAACACCACATTCATAGGATAATGTATCAAATAGAGATTATATTGTAACTATATAATATTGCCTAAATATATGCAATTATTACAATTTTTATTATTACTTAAGGCTTTCAAACCAGGGTTTGAATTTGTGGGTATAAAGACATTCTTAGGAAAGAGCATTCTATTTTATTTTTCCTGTGTTGTGCAGTAATCTTATCCACAGGTGGTTTCTCAGTGTTTATCTTAGATTTAAGAATGAAACTATAGCATTCCATGGATTGTTCAAAGGGCACTATAGTAAGCAATTAGATGGCACAGTGGATAGAGCTGTGGATGCAGAGTTCAGAAATCCTGAGTCAAATCTAGTCTAAGATACTAACTGTATGACCGTGGGCAAATCACTTAACCTGTCTGTTTCAGTTTCCCTCATTTGTAAAATGGGGACAACATCATCTACTCTCCAGGGCTGTTGTGAGGATAAAAGGGTATAATGCCTGTAAAGTATCAGAAATTTTAAAATACTATAGAAATATTAGCCATTTTTAGTCACTAGGCAACTAGGTAACGCAGAGGTTAGAGCGCTGAGCCTAGAGTCAGGAAGACTCAAATCTCACACACACACTACCTGTGTGAGCCTGGGAAAGTCACTTAACCCTATTTGCCTCAGTTTCCTCATCTATAAAATGAGTTGGAGAAGGAAATGGCAAAACACTCCAGTATCTTTGTCAAGAAAGCCCATTGAATGGGGTCATGAAGAGTCGTACAAAATTGAACAACAAAACAAATAATATTGGTAATTGTAGAAGATTCAAACTCTCCCTCTTTTGCCAAAGGATTATAAAAGTTAATATTAATTCTGCCCTCTCTTCTAACACTGTCTTTGGTTCAATTCCCAGAAGAGTTTTGGCATTCTTATCACCTGTCCAGCCTATAATGCCAGGTACGTTTTAACAACAGATACTTGTTGCTTTATTGATTTATCAGTACAAGCCTTCTCTGATGGGCTTTAAGTTTGAAGAAGATTAACACATTTTTATATTACAATGATCTTCAGGTTTTACTGATTTTTTACTTCATTCTCCCTTTTAGGTTATTTTTATGCCTCATTGAGATGAGAACTAAAATATTCTTAATGATCTAGCACGTAGATGCTGTTTGTTTGAGACATGGAGTGAGGGCAAGGAGGAGTATAAGGCATCAATACTTGAGTCAACTTGTTACCCTGTTGTGTGGAAGTAGTAGTCTTAACAGTATAGTCGTTATCCTCTTTCTTGTAATACTGAGAAAGATCAATGCTGGCTGACGTAATCTGGAGTTGACTCATCCCTAGAAATGGCATAGAATGACGACACAGGTCAGGTTATGTGGGTCACTATATAAGATTTGGAGCTGACGTAGAAATCTTGGTTAATCTTTAAAGAGCACCTTTAAATCTTATCTAAAATTAGTCTGATGACCTCTAAAGTCTCTTCCAATTCTCTATCCTATGATCCTGTGTTCTTGATCTTTTTGTTCTCTGATAGGTACAAGCCACAGAAGAGTTTTGGCTAAGATCTCTGTGCTCTCTTTGGTAGAGATGCTTAACATTGGTGTGTGTCTTTTACTTAATAATCTTTCTGCCTTTTAGCACAGATGGAAGTATTTTACATCACCATTGGGGTTGACCTGCATTTGCATTTGACCCGAATAATTCAGGAAAGCATAACTCTCCATCTGTCCTCCTGAACTGCTTTTGTAGTCTTCCTTTATGACATCAGGGATACACCTGAGCCCTTGAGGTTCTATTATAGTGCGCCCTTTGAGATTTTCCTGGCATAGGCTTCTGAACTTGGGTAGTATCCAGATTTTTGGAAAATGATGCAGCTGTGCCATTGATTAAAGAATATTTCACTCTTTTAGACAGGTTAAGGGACATTTCTTCAGAATGGCATATCTTTGGGTTGGAGAGAAGTAGGTGGCCCAGTGCATACAGCCTAAAGTTAGTAGAAGTGAGGTTCCCATTCTGCCTTGACATTCACTAGCTGTGCACTCCTAAGGTCCAAGGAGGACTAGCACCTCTGGTGTGAGGGTTTGCCGAGCCCTTTTCGGGCTGTTCATCCAGCTCTGGTGTCTACGTGGCACTCAACTCTCACCTGTGGCTCCAAGAAATTGTAGCATGCAGAGAGGCCACACCCCAGTGAACTGTCTCCACAGATGGGCTAAATCAAGTTGAGGGTAACTGATGGGCCTCAAATCCATCATTGAGTTAGGGGGATGTCTGCTGCAAGCATGTGAAGACTTCCCCTGGTGGAGTAGGTAGATGAGAACAATTAGTTCCAATGGCTCATGAAGGAGGCTGAAGCAGGCAATGTGGAATGCTTGAAGCTCAGGCAGACATTGAAGATGCCAAGGTCATCCTGACTTTTGTCTAGCCACTGGACTTTGATGATTCTGGGAGAGTGAGGCTGATGACTTTATGCCACTCTGCCTCACTTAAATCCAATTCAATCATGAGTCAAGACGTGGCCCAGTGATGGGATCGGTCCTTTTTGAAAAAGGACAAAAACAACAGCCCTTAGGCAAATCACTCAATCTCTCTGTGAATCAATTTCCTAATCTGTAAAATGATACCTCCCTCACTAGGTGATTAAATGCTTAGCAAGCATTACATCAGTATATAAATGTTGGCAATTATTATTAGATAATTACTAGGATTTAACTCTAGGACAAAAAATCAGAAGGCATTTAATAAAGAATATTGACAAACAGACACTGAAGGCATTCTGAAGGATACTTGTAGCTGGTTGAGGAGACAAGCTATATATATGTAAGTGACACAAACAAAACATATTCTAGTATTTCACTGGTGAGAAGATGCCTGGGGTGGCCATGGAAGTCTACATGAAGAAGAAGAAGACTTAAGTTGAACCTTGAAGGAGTTATTAGGATCTAGATAGCCAGAGTGGTGATACTGCAGAGTGGAAAATCGGCATGAGCAATGGTATGGTAACGATATATGCATCATCGGATCAAGGCCAGGGGTAGCCAACCTATAATTACCCTCCCAGATCTTTCTCTAATTGATTCCTGATCTTTCCCCAGCTCTGCCTTTGTTTATGCCTTTTCTCAGTCTTGTTAATAGATATCAAATATCCCCTGAGAAGCAGTTCTCTGTGTGAATTGTGTATAGCCCCTTAAGAAGGAAAAGAATTTCAAGAGAGAATTATTCTCTCAAGATGCTTAGCCTCGCCTGGCCTAGTATATTTAGGATGCTAATCATTGCCTCTCAGGATTGAACCTCTGACCCTGCTGAAGTTCATCTGTCACCAATCAAGGGCCATCACATTTATAAATGGGATATTATGCAAGGGAGGTATTGTTCCCTCTTTCAAGCTGCTTCTGAGGAGAAGAGTGCAAATACAGCCCTTTCCAGAGCAGGTTAAGTACATGGTCTCCTCACTTAGGGCCCAATTAGTACTAAAAAGCAACCTGAGAAAGTTCTGCTTTGCCCTTGAAATTAGACTTCAAAAATCGTCCAGTGGCTCTTCCAGGAACAAAAGCGAGATCTGTGTTTTAATCTTGACCTTAATTAATCCTTTACACCTGCTCTTTGCTATAGAGAAGTGAGGATAGTGGTGGGTATGTATGGTTACACATTTCCTTTTCTTCCTTGCAGGAAGATGTGGCCACTGTTGTTTTTACATTAATGATTCAGGCAACTCTCCATTAATTGAACTAACAAAGAGTGGAAAGTCACACAAGTAATATAAAATAGCGGATCATCTAAAATAATTTCTAAGTAGATTTAGAATATAGTCATAAACAGTAGGGTGTAATAGCTAGAGTGCTGGACTTTGAGTCAGGAAGACATGAGTTTGAATCCTACCTCAAATGCTCATTATCTGGGACGCCAGTTTTTTGTAAAAGTGTATGAACTTCATTTTTGGTCATGGGGGTGGTAATGATAGTACCTATTTCTTATTGTTACTGTGAGGAACAAATGAAGTTATAGAAAACACTTTGAAAATCATAACCCAATATATAATTGTGAGGGATTTTATTTTTCTTTTTTGGTTCTAACTTGTGGATTCCATTGGAATAGAGAACTTTCAATTAGCAAAATCCTCTTATCAATACATATCAGTAATTATGCTGTCACTTACTGTCTCATGTTGATATTGAGCCATTAAGTGATTTGCTTCAGATCATAGAGACAGTATTTGACAGAAGAGAGAGCTGAACCCACCTTTTCCAGCTTTAACCACAATTATGTACTGCCTCTCTTAAACGGCACTTTTGGACCCTTTGGTCAAGTTTAAATATCATTGGTTATTGCTATGGTTGTTGTTATTACATAATTGTTAATAAGTAAAGTATTCATGTCCACTATTACCACCACATACTCTATTCTTTTTAGATCTCACTGTGGGTCTGGATACCTTAATACAATTAAATGAGCATGGCCGAGGGCTATCTATACTGAATGGAATGATGCTGTACCTAGCCACAGGTATACTGCTGTCCTTGAGTGAGAGTTATGGCACAGGCATTTGCTGGAGTCAGCAAGGACTGGTTTACCAGAATCAAATGTTAAATTTTCAGTGTCAGCATTTACACATTGGAAATTGGAAAACACTACAGATCAATCAATAAATATTTATTAAAAGCCTATTGTGAACCAGGCTCTGTACTGAGCACTGGGGACAAAAAAAAAAAGAGAGAAAGAGAGACAAAAGACAAAAGAGTCCCTGCCCTCAAGAAACTCACAATCTAATGGGGGAGACCCTGTGGAAAAAAAATGTATACAAAACAAGCTATATACAGGGGGGAGGAAGGCACTAAAATTAAGAGGTGTTGAGAAAAGCTTCCTGTAAAAGATGGGATTTTAGATGGGACTTGAAGAAAGTCAGGGAAGTAAATAGATGGAAAGGAACAGGGGGAATATTCCAGAGATAGACACTCCAGGTGGAGTGTCTTGTTCGTGGAATAACCAGGAAGCCAGTGTCACTGAAGAACATTGGAAAGGTAAGAGAGGGCTAGGTTATGAAGGGCTTTGAGTACCAAATGGAGCATATTGATTGAGTTATTGGAGTTTAGTGGGTGAGAGTGTGGGAGGAGACATGGTCAGACCTGAGCTTTAGGAAACACTTTTTTAGTGGCTAAATAGATGGGAGTGGGGAGAGACTTGAGGCAGGTAGACCCACCAGCAGACTGTTGCAGTAGTCCAAATGTGATCAGGACCTGTACCAGAGTGGCGGCAGTGTCAAAGGAGAGAATAGGATCTATTTAAGATATGTTGCAAAGTTGAAATCAACAGGCCTTGGATGTAGGGAGTGAGCAATAGTGAGGCATCCAAGATGACTTCTATCTAGATCATCCTGGACCCAAGGGAGGTTGGTATTGCCTTGTACAGTGATATGGAAGGTAGGAGGGTGTAGGAGAGGGTTTAGAGGGAAAGATGATGAGTTTCATTTTTGGACATAGTGATTTTAAAATTGGACATTCACTTTGAGATGTCTGAAAGGCAGTTGCAAATGTGAGACTGGAAGTCAACAGAAAGGTTAGGGCAGGATAGGTAGATTTGATAATTATTAGGGCTTTATTATTTAGTTGATTGTCTCGACTTTAAGATAGTGATGGACAAAATATTAATAAGGAAGATTAAATTTAAAATTCTGTCCTGCATGTTAGGAGAGTTGTATGTCAAGCACTTACCATCACTGGATCTGGGCCAAATCTGAAGGCAACACTTATGTGAAGGCAGGTATGCACAGAAACCAGCTAAGGTATTTCTATATCGACTACCCTGAGTATCATTCCAATCCATTAGTAACCAAGAGGGTTGTTATGTAAATACTATTGAAAGCTGCTGCAAATTCAGAAGTGGTAATTAGTTCACTTTGTAAGTCAGTCCTAGTCCTTGTCATCCCAGCAACACAAATATAATTTGTCTCTACGGAGATATGTCTGAAGAAGTCACAAATGTGAAGAAAAAAAAAAGTTGTCAGACACTATGTAGGTAAAGTGTTTTAAATTAAAGTTAATTACAGCATGTTTGTATATGTATGTGTGTCTCATAACCCATTCCTTTCCTTACTTCCCTCACATTCACACCCTTTTTTCCTTCTTGGCTATACTTGAAAGTGTATGAACACCAAGTTACAGACTTGGGAGACTTCCCTGAATTTGGGTTCTCTCTTCCCTGTGCCAGGGATATTTGCCAAATGAATGCCCCCAGAATAGGGTTAAGCTTCTTCCAGAAGGTTGCATAATAAGCAAGGATTAAAGTACTTTTTTTTTGCACAATTTGACCTTTTAAAAGGAAAAATCTAAATTTAAATGTGGAGGGGATATCTATCTATTCTCGGTAACATCCATCCTAAGATTTACTGGGGGTATTTTATCCTAGAAGACATGACCCAAAGAGAATAAACACAATAGATCTCTGTTCTTAATGGGGAGAATGTTCTGATGTATTTTATATCTATATTCCAGTCACCAGAATTTGTGTTAATCTTCCATAACAGGTGTGTTTAGTCCATTACCTCTTTGGCAATTAGGTGAAGCCTGGGGAACCTTCCACAAAATAATGTTTTTAACGGTGTAAAAAATACATAGGATTACAAAGGAAACCAATTCTATTGAAATGTAGTTATCTATCATCCATCCATCTATCTATCTATCCATCTATCTATCTATCTATCTATCTATCTATCTATCTATCTATCTATCTATCTATCTATCTATCGATCTGTCTGCTACAAACATGAATTTCAAATTAAGAAACCCTCCTGCATAATTTCTCTTTGAGGGACATAAGAGGTAAATCTCTCTTTAAGAAATAGGCGGGATTGTAGGGAGGGAGGGAGATAGTTCGGAACTTAAAATGTATCAAAAAATTTTAAAAAAGGAAATAGCCATAAAAGAGTGGGAAAATTAAGCATTTAAAACAAATGCAGCAACAGCTGGCAAAGATCTCAGAGATTATCTGGTCCAACTCCTTTATATCACACATGTGAAAACTGGAGCCCATGAAAGTTACTAAGTCCTTCAAGAAGCATCTGTCAGGGTCAGCAAGGTGGCGCAGTAGACAGAGCACCAGCCCTGGATTCAGGAGGACCTGCATTCAAATCTGGCTTCAGCCACATAACACTTACTGGCTGTGTGACCCTGGGCAAGTCACTTAAGTCACTTAACCCCATTGCCTAGCCAAAAAAAAAAGAGGCATCTATCAGGCATTATGCTAGCTGCTGGAGATACAAATATAAGGACTGAAATAGTCCCTACACTCAAGGGGATCACATACTAATGGGAGAGATTAAAAAGTCCATATATAAATACAAAATAAATCTTAAAAAAAAATAAAAAGAATGAACACAAATAAATGCAGAGTAGTTAGATACAAGTTAGTATGGGAGGAGTGACTAGCAGTTGGGGCATCAAGAACGATTTCATGTAAAAGGTCGAGCTTGAGCTGTACCTGGAAGGAAGAGAGGCTCTCTGAGGTTAAGTGACTTGCCCCAGATCATCCAAGGTGGGAAGCAGAAAAGGTAGGGTTTGAACCAGACATGAGAGCCCAGTACCAGGGCCCTTTCTACAGTACTCTGTTGGAGGAATCATTAATCAGCCCATGCCAGTACTCTGTCTTCTGGACTGACCTATATGACTTTAGGCAAGACATTTAAACTCTCTGGTCCTTAATTTTCTTGGACTAGACCATCTCAAAGATCCCTTTTGTCTCTGGGTCTATGATTTTTGTGTCTGGATAAGGGGTGTCAGACTGAAGGATCAGTAGGATTCTTTATACTACCTTGTTTTTGTATAGAGACTTACTTATCAAAAATAATACACATTTTTCAACAATCCCTTGAAGGAGGTACAACAGGCATTATTATCTTATTTCCCAGATGTGGAACCACAGGCATGGGGAAATTAAGACATGGTCAAGATTCTAAGCAGTGTTTACTTTAACACTGCTTAGGGGGGTTATAATCTTTTATTTTTGTCTTGAATATTTGATAGTCTGGTTAAACCCCTGGACCCCTTCTGAGAATAATATTTGGTAACAACAATAATAACATTTATATACCACTTTAAGTTTTGAAAAGCTCTTTCCACACTAACTACTTTGAGCATCACAACAACTCTGTGACATAGGTGTACACAAAACAAAATACAAAGGATTACAAAGGAAACTAAATAAATCAAAATTCCTTTTATCAAAATACATATATATTTTAAAAGTATGTTCATGGACTCTGAAGAACCTCTTTTGGGAAGTGGTATGATTAGAAAAAACATTGTGCTTCTGGTCAGATCTTCTGGCAGAGAAGTGGTACAGAGGATAGAATATCAAACCTAGTCTGGCAGTCCTGAGTTCAAATAAGCCTCAGACATTCATGAGCTGTGTAATCCTGGATCGGTCCGTCAACTTCTGTGAGGAACGGAAAAGAAGCAGGAAGGAAGGGAATGTAGCAACTGGAATTTAACAAAGGGTGTACTGAGGCAAGACTCCGAGTGAGATATCCTTTATTAGTAGGGGCATACAGCCTGGCAACAAAGTGGCATTATTGGTTAGCCTTCATTTGCACTGAAAGGCTCAAAGCAAGGGCCAACAGCATATTTTACATCTAGATATATCTTTTTTTCTGATTGGCCTGACAGTACATCATTTGTACCTCCTCTGGCAACCCTGATTGGTGGACCTTTTAATGATGAGCTGGGCTAAGAGTTCTCAGGTCCTCCCTATTACTTCATTATTGTGGGGTGGGGCACCAAGGACATCCCCTGGGGAGGACCTTAGTCCAAACTGGCTTCTGTTTAAGGAGTAAAAAGAGTCCATGGGCCTTTACCAAGCTGGTTAATGAGCAAGTGCTTTGGGGGCTGGGAGTAGTTACCTTATTCTATTATGCCCTTCAGAAAAGTTGCTTGACCTTCAGAAGTTGGGGGTCTAAGGAAATAGATGGATTCACATAGAAATATTGGTAATAACTGCAATCCAATATTAATTTTCCTCAAATGAGAATTTGTTAAGCATATACTATTGACTATATATACCTACTTATACAAGTCCACTGTGTACCAGACACTGTCCTAAGTGTTTTACAAATATTATTTCATTTTATCCTTACAACAGCCTTGGGTGGGGATGAGGGGAGGGGTTGCTATTATGCTGTCCATTTTCCACTGAGGTAAATGACATAGACAGGGCTTAAGTAACTTTACGGCAACTACTAAGTGTCTGAGGTTGGATTTGATCTCAGGAATTCCTGACACTGGCCAAGCCCTTTATCCAATGTACCACCTAGCTGCCACGATAGAAGAAAGGATAAAGTGAGATAATATTTATGAAGTATGTTGCAAACTTTAAAGGACTATATAACTGCTAGCTAGCATTTATTATTTTGACTTCCAGCTAAGTGTTCTTGAGACCACAATTCTGTAATTTGTTAACAGAGGCAATTGAAAATGCATGTTAGAGTTGTGAGAAAGAAGCGGTGACACTGGAGAAAGGTGCTTTCTTATTTCTGTTCTTCCCCCCCCCTCCCCTTTCCCAGTTATTTAAAATAAAGTTTCAGTGTGATAACTCCTGGTTACTTACCATTGTTTCTTCTTGAATGTTGTGTGTATGGATGAGTTAATATTTGTAAAGTGTGTGGAGGTTTTGGACAAAAAGTGCTACATGACTACAAGAACACTTTTTCCCCCTTATTCTTTCTAAAATAGTTCTCTTCTTTGGCATGTATAAAATCTGAAGTCTGGTTAGCATTATAAATATGCATGAGCTGTTGGGGGAAGAGAACATAAAGTGTGAATCACACTTAAAACAGACCCACCCGCTCACTCCTGACTTCAGGTTTTTCAGAAGTGTGAAATGAAAATGATTTTAAAATTAGAAAAAGTGTCATCAGAACTTTTATCAACCCTCAGAGAAAATAAATAACCTCTTTAAATGTGGAGAATATTTATTTATTTATTTTGCTTCACAGTTAAGATGCTTTGATACCATTCTTGTGTTGAAAAGCGCACAAATTAATTTTAATGAATGTGGAAGAAATACCTACTAAGCCCGTCAGAGCTCTATTGCCAATGTACCCAATGCTGTAATCTAGGGTTTCTGAGGGATTACTTAAACATAATCTATGTGCAAATTGTTTCACTGGGGAAATGAAACTCACACAGGTGTGTTTTTCTCCTGACACATTTGCATTTGAAAAGTGATCTTGGAGCATTTGAGAAGTGGGTGAATTTCGGTAAAGAGACACTTGTATCTTAAATTACTGGGTTTTAGCAACAACAAAATGAGAAGGAAATTATTTGGCATTAGCTGTTTACTCTCCAGTTTGTGTCAGTGGGATTTCTAGCATTGTTCTTAGCCTTTTCTCCTCTTACTGTTTGGGGTTTTTAAAGCCTTCCTGCTTTGAATTATGTTGTAATACAAATGGAGATAACCTATTTAAAGAAGGAAATAAAGGAAAGCAGGATGACTGAAGACTGCGATTTTGTTTGATTTTTTTTTTTTTACATTAAGTGATGTTGTCTAGTCAACTCTTGGGATATTTGGGACTAGAGACTCCCAAGAAAAGATGTGTAATTTAAAAAATAGCCAATTACCAGTGGCACACCCCCTGCCCCCAAGTCTGGGCTAACCTAAATCAGTAGTTGAATGCAAGAATGGATGTGTGGGATACTACTGGGATAGCAGAATGCTAGCTAGGAAAAGGAGTAAAGGCTTTGGAGACAAAAAAATGTAGACTGAAACCCCTCTCTGATTTCTTACTATCTGTATGACCTTGAGTGAGTCACTTAATGTCTTTGATTCTTAGTTTCCTCGTCTGTAGAATGAGGGGGATGGGCTACCTGGCCTTAGAGGTTCCTTTAAGCTCTAGATATATTTTTCTCACATCCTGCCTTATGTCATATAACATGGCAAATTGAGGAGATGATGAACATCTGTGTCTCTTGACTTTGTTCTTTTCGTTAGTTGTGCAGGTATCATTTAGAGTTTTAACCTTTGATCATTCTATTGTTCAAGGCAGCTCGGTAGTGTCATGATTTTTGTTGTTGTTTGTCCTTCGTTCTCAAAGACAGCTGGACTTAGAGACTGGAATGAGTGATTTGAATCCCACCTCAGACAGTCACTAGATGTGTAACTTTGGGCAAGTCATTTCACCTCTATCAATTTTAGTTGCCTTACCTGTCTTGGGGCTATTGTGAGGATCAAATGAGATGACATATGTAAAGCACTTTGCAAACCTTAAAGCTCTTTGCAAATGGTATTATTATTGTTATTATTATTATTCTACATATAATTGAAGAGAATGTGACTTCAATTCTTTTCCTAAATGAGATGTTTCTAATACTTGTTAAAATACTGATTGTTATAATCTACTGTGATGGAAGTTGATTATAATATACTAACTCAGCCCAGAGGGAATTAGATTTAATGTAAAAGGGATAATGTAATTTGTTTTAGTGTAATTATGTAGCCTTTCATTTGAATTATAGTTTTTGTGTCTAGCACGTTACTGTTACTTTAGGACACTCTTGAAATTCTGTTTTGGATTGGTAGTAAATTTGAGCTGAGAAAAGGCAAATTAAATAGATATTGTCAGGCATAGTCCTATAGTCGTTAAGCTGCTTACTTTAAATAAACAGGAGAAAGGTGAGATGATATTCAATCAATATTTTTTAATGTCTACTATGTACAAGGTCCTGTGTTGGGCATTGGGTTAAGTTCCGTGCATAACAGGGAAAAAAAGTCCAGTTCCTGCCTTCATGGAGCTTGGAATCTAAAAACAGAGGTGTGATAAGCAAATGCAAAGTAAATATAAGGTATAATTCGAAAGTTCAGTTAGAGAGGCACCCTATTGCCTGCTCTTAATGTTAATTTAGAGGGGGAAAAATGTATGTGCTCAAAAGCATGTCTATTATTTATCTCTGTACAAAATATGCATATTTCCCCATCAATAACGATAATATAAAGGGGAAACTAATAGATGTAGTGACTTTATTCTGTACTTGTGAATGTAATTATGTCAGCTGCTCCCTGCCCACTCATTAATCTCTGCCCAGGTCTGAACTGCTTCAGAGATTTCATACTTCTCAGCATTTTTTTTCCTCCAACAAGCTATGATTTCTAGCAAACTGATTCTCTAGCCTCTCAACCTTACCCACCCTTAATCATTTTCAAACTCTGAATCTATTAACTGGGGAGGAGCAGGGGGGAAGAGGGATGTTGAATACTATATGACTGACCATTTTCAAATAAAAGAGTGCTGGAAGTTGCCAGTCTGAAACGGCCATAATCTGAGCCGCCTCTTTACTCTTAACTTTGACAGTTACCCCTGCTGGTGAGTCTCCTGACTATAGCTAGTAGAGGTATCATTAATATAATATGTTATATTTTGGGGTTCTTGGACACTGTCCATTCTTCGAGAAATGTTCCATCAGGTAGGCCTTCAACCATCAAAAAGTATACAAAAGTTTGAGCCCAAGGAGTAATGAAGATAAAATTGCTTCCTTGACATTTATATTCTCTGGGGGCAAAATACAAGGTCAAAGTGACAGACCATCTCAGTTTGACAAGAGACTCATTGAAATACATGTTTGTAGAATATTGAGAATCAAGTATCTGGCATACTAGATTAAGAGTTTACAAAGATCTGGAAGGAAATAATGAGCTCTTCTACACACATGTATGCACGTACACATGCACACACACACCTGCCAATATTTTGTCTTTTACCTCTTTAATATACTCAGGTATTATTGTATATCATCACAGTTCTCAGTTCCTGTGGCTCATCCTTCTAACAGACTTTAAACACCATGAGGACAGGGTCTGTGGTTTATGTAAATTCTTTGTCCCCACCTGCAGCCCCTTCCCAGCACTATGATGTACTATAATAGAAGGGTTCTCAGCCTTTTATGACCCCTGTATCCTTGGTTTTGAACAAACCTTCTTGTGTCCATTATTCAACATGAAGAGAAATAAATGATTATATTTATCCTACATAGACACTTAAGAAATAATATATAGTCATCAACTAAATATTACTTGCAACCCAGGTAATAGGACATATAACTGGGGACATCCAATACGGTCTCTGCCTCAAGTTCAGTAACTATTTGGGTAGTGAACAAGTAAGTAAAGCTTTAAATGGGAAGAAATCTTAAGGACTACTTTTAAAGATGAGGACACTAAGCCTAGAGATTTTAGGTGACTGTGTGCCCTTTATCACATGGTTAGTAGGTAACAGAGCCAGGATTTGAGTCCAAATTCTCTGATTCCAAAACTAACATTCTTTCTGGCTGTACCATACTGCCTTTATGACTCTTGTTGGAATTTCACTGAGTTTCTTTAGGTTTGTTTTTGTTGTTCAGTCGTTTTCAGCCATATCAGACTCTTTGCGACCCAATTTGGGGTTTTCTTGGCAAAGATATTGGAATGGTTTTCCATTTTCTTCTCCAGCTCATTTTACAAATGAGGGTTTTAAGTGACTTGCTAAGGATCACAAAGCTAAGAAGAGTCTGAGGTCAGATTTAAAGTTAGGAAGATGAGTCTTCCTGACTCCAAGCCTGGCACTCTAACCACTACACCATGTACCGTATCATATATCTTCAATTCTAGTTAGACTCTAGAAAATTATTCATTTGCCCTGTAGTAGCATAGGAGATGTTCAATGGGACATTTATGGACACATGAGAATAATGAGCCTGGTGAAGAGCCTCCTCTTCCTAGGTACTCAGCGTCACTTTGGACAACTTTCTTCCTATGTAAGTATGCTCCCCTTGTCACCTTAGAACAGGTAGTTCATTTTTCCAAGGGTCCAATTGCAGTTCTTCACCCACTACATGATGCTCTAAGCTCATCCAAACTCCTACAGCCGTTCTGTTACATACCTTATCTATTGTGGAAGCTGTTTGGTCTGGACAGGACCATCCACATACTTTGCTTTCCTCTCCTATCAAACCTGCAGATCACCATACAATTATAAAAAAATAATAATAATAAATGACCTCTCTTTCTCAAGGATTTTTCCAGGCTCAAAATGTTGTTTGCTGCTTATGGGGTATTGATTGTGTATTATCAGTTTAGCTCACACACCGACAATTACATGGAGCACCAAGGTAGCCCTGACAATGAGGCCAGTTGCCATGGCAATGAGAGAAGGCCTATTGCTGCTTCCCAGAGCCTGCTCTATAGTGATAATCCTGCTGCTCATTTCTTTTTAATTGAAATTTGAAATCATATTCTCTGCAAAGAAATAAATGGAGTTTCTCCCCATTTTTCCCTCTGACCACACATACAAAAAAAAAAGTACAAATAGGAGAGATTTGCACATTTCTTAAAGGAAACCATTAACTTCCTCAGAGTGTCTTTTCTAGAACTTTCTTGAAGAGGAGAAGTAGCATTTAACTAAATACAAATTGAATCAGCCTACTTTGTTATTACATTCCTAATTAATAACCTATTTCCATTTGTCCTAGCCCTCTCTCCCCTGTAATACCCCACCCCCTCAGTATACCATACATAAGATAATTTTAATGAATCTACTCTCTAAATTCAGTTTATACTTAAATCTCAAGACAAATATAGATGTATTTTTTGTTAAAATTAGCATCTCAGAATATTGTTCTAACATTTCATCTTTTAAAATGTGTCAGTGATAGTAAAATTTAAGCTGTAGTGGCATAGGAGATGCTTCCATTTCTCATAGTATTTTGTTGTTGTTGTTCTTGAATTATTTCAGTTGTGTCTGACTCTCTGTGACCCCATTTGGGGTTTTCTTGACAAAGAAACTGGAATGGTTTGCCATTTCCTTCTCCAGTTCATTTTACCGATGAGGAAACTGAGGCAAACAGGGTGAAGTGACTTGCCTAGGGTTACAAAGCTGGTTCAGTATCTGAGGTCAGATTTGAACTCAGGTCATCCTGACTCTAGTACGTATATTCTATCCACTGCGCCTCCAAGTTGCCTGCATTTTTCCTAACTTCATATTAAATTTTCTAAAAAGTAATAATTCTAAAAAATGTCTAAAAAGTAATAATTCCACTGTTTTTGTTTCTGGTACCATTTTGAAGATTTTGTTTCAAAAAAGATAGATTTTCTCTTAATTCTTCTCAGTATTCTGTTAGATTTTCCTAATTCAGTGAAATCTAATGAGTAAGCAGCATTTATTAAGAGCAGAGTACATTTTTTTAATTAGTGTAAGAGTTCCCTGACATTTTACAACACATTAAAGGAGTTCAGAAGCTAGCACTAAGAATTCTACTTTTTCCAACTTGTGTCAAATACAGATCACAGCTAAGTATGTTAGTTTTTCTCAGTTTTTAGGACTTCAGAAAGCTTAGCAGCATGGCTGAAGCTTAGACCCTCCTCCCCACCCAAGGAAACACTTATACCACAAGAAAAAGATATTGACAAGTAATCAAACCCTGACAACAAGCTGTCTCACCATGATAATGTATCACTAGTCTCCCTTTTCCCTCCTACAAGTACTACAACATTCCAAATGAGCAGTATGATTTGGTATAACTTCCAGATAGGAGCAATGGAATCCCTCCTTTTATATGCTGGCTTTGAATGCCCCAGCAATGATGCAGACTGTTGTATTCTTAGGGATTTTGACTGCATCTGCTTCCTTACTGTTCTTACAGCTTAACTTGCTCTGCTAACAGTTAGATGCTTGGAGTTAGTAGATTGGAGGGATTGGGGAGTAGACATAGAGTAAAATAGAAAATGCATTTCCTTCAAGTGCTAACAATGAAGAAGAGAAAAGTTTAAAAATAAAGAATATGAAAATAAATATGAAGTCATAGTATCATAGATTTAGAGCTGAAAGGGACTTATGGATCATCTAGTTCAAACCCTTCATTTTATACATGAGAGAACAGAAGCCCCCCAAAATGAAATGATTTGCTGAAGATCACACAGGTGGTAAATAGCAGAGCCGAGATTCAAACCCAGGGCCTCTGACTACAAAACTAGTACTGTTTTTGCTGAATGATCTCCTATATTATTTTAATGTTATGTGTGATTGAGCTCTATGGGTGATGGGCAAATCTCTTGACCTCTCAATACTCCAAATAATTCCCTAAGTCTAAAGTTGAAGAGAAGATGCTGACCTGGATTGTTAGAGAGCATTATGTCTCCCAGAAATTCCCTATACCAATGAAATTACAGATCTAATCCCTATCTCTACGATTAGCTGGAATAAATACAATGAGTCAGTCAGTTTCATGGAACGTATCTTAATGTTGGATATTAGTCACACCCTTCAAAAGTTTTTTTTTAAGAAGGATCAGAAATTAGAGTTGAACCACTCTTTCATAAAGAAGGAACACTTTTGAAGTTGTAGTTTGGTCAAGAACATCATAACACAGGGGAGGGGAGTGTCCAAGTACTTTTCTTCAGCTAGAATTGCAATGGTAATCTCTATCCATTTGTGATCATGGTCACCAAAGAATCTCTATCCATTTGTGATCGTGGTCACCAAAGAATCTCTATTTGTTTATGATCATGGTCACCAAAGAATCTTTGCCCATTATCTGCATTTATTATCACGGTCATCAAAGAAGTGATGATACCATGTCTACCCACGTGGTAGACATCTCATGAATATATTACAGAAGACTTTACTAATTAATTGTTTTATCATCATTGAAATTAAGCAAATTCCTTAGATCTTTTAGATACCAATATCCATTAATCCATCTATCTATCTATCTGTCTGTCTGTCTGTCTGTCTGTCTATCTATCTATCTATCTTTCTATCTATCTACCTATCTTTCATCTATCAGAAATGACCAGAAAGATTGTATTCATCTTGGAAACTACAGACTGCAGACTAGAGAAAAGAATTCAAAGAAACTGGGAAATAGGAACTAAATATTTAGCCTGGACAAGTGTCATTAGCATTGTACTTTGAATTCCTGAACTCTGCTTTGTTTTGAACTTGCTGAGTGTCAACTTAAAAACTGAATTCAATAAAAGAGGTTTTGATCTAAGCACTCCCTTCTTCTACTTTTCCTTAATTCAAAACCCTTGTAGGCTTTAATCAATTTTTAAATCTAGATGTTTAATTCACTTAACTTGAAATCATTGAAATGTTTGGTGAAAGCTCATTAAGATGCAAGAAGCTATAAGCACCTCAGTGTTGCCTTCCTCTAGCCTTTCTTCCCTGTAACACTTTAAATTTTTTTCTGTGCTGAAGCCAAAGTTGTCTGCAACTCAGTTTGTTCATCTGAGCCTCAGTTTCCTCATCTATAAAATGTAGGAGTTGGAGTAGATGATCTCTAAGGTCCCTTGCAGTACTGAACCTATGAACTTAGGCCATAATATTGTACTTAGGATTTAAATGAGTTCTCTGAATGGAGTTTACCAATTTCAAGACAACTGCCCAGAAAGCCCTCCAATAACTTTCTTTAGCCCACTAGGTTAAATAAAAACTTTTACTTGAGAGCTGCAAGGCATTTCAGCACCTTAATTACCTGACCATCAATTTGCTGCCACACCCTTCATTCCATTCAGACATACTAAAGATCCTCCCTCTTTTTTGGAATCCTTTTGCTCCATCATTCTGCATACAGTTATCCCTTCCATATCATGGGGGTGGGGTATGGCTCCCTGGAGATCTGGAAAATCCACACAAGATGTATTTTGGCCTTCCCTTTGTACTAGAGAAGTTTGAATTATTATGGTATTAAAAGATAAAATATATTGTTATTATATAATACTATACATATATTTTGTGCATTTATGAGTTCCAACTTTTTTCTGTGTCATCTTCTGGCCTTTGTGTGTCTGTGGCTTCTGCAAAACTTCCCAAAATTTTCCATTTAATTTATTTATGTTGACTCCCAATATATCAAAACTGTGATGGGGAAGGGATAACTGTACTTTGGAACTCAGCTTAAAATTCTCCTATTAGAGGAAATACCCTTGATGTAGCAGTACTGGGCAACGAAAAGACTGCTGGATTTTAAGTCAGATGCCTTGGGTTCAAAACTTGGCTCTGCCATCTACTACCCATGGGATGTCAGGCAAGATATTTCATCCTTTTCACCTCAGTTTCCTCATCTGTAAAATGTAGGAGTTGGAGTAGATGATCTTTAAAGTCTCTTGAAGTGCTGAATCTATGAACCTAGACCATAATACTAAACTTAGGATTCAAATGAGTTCTCAGTATACTTTATATTAGTGCATTTATTTATTTATTTATTCAATGTTATCTTAGATATTGCCTTTTCAGTTTGTCCCTTTGATCTTTTGAGCACCATTGCTTACCTTGATGCCTTCAGTATCATCATTTTTTATTAGCCTTTCCCCTTCTATATGGTGACCAGGCCCAATTGAGGAAAGCTCATGAGACCTGAAGGGATTAAGGCTTGAAGCTTTAAGCCTGTGGACTTGGTTCCCATAGTCTGCCGTGGCAGCATCTGTCTGAGAATAGATCTGAGACCCTCAAGGGTTTTTGAAGCCTTTACCAGCAGCAGGTCAGAGATTAAAGTAACTGAAAAGAAATTTGAGGCTAGGGGACTAGAAAGACACGATCTATAAGTTCAAAGTCATATCAAAGCTATATAAACAGCAGAGGTAGTGAGAGATATGGGCTTCTTTTTGCCAGAAGCTGTAACAGCATACCCTCCACATAGAAAGACTTCACTGTTTCAGGCTTCAGATCCTCAAAGACAAGCAGAGTTCTTAATTAAGTGTCAAAGAATTGATTAGTAGAGCTCCTGCAATGCAATCTCATTGATGAAACCATTTTGGCAGGGTAGATGATAAAATTAGACCAAACAAGATGTGAGATCTGCAGTGTTTTGGGCTACAGGCCAGTAATTTTTTAAATTTGTAATAATAGAAAAAAGACAGAGAAAGAAAGGAAATGCAAGAGAAGTGAATCTTTGTGTGCGAAAGATGAGAATTTTTTTTTTCAAAAATAGCCCCCCACCCTCAGTCCTTTTCATGGTGGTGAGGATGTTTAGAAGGTGTTTAAAAGTATCCATTATCCTCTCTTGACCTGTTGTGTTCAGTAAAACTGAATAATGGATGATAACTACAACTTAATTTCTATACCAAGACTTGGCCAAATTCACAAGACTATTAGTATCCAATGGAGGTATAAGAGCAAGAAGTTAATTACATGTTATAAGCACTTGTTAAGAGATCATTTCCTCATCCCTGTAGTGGCTAGTGTGATATTTTTTGAGAGAAATGAAGAGCAAGTCCTTATGTTTTAAGTAATACATATTCAAAGGAGGCTAGGGAGATAGTTAATCTAAATAAGGAGATAGTTATCTAAAGGAAATCTCTTTGCTTAAATGTGACAACCCATGTTACAAAATGGCATTCTGCCTATTTTATAGATAGGCATACTAAGATATAGTGTTTCCTCTGAGTTAATAATGAATGACTGAATTTCTACTCACTTATCTTTCCATTTAGCTGATCACAAAGAGGAAATCCTTGCCATCAAAGTCCTTGGCACTGTCAAATAATTTGATATCAGAAACCAATATGATTTTATCAATGGAAATGCCATTAGAGCAGAAGCATTAATACCTGCTTTGCTATGAAATTTTGTTACATCTGACTTGTACTGGAAACCTTTCATGTGTTGTTTCTTCCATTAGAATATGAACTCTTTGGGAGCAGGAAATGTCAATACTTTCCTTTTTGCAGCAAATGCTTAGCACAGTTTATAGTAAGCTCTTAGCAGATGCTTTATGTATGCATGCATTCATTCATCCCTTCCTAAACCCTTATCATGCACCAGAATTCTGAATTATGCAGCTAGATGGCATAGTGGATAAAGAGCACTATGACCTCAGCCATTTACTAGCTGTATAACCCTGGGCAAGTTACTTAACCTGTTTGCCTCGGTTTCCCCATCCATAAAATGGGATTAATAATAACACCTACCTCCCAGGGTTGTTATGAGAATCAAATGAAATAATAATTGCAAAGCACTTAGCACAGTGCCTCTGCCACATACTAAGTTCCATATAAATGTTAGCTATTATTAATAGTACAAGTAGTAGTAGTGGTAATAGTAGTAGTAGTAGTAAGATTCAAATTCTTAAAAGCCAGCAGAAGTGGCATAAACCTCTCGGGCTCAAACTCCTTATTTCTTTGAAGTTTATATTAACTTTGTTGACTTTAAGAATTTGAATGACTATTACAAGGAAAATGAATTAGATTTGTTTTATTTGGCTCTAGAGTACAGAGTTCTTTAGAGTATTGGTGGAAGTTGAGGCTAGATTTTAATTTTCTAACAGTTAAAGATTCACAAATGTGTAATGGATTGCCTCAGAAGGTAGTGAGTTCAATATTCATGAAAGGCTTCATCTTGATATTAGATAACTAGATATTAATGTTAATATTAGATAACTAAATAATATTAGATAACTACTTGTCAGGAATGTGTAAAAGGACTTTTTATTCGGGTATGCTTTAGATTAGATTATTTATAATTATACACGAATGCTAAGGGCCCTTATAGGTCATTTAATCAAACCCTCTCCTTTTTACAGCTGAGGAAACTGAGATCCCTTCCAGCCTAAATTCTAAGGGGAAAAAAGGGAAAAATATCTGATTCTATTTCAACAAACTAAGAATTCTTTAGAATTTATAGCAAGCATTATTTTTTTTAATTTATTTCTCAATATCTTGGGTACTACTGAAGAAATGAATGGCCATCACTTTGGTGTTAGGTGTATTTTGTAAGGTCATTAAATTCCACACTTACCCATGATCTACGCTGAAATCAGTGAAAGTGACTCAGATGTATAGTCATCCCCTTGATATCTTTGTTGGCAATTTTCCTTCCTTGCCTATGTGAACCTCTGGGAAATGCATGATATGCATTTCCCTGTATTTGGGCTAGTAGAAAGTATAGATCAAATGCTTAAAGCCATTAAAAATAAGTTAAATCATGATCAACGCTGGTGTGGAAGCATTAATGCAGGACAGGATCAAAATGTGCTGCAGCATTGATGCTGTCATTTCATTGGCTCTTAATGGCTTCATGAATTTGATCCATATGTCTTACTGGCCTAAATGAAAGGAAGAAGGGGAAACACACATCTGAATAGACTCCTTTTCCTATAGGTCTTCTTTCTTCATGATCATGTCTCTACTTTGGTAGTTAGTTGAAGCTACCCAGCTCAGTTCACAGCATAGTGTAGTGGAGAAGCCCTGGATTTATTGTCAGAAGGGCTGGGTGTGAAACCTGGGTATGCCATTTACTACCTGTGTGACCTTGGACAAATCATTCCCCCTCAATTTCCTCATTGTAAAATGAGACAAACAAGGTGATATCACTGATCTGTTCTGCCCTACAATCCTAGGATACGTTAGCAACTGGGGGGTCATCACTGGCCATTAGCCTGATCTTATTCCATAGTAAGGATCAGACCCATGCTTGGCCCAGCAGTTATGTATCACACCCTATATCAGAGGATGCTCTGGGGAAACAGCAACTCTCTATGGCTCTCAAAGGATTAACTATCTCTCTCACCTAGTTGTGCCCTTTTTGTGGGCAGTCCATCTAACTAATCATTGAGTATTCATAGAAGAGTCAGAAGTATGATGGGAAAAGGTAGGCTGGAGCCAGACTCTGAAGGGCTTTAAATGCTGAACTAAAGATTTTGCATTTTATCCAAGAATTTGTGCTTTATCCAATCCTTCTGGGATTTTTTAAAAAATAAATTTCTCCTGGATATGGGCTAAGACAAACCTGCCTCGTATTGAATTCCATGCTAAAACCAATATTGTTACAGTGTGCCTATGTTGTTTACTATTGCTTATCATGAGATGACATGACACCAAATCATGTTGTAAGTAAAGGGAGGAAACAGAATGAAAGAATAAGCAGAAGCCCAAAATATCAGGTCTAAAAGGGACCTCAGAGATCATCTTGTTCAGCAAACTTTTCATTTTACAAATGAGGAAACTGAGACTCCTGGCATCCGAAGCCTAGCTTATTATAATCTCCCATCACTTATTCAATGGATAACTAAGTTCCCTGCAGTTTCAGTTTTCAACCATGTCAAATGAATGATCATTCCTGTTTCCTCCCTCCTTCCTTGAACATTATAAAGATCAGTAAGGAATACCCTCAAAGCATTTATAAAGTTTCTCATTTCTAGTCATCACATCATATGAAGTGGTGACATAGTGTTATTAAAACCAATACTTCAGGTAATGAATTCAGAGTGGATCTTCATTGCATATTTAGTGAAAATTCTCTTTCCAGGCATATAGCCAGGAGTTACAAAGGATTTCCAATTCACCTATTTCAGACATCCTAAATCTCCAAATTATAGATATGCTACTAACATGTGTATGTGAAAGAAGACGGGTTATTGAAGCAAATTGGCATTGCCACTACCCTTTTTGCCTTTAAATTGCAATACTATGCTTCTCTTCCTTGGCAGACACAAGCAAGATGAAAGATTCATGCTATATCTTCCTGGGTAATAGTGTTTCTTAGCGAAGTCCCCTTTTCATATGACAGCCACGGATATGTGGCTGGTGTTTCCTATAAAAGACAATTTCCTTCAGAGAAGAAAGCTATCAAAGCAATTGAACCAAATGACTTCAAACTCCCCAGGGGAAAGTACTTGCCTTCCTTAAATCCACTAGACTTTTGAACAGCTGCAGTTGGTCATTATGTTCCAATTGTCTTTGGTCTATGTATAGAAGATGCTCCTTTAGACCATATTCAGGAGCAATATACTTGAGCTTTTGGGAAACAGAGAGGAGAGAAGGGGGGACTTGGAGGGGAGGAGGAGGAGGAGGAAGAAGAAGAAGAAGAAGAAGGAAGAAGAAGAAGAAGAAGAGGGAGGAGGAGGAGGAGAAGAAGGAGAAGGAGAAGGAGAAGAAGGAGGAGAAGGAGAAGGAGAAGAAGGAGGAGAAGAAGAAGAAGGAGGAGGAAGAGGAGGAGAAAGAGAGAGAGAGAGAGAGAGAGAGAGAGAGATGACATAATAATCCAACTTCTTTATATGGTGTAGATAGTTGTAGGAGGACAATTTCCCAAGCTATGATCATAGCAAATATGCCCTACATTTTATTGGCTCTTTCCATTGCAAGCTGAAAATTTTCCTAAAGGTCTTCTTAAAAAGATCTATGTCATCTAGTTACATGCAAGTGATAAGTAGTGATTGTGGTCAACACGTCCCTCCCTCAAGGGAGGGGTTGATGGAGGGATGGAGAGATAGAGATAGAGACAGAATAATTTTCAGCAATACCAATAAACACATATTTGCAGATATGTAAAAGGATGCAGGCTTGTTATATCATTGTAAACATATTATACAATGGCTTAGTCCTTGAAAAAAAAGTTTTCCTAAAGGTAGTCTATAGCAGACGCAAGAATTCACATGGCAGTTGAGTATACATTTCATTTCTGAAATGCATTGTATTTTGGAGGTACAGTATATTGGATGGGCCAAAAAAAGTCTCTGTGAAGGGGAGTAATGCATCATTAACTCACTTGCCAAAGAGTTTCTATGATGTTTCAGGCCCAGCACTCTATTCATCATGCCACTTAGCTGCACCCTAGGAAAAGAGTAGTAGGGACTCATTATTTTCTGATGTGAATTCTTTGTGATTAAAAAAAATAAATCAGCTTGTCTTTTATGCAATATGTCTTATTCTGAATGCATTCATAGGAATGGAGAGCCCTTTTCATTTTATTCCAGAGACCTAGATATAAGCTAAATTCCAATGTTCCTAAAGGAAATCTTAGGTCTGGCTTATTGAGAAGTCCCTCAAGATTGGACCTGAGTCTTGAGGCTGAGCATTAAATTCTGAGACTTGTTATATAATCTGACACCCTTATGTTACAGACAAAGAGAAAGAACTTCAGAGGACTGCTGATTTCCCACAAGGTGCAAGGAGCAAAATCAGGAGGTTAATCTAAACCCCACATTCTTCCCACTATTGCCTGTTAGTAATAACTGTGAATTTGAAAAATTGGAACAAGCATGTAAAATTGGCCAATGTTATAAATGATTGTACCTGACATAATCAGAGAAGCTAGATAGATAGAAATATCCTAGCACAGACTTAAGAGAAGCTCACCTAGACTTTCTGGCTTTGCTGCTGTGCATTGAATTTTACCCCTGATTGCCTGACCTTGTGATGCCTAGTCTCTGTCTTTAAAATGCAAATGTTTATGACAACCCCTAAACTACATCATGGGAATCTTTTGAAAGTAAGCATTTTTTATTAGAATTTGAGTGATTCCTCAAAGGAATGAAGATGGATTGCATGGTAGACTTGAAGTCAAGATTTCTATCTTAGATATATAGCTGTGTGATCTTGAGCAGGTCATTTAAACTTTGAGTCTCAGTTTTCTCATCTGTAAAATGGGGGAAATAGTAGCATTTATTTCACAGGGTTTTGAGAATACTGAATGGAAAAAAATAAGTACTTAAGATACTGAATTTGGTTCTATGTTTCGAAGTTGCTGGAACTAGTTGCTGGTCTAACCTTACTTCTCAGTGGCAAAATAGAGAAAATGATAGAACACAAACAAGAGAGAAAATGATTGAGAGAATATATATTACAGAGCAATGCAATTTGGCTAAGTTTGTACTATGGACTTAGTCACTAACCTTTTTATGTCCTAGCTTTCCAAATCTTGTAAACAAGGCATGAAGTCTATTTCTTATTATTTCATGCATATTTTTATTCATAAGCATTATTTCAGGAATGCTTATTTCCTGACAACCACCCTATTTCCCTCATTTAAAAGATGAGAAAACCCTACTAAAACTTAGTCGATGGGAGGCCAAAATAACCAGCCAATGAAAACAGCAGTCAAAAGGTCAAATCTATAACCTTGTGATGGTGACACTCTGAGATATGAATAAGGAAGGAAAAGATAAAATGAGCCTGATGGAGTGAAAACATTGTCTGCTTAAGAACGATTTTCTAAGACATGTTGTTGGACACGAATCTGCTGCATTACTACTAAAAATGGCCCAGAGTTTCCACATCTCAGTTTTTGTTCCTTAATATTCTGTCTTGGTGATATCCAACCGTTGTCATTCAATTGTGTCCTACTCTTCATGACCCTATGGGCCATCCTCTCTAGACACTGGAGTGGTTTGCCATTTCCTCCTTCAGTGAATTAAGGCAAACAGAATTTAAGTGACTTGCCCAAGTTCACACAGCTAGTATCTGAGGAAGTATTTGAACTCAAGCACTCTATCTACTGAGCCAACTAGCTGCCCACTGTATCAAAATTACAGAATGTTTACATGGTTATCTTAAGCTCAGATGGTCATTCATTGCATCTAAACATTTTTATTACTCAAACTTTTGAAACTTTTTTAAAAGTACTACACTTATATGAAATACTAAAAGATTCATCACTGAAACTTTTCAACTAATCTCAATAGCATTCCCATAGAACAAATAAAAACTTTTTTTCCTGTTCACTTGTCCCTTAGAACACTTGTCTAACCAGTATCTAACAAGAAGAACTTTATTTCTTGGCCCAGAATTCTTCTTACTCTCTGTTCTTTCTAGCCTAATGGGATTGCCAATGTTAATTTCAATTGTTATGGTAAACATATTTTATTTGACATGCAGAATTGAGAAATTATAAAGCAGACCAAGTTAGTCTTGTGTAGTTTCTGTATAATTGCTTCTGGGACATTTCCAACTATAGGCATCTTAAACTATAATTCCCATAGGTATCTTGAACTCAACAGGTCTAAAAATCACTAGCGTTCCCCAAAACTGACCCCTTCTACTAACATGCCTATTTTTATTGAGAGTGCCACCACCCTTGTATTTACCCAGGTTGATAATTTTGACTCTTCACTCACTTTCCCTCTTTTCACTCCTATTACTAATCATTGGCCAGAATTTTTTGATTCTACCTCTGTATCTCTCAATTCTCCCATTTTCTCCTTTCACATAACCATCACCCTAGCTCTGACCCTTTATTTTATACCTCTCACCTAGGCTATTGCAGCAGCCTCTTAAGTTGTTCTTCTGACTCATCTCCCCCCTCTCCAATCCAATCTCCATTTAGCTGCCACATTTGTGTTTCTAAAACATAGATTTGATCATGTCATTCTCCTACTCAGGAAGCTCCATGTAACTCCAAAATGCCCTTAGGGGAAAATACAAACCTCTCTATTTGGTATTTAAAGCCCTTTATAATCTACCTCCAGCTTATTTTTCTAGGCTTATTGTGAACTACTTCCTTCACCCAGTCAAACTGAGTTCCTTACTGTATAATGAGCACAACATTCTATCTTCATCTCCACACCTTTGTGTAGGCTCTTTCACATTCCTGGAATGCACTCCCTCTTCACTTCTGCCTCATACACTCCATGATTTCCTTTAAGACTCAAATTAAGCACTGCTTCCTTATTCTCCTTACTGCTTGTGTCCACTCTCAGAAATAAATGACTTTATAACTGTTTTGTGTGTTTTATATTAACTCACCTGTGTCCATATCATTCCTTTTTCCTTTCTTCCCTCTCTCTCAAAAAAAAAAAGTAAGCTCCTTTAGGGCAGAGACTTTAATTTTTATCTTTGTATCCCCAGCACCTAGGACAGTGCCTATATATAAGTACATATAAGGTGCTTAATAAATGGTTGTCAATGATGATTGCATAGATTTAACAGAGGCCTCATAGAGACATGATTCTCTTATCAAAATGAATGATTCTAAAACTAGGAATTTGAAGCATATCTAATAACATATATTTATGGAACTTAGGTTTAGAAAGAACTAAATGTCAAAGAGTTACTTAGACTCTATATCAATCAGAATTTGAACCTGGAAACTTCCAATCCATCTTTGGTTGCCATATATATTATATACATGAACCTTAGAGAACTTTGAGTCCAACCTCCACATTTTATAGATGCGGAGGCTAAGGTTCAGAGAGATCATACAGCTACTAAACTTGCGGGGTTAGGATTTGAACCTCATTCTTCCAACTACAGATTCAGATATTTTTCTACTATACCAGTTTTATACAGATCTAATTTAAAAAAAACACAGAGAATTATGAAATCACATAACATGAAGATGAATATTTGAGGGAATTCTGTGAGTCTCTGTGCCTCCTGGACCAGACTAGAATTGCTTTCTGTCATCTCTGTGGAAGGGAGGATTAAATTTAAATCATGTAAGGATAAAACTCACTGTAGATGGTAGTGACCCTGTGCCTAACCTACCTTCTGAAAGTTTCAGGATGCTGTTGGCCACCCATAAAGTGATGTGCATGTATGCATTTGTATTTGTTTTTAGATGCCAAATCTTCAGATTTTAGATATAAACCCACCTGACTTGATTAGCTTCTCCCGCCCTAACTTAAGGTGCAGATATTTTCTGGGTAGGCAACTATGAAATTTGGCATTGCCCTCCCCCCACCCACTTTGTGTTCTGTTTTCCCCATTTATTGTCACTGACAAGAATAGTTATTAATCAAGACTCAGTCGTGGGTGGCTCTTTGTTTCCCCTCCTCTTTTTCCTTTCCTTCACCTAGTGAGTTATGAAGAATGATGCCTTTCTCTTTCTCACCTCTCTGTCTCCCTGTTCACTGAGCACTCAAGTCAGGACCCATGACAAGAAGTCCCCTCTGGGGAGAAAGCATTGGAGATGACAAATGTGTCCACAGAGCCTGGGAGTCAGGAGGTTGACTTTCTGACATCTCTCTACTAGCCACCATCAATCTCTCCATGTCAGAAGCCTAGGGAGAAAAAAAAAACCTTTGTCACTGCTGTTGGCTTCTTATGCTGGCTAGGTCTTAATTTTGTGAGGAATTTAGGGATAAATTTTCTGGAAGCTAAAGCAGTCATTTGGAGTTGAGAAAGAAAAAGCTTTTCCAGCTTGGAGGATTTCTTATCTCCGGACCTGCCCTGCCCCGTCCTTTCCCTCCCCTTACTCTACCACCACACATGCTTACATAGTCATTATACTTTCTTCATTACTGAACCTTGTATTTTGTTTCTCTCTTTTGTTATGTTGCCTCTCATGTAAACATTAAAAAAAAAGATAAATGAAAAGAAAAGCATCATTTTCAATGGAAATATGTTATTTTCCTCCTTTACATTTTATATGATTGGCACATTGAGGGTTCAATAATCCACCAGCCACACTGTGATTGTTTTAAAGTGTGCTGAGAAGATATTCCTAAATGGAAATCCCTTTCAACCTGTTTGCCAAAATGGTTGACATTCTGCCATGAGAAATCCATTCCTCTGGATTAGAAGTTTGCAACATCTCTATTAAAATGCAAATGAGGAGTCTAGTACTTGGTATCAGTCATACCTTAGTATGAATTAGTTTATCATATCAATTCCTGTAGTGATAGCTGGCTGAGAACAGGGCTCCAAAGGAATGTGAAATAAGATAGATATGTTTTGATGGAGAGAACAGGATCAATTCTCTGTACTGATTACTGCTAGGGAAATATGGCTTGTCTAAGGTAGCACAGTAAAGCGTTAGGGGAAACCAGAAGGTAGAAAAATAATAACACATTACATTTGTGCCATGACCTGTAATTTTAAAAGTTCTTTCATATTTATCAGTACTGCAGTGTAGTGTGGTAGAAAAACCAAAAGATTTGGGGTGCGAGGACTTGATTTTAAATCTTTCATCTGATCTTCTTACCTCTGTGACCCTGAGCAAATGACTTCATCTCTTGTGCCTCTGTTTTTCCATCTGTAAAATGAGGAGCTTGGACTATGAAGTTTTAACCTAGGATCAATGAACTTGTGTATTTTTTTTAAATATAACTATTTCAAGACAGCTGCTTTCTTTTGTAGTCCTTTGTATTTTATTTTATATACTATAAAAATATGATTCTGAAAAGCGATCCCTAAGCTTCACCAGACTACCAAGGGGTCCATATCACAAAAAGGTTAAGAACCCCTGATCTATATGCTCTCCAAGCCCTCTTCTAATTCTAAATCCTATAATAAAATCACTTTGAATTTTCCATCACTTCTTTGAGATAATTAGTAATTATTTAACCCATCTCAATTTTACAGCTGTATGCAGGAATTTTGTATCCCTACTATCTCTTAGTATATGGTATATAAAACTATAGGAATGGAGAGGAGACCACTCCCTGCATTCACTTTATACCCATGGCCCTGACTGACTGAGCTCTGAAGTTATAGCAGGCCATTCTCTTATGAATGCTGAAGACCATGGTTATTCATCTTTCTGAAGCCTTCCCCTCACTGCTGATTCCATATTAAAATTCAATCCAGATCAATAATCAGAGATTATATAGTGTCTCTGTTTCTGTTCTAACACTGCTAAAGAAGCAGTGGACACAACTGGATTCTTAGAATGCTGTCAATATTTTTACTTGTTTTGTTGAACACTACATGTTTACATTAAGGAAGGGTTTCTACTTGGGGATCGGGTTAGTAGGTTACTGGATAGTGACAGATAAGCACTAAAAATAATATCAATAAAACCTTTTTAAAAGTGCACAGAAAGAAAATGCAAAAAGAGATACCAATTGAGTGGCTTTGTACTACTTTACTACCTTCATACATGTATTACATGTATACTTAAAAGTAGAAGCATTTCGCAGTTTATTATAGAATCTTCTTTCATGTAACTTTCATGTGTATTGAAATGTTTGAGATTGTTGATGATTGTTTAATGATAAAAGAGAAAAATTATTTTTTTAAAATAATCATTTTTGCTATCTCTTTCATTTTTTCATAAGGAAATGAATAGATGAGGCAGGAACGTTTCTAGAGAGGACCAGGGTATCCTCAAATATGATGATCTTTCTGAATGAGCAGTTATGGCCCCAATCTGTTTGCAGATGAAACAGAGGCTCAGAGAGCCAATATGGCTTGTTCAGGGTGATGGAACTAGTTATCAACATCACTTCCTTCTTCTTTCTTCATCTGTCCCTTTATGAACATCAAAGCTTTCCTCTCATATTGCCAATTTCAGGAGTTTTCCTCTCCCAGTGCTCCATCTTTAATCTTTGTCAGAATGGTGGAAGAAAGGAGATTCTGAAGTTTTTTTCTGATGTGATTCATATAGAACTAAAAGTATTTTTCTATTTTCCCTTCATGTGCTTTTGTTTTGAATTGCAGATATTCTGTATCACATATATTTAAAACTTATTTTGACAGTGCTTAATGTAGACTTAAAAACATTCTGAACTTGGCTGTTTTCCTCAGATCGATTCTTTTTTTTAACAGGAACACAGTAAATATGCCAACAAGTGCCAGAACATACAGTATAGTGAACAGCCAAGGACAATCTGTTCGGATATTTTGTGTACTAAAGACCAGCTTGTTGTTTACATGCCCAGGAGGAATATATTTTTAGTTTGGGGGTTTAGTGGATTTAGTAGGGACACTGTACTTGTTTCCTCCTAAAGAGCGCCACAGAGAAAGAGATGTATTTGCACTCTGTGCCAATATTACAGGGAAACATATAATTTGAGGATATAGAATCTAGAATCATAAGTAAAGGTTGCTTAAAATGACTAAAATATCTATGTTCCTGTGATTTTTTTAGAATAAAATTTAGGCTGAATGGTAATAAATCTGGTCTTGATGAGACCATGAATTAGTCAAATAAATTATTTCATTTACATAATTTGGCTTCTTAGTTTTTTTTTTATTCTTCTTGCAAATTATTGCCTTGTATATATACTTTATGGTCTAGCCATACTGGTCTGCTTCCTATTCCTCATGCACAACTCTCCATTTCCTATCTCCATGCTTTGCACTGACCATCCTTCATCCTTGGAGTATTCTTCTTCCATACCTTGGACTCTTAGAACCCCTGGCTCCCTTCAAGACTCTTTGGGTAACCTTCTGCAGGAAGCCTTTCCCAGAACACCCAGAGGCTAGAGCCTTCCCCTCTAAGATGACTTTTCATTTTAACTGGGGATGAAATATTACTGTATTATAAATAATTATTAATATGAAGAATTCTGAGAAACATGAGAGGAATTAGGTTAACAGATGCCAAGTGAAACAAGCAGATACAGGAAAAAATATACATGACTACAACAGTGTAAAGGGAAAGAACGACAGAGCAATAACAAACTTAACAGAATTCCATAGAATTGTAATGATCAAGGAATGGGGGGATGCATTTCCATCTATTGCTGATTTGCAGAGGTAGGGAACTATGGTTATGGAAACTGCATCTATTATCAGACCTAGCTGATGTGTTGGTGAGTTTTGTTGGGTTGCTGTTTTTTTTTTTCTTTTTCTCTCACAAAGCCTTCCTTTACAGAGGGCTCATAACCTTTCTGATAACTCCATTTTCCATTAGCTACTCCACTTGGCTTCAACTCCATAGAACAACATAACCCTTCTCCAGGTACCCCCTGGGCTCTCTTCCCTTAACCCCTTGCTATTCTGATTCTTTTGATGTGTTGTCTTTTCCCTATTCGATTGTAAATGCCTTGAATTCAGAGACTGTCTCATTTTCTTATTTGTATCACTAGCATTTAGAATAGTGGCTGGCACATACTAGGTGCTTAATAAGTGTTTATTGAATTGAATTCTTATCTACTCTTTGTTGTAAGGAATGACTCATCTATTAGGAGAGGAGGGAATGATGTTTGCAGAAATGAAGGTGATGTAAAACTAAAAAAAAATCTATAAAATGAAAAATAAACAAGACTTCAAGTAAGGTCCCCAGCATGTGGGGTAGTCATCTTTATAGAAGTAATAGGTGAAACCCTGAGATCTTCCAAATGTAAACCTTGAGCATGCCTCTATTTAGGAAGCAATGGGAGGGAAAGAACAAGTGTGGGAAATAGAAGGAATGCACTGGGATGTAAGAGGAGAATCAAGACAGAAGAATGTACCAGAAGTCAAAGGTTGGGAGTTTCAGTATCATCAAGGTTATCATTGTTAGAAGTGGAAGAAATGATGGCAAGAAACTAAGAGCAAAGGCTTAAAGATCTGATTTACGATAATGTATTTTTACAGCTACAGTCATGAGAAATGGTAAAACATCTCAGCCCCAACCCCGATCCCACCCTTACCCCTAACAAATGCTGAAGGACTAAATTGTCAGTTTTCTATAAATGATTATTTTGGGAAACAGCCACCACTATCTGTGTTTTACATGCAACTAACACAATTCTAGAGAAATATATTTTGTTATTCTTTCACATGTCTAATACTTAATGATATGTATTCATGTGTCTGTTTATTTATTTATTATCATGAACATGCCAAACATTAGGGCATCTAGGTGATGAAGCAGATAGAGCACTGGGCCTGGAGTCAGGAAGACGTGAGTTCAAATCCAGACTCAGATGTTTATTAGTTGTGACCTTTGGCAAGTCACTTCACCCTGTTTGCCTCAGTTTCGTCATCTGTAAAGTGAACTAGAGAAGGAAATGGCAAACCACTCTAGTATCTTTTCCAAGAAAACCCCAAATGGGGTCAAGAGGAGTCAGACATGACTGAAAATACTGAACAGCAACAACAAAAATGCTAAATGTTAACAAGCAGGAGTAATTCCATACACAAAGACGAATAGTAAGAGATTTGCATATGAACTTGTGAATTTTATATACAACTTTAAGTACGTACATTTTAAATTTAATGCAATCATATCAACATTGCTCTTCTTTTCTCTGTCCCTTTCAGAAACTTCTTTCCACCTTTTAATTTATTTTTAAAGTGTTTCTTTGAAGCTCCTTTTTTCTTTTCTCTTATTTTCTAACATCAGTATAATTGTCCCTCCCATTCTCATTTCATCCTTCCACTCCACCAAAATATAAAAATAAAAGTGCTCCTTTATAGCATTTTCTCTCTTGATTTGAGCTCTTTGGACTATATGCCTACCTGTAGTATTGCTGAGTCAAAACTATTACTGGATCAAAATGTGTGCCTAGTTTAGGGACTTTTTTTAATGTGCTGTAGTTCCAAATTGCTTTGCAATATGGCTGGATCACCTCACAGCTCCATAAAACAATACATTGGTGTAACCCATCCTCCTATAACCCTTCTTTGAGTCATCATTTGCCTTTTTTGTTCTCTTTGCCAATCTAATGGGTGTAAAGTAGAACTTCAGGATTTTTAAAATTTGCGTTTCTTTTACTGTTAATGATTTGAAACATTCTTCATACTGTTATTGATAACTTACCTCTCTTCTTTTGAAAACTGTCCTTTTCTTAAACCCAATAACTCCACATTTCTGTTGAAATCCTTCTCTTTGTTTATGACCCAACCCAGTTATCTTCTTTTCTATGAATCCTTCCTCAATTTCCCCAACTGAAAGTGTTCTCTTACCTCTCATATTTTCTTCTAGCACTTTATCACTAATGTTCTTTATATCAATAAACACTTATTGAATTGAATCATTTTTTTGTATGTATATGAATATCTGTATAGATGCTTGAATAAATACATTTAGATATATATACATATATGTGTGTGTATATATATTGTTTATATGTATACACACAAATATACATACACACTAAATCTGCCTTATTAGAATAAAAACTTATTGAGAGCAAAATTTATATTATTTTTCATCTCTCTCTCTCTAGATCCGCATCGTGTGCTTGCGTGCATGAGGCAGTAAATACTTAATGGATGAATAAATAGCATGCAGAACATTATCCAATTGGGGAAAACTGGAGACAAGGAACCAAGTTAGGAGAGGAAACATGGTTTAATGTTAAAAGCATTAGATTTGGAATAAAAGGTTATAGATCCAAATCTTAATCCTGCCGGTTACTACCTAATAGATTTGGAGAAATCATTTATCCTTTATTTGTCTCAGCTTCCTCCTTTATACAATGAATAGTTTTCTCTAAGGCTTATTGCATCTCAGAATTCTGTGATCATTTTAAATGTCTGCCACGATAGTCTAGACTTAACAGACTGAGATCCTCAACTTATCTCAGATTATTTCAGTAGAAGTGGAGAAGAAAGGGGTGAATGGGAGAGACGTTATGAAGGAAGAATCCTCAGAGTTTGGCAACTGACTAGACTCTCATAGAGGTAAATTAACCTAATTTAGTCTTTGCATTAAGCATAATTTTATTTAAAGCTTCAGTTGTTGTTTTAAACATATATTCAAAATGCAATATTTGAGTTTTAGAAATCCATGATGATGATTCCTGGTCAATAGGAGAGGCAGCTTTTCTTTTTAAAATTTTCTTGGCTTTAAATTCACTCTACTTGAAATTTGTACTGGTTAGTATAGATTTTACATACATACATATATATATATGTGTGCATATATATGTATATATCTCGTATCATATATACAGACATATATGTGTGTTCATATATATAAATAAATAAATACTCCATTGCAAAACATTGCAGACACTGGTAGTACACTGTAAGTGAGAAGGTAATTTTAGTTACATTTAAAATTCTGAAGCTTCCTTAACTTGCTCTGATATTTATGTGCCAGGAGATTTCTCTTTCTTATTCTCTCTCTCTCTCTCTCTCTCTCTCTCTCTCTCTCTTCTCTCTCTCTCTCTCTCTCTCTCTCTCTCCCTTCCTCTCTCTCTCCTTTTTCTTTCCTCTTTTTCTTATTTTCATGTTGTCTCTCTCTCAGTGGTTTGGTTTATATAGCAACAGTTACTAAGGAAAGGAAGGGATTTAAAAGAAGTTTCAAAGAGTAGATAGAACACATCTTTGTATTAACATTATATGTAACATAAAGGCACAGGATCAAATTGAAATAAATATATGAATGGTCTACACAAACATGTGTATACTATACATGTGTGTGTATATGTATGTATGTATGTATATATATAAACATCTGTGTGTATACTTTGCTTTTGTCATCTTCAAAAAAGCAATCATCAAAACATAGAAATGCATGGGTTAGCATTTGACTGTTTGGGGACAGAAATGTTAATACACTCATGCATACCCTTAGAGTGTCCTCAATTTTGCATTTATGGGCATGTTAGTAGTCGGCTGCTCTATATTGTCAGTGAAAACTCATGAAGCCCCTGGGTACACACTGTTCAGAAGCACTCCCAATTCTAACCTACAGTTTATCCTCCTGGCACAGCTGTGAGGATTTATGCATAGGGAATGAGACTGTGGGCACTTCTCCAGGTTTCTTTCTAGGTGTCTCCTTAGAACTGATTACTTTTTGAATGTTAGTTAAGGAATGACAGAGCTGAGGTATTGTATAGATACACATACTGTACATTGATTTTACTGGTAAGTGATATCAAAGCCTTTTCACTAAACATTCTTTACCTTCTGAGATTCCACTATGGAGGAGATACAGACTTCCTGAATTTTATCAGAGATGATTCCGTTTATAATTTCCAATATAGGGAATTTTTCCCCATTTTCCACTTGACTGCCATTTGTGGGATGGCCAATGACAGCCAAATGGAAATTGACCAAACTGTTGGGGTCTTTTAATTTCTTTAGAAGGAGCTTTTAGCCAGATCATCATGATTTTTGCAAGTAAAGTACATAGTTAATTTGGGAAGAAAATTGTATAATGGATTTGCTTCTAGAATGTTCCAATTGATCTGTATTGCCAAGAGATATCACCTTCCTTCGAGTTTTGGTAGAATTTAGAGGATGAAGTTACAACCAACTGTTTTATTTTATTGATGCCAAAATCGAGGTCCAGAGATAATAATGACTAAGATCAAACAGTAGGAAGCACCGTTAGATTCAAACTCAAGTCTTCTACTTTCAAATCCAGGGCCCTTTTTAACATTTCACACTTCTACCTACATCATAATAAATAACATTCTATAAATCTGACTGGAGAGCAGAAGGAGTAAGTAGGTACCCCTTCTTCCTCTCCAAGTATTCCTTTATCTTCTCCCCTATCCCCAATGTCTTATTTTACATGTTTTGCTTGTGTGAGGTAAGAAGCAATCATTTGCTGGGGTGTATAGTAAGAGAAAGGTAAGAGTATGTCAAGGGTAGCTTTGCTGCTGAAAGAGGCAAAGGAAATCGAAAGCAATGGTAGTGGCAGCCAGGTTGTGCAGTAGATAGAGCTCCAAGCCTGGAGTCAGGAAAACCTGAGTTCAAATCCACCCTCAGACACTTACTTAGCTATATGACTCTGGGCAAATCATTTAAGTCTTGTTTGCCTTAGTTTCCTCATCTCTAAAATGGGAATAATAATAGCACCTACCTCCCAGGTTTGTTGTGAGGACCAAATGAGATAATAATTACGAAGTGCTTAGCACAGTTCCTGGCACATTAAACACTATATAAATGTTAGCTACTTTTATTATTAATCTGGTCCAGTTATCAGTTCCTATATCAGTACATATAAATTGAAGACTTTCCACGTTCACAAGATCCTTAATAAATGGCATAGAAATTCTGGTCGCTTCTGGTACCACCAATAGTACTTGAGAGATAAAAACTGACTACTCCAAGTTTCTCATTTACTGATGAGAAAATAAGACTATTGATACAGCCTCAAACTACTATGTAGGGAGACAGTATCGAGTCAGGAAGCCCAGGTTCTTCAACATTAAGTGGTGAATTCCTTGAGGGCAGGACTGTTTTTGCCTTTTCTGGGATGCCTAGGGCTTCACATATTACCTGGTACATTGTAGGTGCTTAATAAATAATTGTTGCCTTGACTTGACCACAGTCTTCAAGTGCGATTTTGACTTTCTTGTTTCATCTCCATGAGTCCTGGGTTCTTTATCTAAGATGAGTGAAATAAGTAGGAGAGAATGTCTAAGCTTCTTTGCAACTAGGAAAATATCCTGTGATTCTAAATGGAAAACCTGTTAAGCTGTTGCTATGATTCTACCAATCCTCATCATGTTGCTGCTATAATTTGCATTGGTGCTGATGCAAGAGTTAAGGAGTTGAAGTGCATCTGAGAGGTGTTTTATTTGGCGGGGGGGGGAGTGGAATTCTTTTCTTTTATTTTAATAATTGCTGCTTCCCTTTTTTCCCTCCTCTGAAGGTCAACCTCCTGCTATATTTTCAAGAATCCATGGCAAAGGAAATGAATACAATAATTTGTCTGTTACTATTTGGATATTAATATCGTGTCTTAGCAGCCAGAAGAGCAGCCAGAGCCCCTCTGTGCATCATTGTGTTTGGGCTGCAGTTTTAGTTGCCAAAGTAGAGATTTCAATGCTGAAATCTTTACCACCTGTTATGGGTAAATGGCAGTTAAAGGACAAATCCTCCTTTGTGGTGACTTTCTTTCCTCTGTTTCGTTGGAAAGGGCTCTGTGAAGTGACATATCCCTCTAAATATAAGACTCTACATTCTACACCTCTGACACAGAGTTTTGGTCCCTGCTACCCACAGGTAATGCATCTGTGGCTCAAGGTTGATTCATTAACTTGTGGTAGGAGAACTGGCAGAGAAAGATGGATAGACAAGAAATTCTGGGGAGTACACAAGAGCCTTTTGGAAGCATCTGTCCCTTCAGTATTCTAAGAAACAAGGAACAGCCATTTTTCTGCCAGGGTTCAAAACATATAAAAGATTGATACCTTTCTTGCATGTGTTCCTAGCTAGAACACACACACACATACACACACACACACACACACACACACACACACACACAAACACACACAATCTATCATGACAGAGCTCCAAACCTGCAAAATTCTTCTTCTTTGTCTTCTTTTTTTGTTCTCAGCTAAAATAGTTGAAAAAAAGTTCCTGAGGAAAACCTAGCAATTTTTGCAACTTGTCCAAATAACTATACACAAATTATACATAACATTTTATATGGCATATCTAGCACAGGAAATCTAAAACACCTTTTATAAATTCAGGCAACTCTTTTGTTCACACTAGCTATTCATGCTATGGGAATCAAAGATTCCCTCACCCCTCAGTTCTCTATTAAGCAACATTAATCCTCTTAACTCCTGAACTAAAGGTTGAAATTTATAGTGATATTACATGAACCTTCCTGTTTGCTACCGCAATAAAAAAAAAAGACAGATAAAAAAGAGGAAGGGAGAGAGGGCAAAGTAGATAACTGAGATTGAATACAGCTGACAATATGTAGTAGAGTTAGTCATATTGGATGCATTACAGTATGTCTGTCTGTACCTTATATTTTTATTCTTCTTGCTCCATAATCCTACAATCCTAGGAAATCCATTCCAACTTCCCAACCTATTTGTTGTTGTTCAGTTGTTTTCATTTGTGTCTGACTCTTTGTGATCCCATTTGGGGTTTTCTTAGCAAAGATAATGGAGTGGTTTATCATTTCCTTCTCCAGCTCTTACAGATAAGGAACTGAGACAAACAGGGTTAAGTGACTTGCCCAGGGTCACACAGCTAGTGAGTGTCTGAAACTGGTATTTGAACTCAAGTCTTCCTGACTTCAAGCCTAGCACTCTATTCAAGGCACCATCTAGATGCCCATAGAAAAGTCCATTATTCCATAATCCTAATAAGCCATCATTCAACCTTTGCTTTAAGATGTGTAAGTTTATTCTTAAGATGTGGAAGTTTATTCTTTCATAAAACAAGCTATTCCATATTGGGATAGTTCCAATTGTTAGGAAGCTCTTCCTTATATAGAGTCCATATACGTGTATAGGTATGTACGTAGAGAGATATATTCATATGTGTACATATGTAGGAGGGAAGGGAATAGAATAAACATTCACTAGGTGACTACTGCGTGCCAGGCAGTGTGCTAAATATTTTAAAAATTGTATTTAATCATCACAACAAGTATAGGACATAGGTGCTACTATTAGCCCCATTATATAGTTGAGGAAACTGAGGCAATAGAGGTTATATAACTTGCCCAGGGTTGCACAGCTTGTAAGTGTCCAAGGCTGGATTTGATCCAGGTCATCTTAATCCAGTGCTCTATTCACTGCACTATCTAGTTACCTCCAGGTTGTTTGGAAAGTCTTCATTTAGTTTTAAATGTTAATAGATTTATAGTATTAATAGTTTAACAGTGATGATGATGATGATGATAAACTCTAATAGCTAAAACTGGGTATGATGATGATGATAATAAACTCTAATAGCTTAAAACTGGGCTGAGACTTTTGGGACAACCTATATATGCATATATATAGTAGGATAGGAACAATTATATAGTCATTGGCATACCACCTTTCCAATGTATAACAATTTTTAATTAGCATCCTATGGGCATGGTTATATAATCAGATATAAATCCTTCCAAGTATGTTAACATCTAGCCCATTCTTCTTTCTTGTCCACAAATATGTGAGGTACTTCATCAAATGCCTTCTAATAACCTTATTTTAAAAAGGAAATTGATTTAGTTAGGCATGACTTACTTTTAATGAACCTATGCAGATCCTTAGTGATCATCTTTCCTTCTCAAATAGTCCACCAGATCTTTCTGATAGAGTATTTTGCCAGACTTTAAATCAAGTTCCCCTCTCTAATATCTATAATTCATCACCCCCCCTTTTTTTAAAAATTGAGATATTTGTTTATTTCCACTCTCATGACTCCTCCTAGCTTTCTTGATTCGTTAAAGATAATGAACAACACTTCCGTGATCAAATCAAGTGTTTTTGGTGTTCTGGGATGCAATTCGTGTAGGCCTGGAAACTTGAACTCATTTTCTTAAAATATCTTCACCCATTCCCTCTTAATCATATTTGTTTTACACTTTCCAGTTTTAAGGTAGAAGACAGAAGCAATATTTGAGTTGAGTAGTCTGCTTACTCTCTGTCATCTGTCAAGATGGCACCATCTGCCTCAAGCAGTGGGTTTATCCCTTCTTTGTGGCTGTTCTCAGTCTGATAAATAAAACTCTCTTTTATTGTCCTTAGCAATATCTCTTGCAAGTTTCAAATAATTCCTGACTTTAGACTTCCCAACTATATTCTTACAAATTTATGCCATTATTTTGTGTTTGTCCTCAATTGTCTGTCCCATCCTTCTTTTGTATATATTTTCATCAGAATAGTAGCAGTGTGGGAGTAAAAACTGAAAAGATGTATTTGTACAAATGTTTTTTTTTCCTCACAAGAAATGCTGTTGAACATTATTGGGTAGCTTAAAAGGAGGGCAAGGTGAAGAAGATAGGTGTTGCTATTGTGATAGTTTATTTCTTTGTAAATATTCCTCAAATCTAGCATTGTAAAACATATCTTGCTAAGAAAATATATCTAAAAACAATTGCCTAGGCTTTAAAAATGGATTTTTTCATCTTTCTACTGATGCCCTGGAATAATATTTTGTAAGTGATATATATATTATGGTATGTGGTATGAATGGAATCCTGGGGTACCTATATGATAAAGGTCTAGGGGGAGACATCTTATTGGGAGAAACTAGAGGATCAGTGGAGATGATCACATACATGATAGCAAAACAGTATATGGACTTCTTAGAAATAGGGAGGCCTGTGGCTTTATTGGTATAGGGAACTATCAGATGAGAAAACTCTACGGATGCAGGCCAGCCTCTTATACCTTTTTCAAGAAAGCTTTTCCAATCCTTAATCTTAGTGTTTTCCCTCTGAGACTATGCTCGATTTATCCTGTGTTTACCTTATTTGTTCATAGTTGTTTGTATGTTTTATCTCCCATTAGACTGTGAGCTTCTTAAGAGCTGGGATTGTTTTTTGCCTTTCTTTGTATCCTCCAGGTTTAGCACAGTACTTAGCATGTAATAAATTTTTAATAAAAATGCTAGCTGACTGATAGTTATAGAGAGTTGCCTAGAGTAAAATGGTTAATCCATGACTTGGTCAGGGTCCCATAGCCAGGATGCATCACAGGTAGGAGTTAAACCGAGGTCATCCTCTATTTTCCATGCCACATTGACTCTCACAAACTACTTAAATAACAGCAATCCAGATATTCTCCAAAACATTTAATGATAGTTCCTTTGCACAAAGTTTTTTTTTCTAGATCCATTGTGATAAATGGAGAGGGAAGAAAATAAAGGTCCTGAGATTGAAGTAATGACTTGATTTTTCCTAAAACTTCTGAAATACAGAATGAGAAAAGATTAGCTCTAATACTTTGAGCCTATTTTCTAAAAATACAGGTTCTGAATCATTTATACACCAGAGAATATGTTCTAATATATAATAGAGCAATGTTCTTGCATGCACATACTTTCAAATGAACACACACACACACACACACACACACACACACACACACACACACATACACAGACACTTTCTTGATTCCAATCCATGTTCAGTCATTGATCAAAAAAAAAAAAAGGAAAGGAAAAGAAAACATGTATTCCGCAATATTGTAACTAGAGGAGTCCTGAGGTGAGGTTTTACTATTCAATTAAGGTTATTTCAGCAGAATTCTCTGAAAAGGGAAACAAAGAAAGAAAACGTTCTAAATTTTGTTAATTCCAAAGGCGTCTTACTCCCTATGATTTGATATTCACCCTGATGCTTAAAAATGGCCAGAGAGTATGAGAGTACTGTAAATAGGTCATTTCCTTCTCGCATTTTCAAATCATGATGTTGTATGACAATACAACTCCATCATTTGATAGCCTATTGTAAAATCATAGTGGATTGGTATGGTGCTTCAACTCAAAGAAGTTTTAGTGAACTACTTCCACACGGAATAAGCTTGCCCTCAGTAGAAAGAAAATTTTGCAAATATTAGCAGGAATATGATTCTCAATGCTAGATTTGAGTAGCAATATTATTTAGCCGCATGGTTTCTCATGCATTTTTTTCCTTACTGGTGTGATTTTTAAGGAGGAATGTCAGGATCAACTGTAAAATGAAACTGATTACTCTCTGTACAACATTGTACTCTGGATTTCAACCCACATTCCATCCACAATTGGTACCAAAATGCTATCTTTAAAGCACTGGTCATTTTCTTCTTAAGAAGCTTCAATGGCTCCCTATTGCTTCTAGGATAATATGTAAACTTCTCTGACTGCCATCTAAAGCACTTCCTAGTCTGGCTCCAACCAATCTTTGCCGATATTTCATATCACTCCCCTCATGTGAGTTATCTCTGTTAGTCAAACTGGACTACTTATTTTTCTGTATACATGATATTCTTTCTACTTTCTCTTTGCTTTTACATGGGATATACACAGTAGTTCCAGTGCTCTTCCCCCTTACTTCTACCCTTTGGAATCCCTAGATCCCTTGGTGGTTCAGTTACCTGTTTCTCCCAAGTGTTAGTGCCTTTTCCAACCCTACCTCAACCTTGATCTTTGTACTGATTTAGGATGTACATGTCATTAACCTCAGTAAAATGAAAGCTTCTTGAAGACACTTTTTCACTACTTCCTTTTTTTCCCCAGCACCTAGCATGGTATGTGGCCCAGAACAGCCACTTCATAAATCCTCAATGAATTGAATAGAATTGAAATTGACTTTGGAAAACCCAGGTTCTACTCAGTCCTACTCTTGATTTTTCAGTGAACAGCTACTTGCATTCTTTTTGCCTAGTTCTTTATCTATATAATTATCCATATTCGTAACTTGACCTGAAATAATGCTGTCAATCAGATTTCCCCCAAATGTTTAAAGGAATTAGAAATAGGTGGCTCCATGAATAGAAAGTAGTATTGTGTCAATAGTGTTTTAATGTTAATTAGACAGAGTGAATGAACCATTAAAAAGTTCAACTGGTTTTCCAATAAGCTAGGAAAAATCTCAGATTTTTTTTTAGGTAAAAAAGATTTTTTACTTAAAAACTTTAGTGTCCTTTGTTATATATTATATAGGCCTTTCCTAAAGTCCTTATTGGAAGCCTTAACATGACATGGAGGTTACCCTGTATTATCTAAAGCTTTGTTTCTGGAACTCCACCTCTGGTAATCCCCACTAAGTATGGACATACCCTTTGGTGATGACTAGAAAAGTGCATCCGGCTGGCTACAGGGTAAGGACATTTTTAGTCCTGTGATCCTTGAAGGTTAGCTACTAAGTTGTAAAGAAAAGGTCTGCAACCTGAGTAGATGAAGGGAGTATCTAACCAGATGAAAGCATTATTCTTTGATTTATTTTAGGTAAGAAGTTGACATGTCAATAACATCCATTTCCTATTTCCTAATCATTCCTGGGAAACAAAATTAGGCCAGGGATAGCATAAATTTTGGGAAAATCTTGGGAAAATGCAAAAAGGCATCCTTGGGAGATATATATCTCAGTATTCTGCCCCAAAAGACTGAAAGCAAAGACATCCAAATGAAACTATATCATTATGAATATTGCTCACTACTGTTCTGAATCTATATTGTGTTTTTCTTTTCTTTGTATAAATATTTGAATGATCTAGGGAAGATTTTTGGAGATTTCTATTCCTGCTAGGTATTTTCTGATTTTTTTTTCTTTTGGTCTTCTGGCCTGTTTTCTTTCATCATTATCTTTCCTTTAGTATATCCTACCTAAGTAGCCTCTGTTTTAAGGGAGTATTAACATACTTAGTGAAATGCAAATAAATATTTAAAAGGAATATTGATATATTGCCAAATGAATAGTCAACAAATCGACAAGTATTTATTGAGCATTTACTGTGTACCAGGCACTGTGCTAGGTACTAGGAATACAAAAATGAAAAAAAAAAGTCTCTGCCCCCATAGAGCTTATAGGTTTTTTTTTAAGTAAGATGAAAGGAGAGACAATAAATATACATAAAAGTGTATGTAAATTGTATATAAAATAAATACAAAATAACTTTAGGAGACATTTTAAAGAATCAAACCTATTACCAGTTTGCATTAAACAAACATCAATGCATTATGAATATAGACATATTCATTTAAAATATGAAGTCATACCTATTCATTATTAGGTAACTGCTATATAAGTGGGATCTACGCCATTAATATTATTGTCCTCATCTTCAATTGAATGAATAACAAATATTGGTCAAGAATATCTAGTTTGTAAAGTTTTATTTCACTGTATTCAAATGTGTTCTACTTCTCTCTGGTGAATGGGAATGCCATCACCACAGCTAGGTTCCTTGGTAATTTTTATATAGTATCACTGATTTAGATCTGAAAAGAACCACAGAGGTCATTTTATCTAACCTCCCTCTTTTTTACAGATGAGGAAACTGAATCCCAGAAACATTAATTAACTTGCCCAAATTCACATAGGAAGCAAGTGATAGAATCTGATTTTGAACCCAGGTCCTCTGACTCCAGAGACAACATGGAGTAAAAAAAAAAAAATGTGCCCTTGATTCATTGACTTAGACTCTTGGAGTGGGAAGAACTTTAGATATGGTCTCATCCAGCCCCTTTGTTTTATAGTTGAGGAAACAGATTTATAAAAGATCACACAGCTAAGTAGTAAATGGGCAATAATTAGAGGAAAGTTTCCTTGATTCCTAGCCCAGAAACTCTGGGTTTCTCTGGGTATGTTATTTTACTGTAATGTAGCTCACATAAAGAAAATATTCCATAATAGTACATACAGTATTGCCAAGAGACCTTAGTTGACATCAGGCAGAGGTGGTGACATCTTCTGTGTCTCTTGATGCTGCTGTTATTAGGAGCACTAGTGTCTCCTTTCAAGTGGTTTATGGAAGGTATGAGCAAAGAACTCTAGCTAAAAGATACTGTGCTAAGACATACTATTTCAAGTCCTGTTATACTACCTTCTGTCTATTACAGAAAACGCTTCTCTTGGCAAAGTTGTAAACACTGTTATGAGCATTATTTTGTTTAGTCTGCTACATAATAAACACTTAATATATGCTTGTTGACCTGATTTGACTGGTATGTGACCTAGAATGTGATGAGTCGCAGTAACCAAAAAGGCCCGGTGTTTATGAATTAGAAATAAAAAGACTCGAGTTCTAATCATGCTTCTGTCACTAATTTGCCTTGTGACTTCAGAGGAGTCATTTAATTTCTCCTGTACTTTAGTTTTCTTATCTGTAAAATGAAGATAACTGATACCTGCCATATCTACCTCATGTGGGAGTTGTGAAGTGCAAATGAGATAATATATGGAAAATATCTTTGAAAAGTTTTTTGGTGTTGTTGAGTCATTTCTGACTCTTCATGACTCTATTTGGGGTTTTCTTGGCAAAGGTACTGGAGTGGTTTGACATTTTCTTCTCCAGCTCATTTTATATTTCAGAAAACTGAGGCTAACAAGGTTAAATGACTTGCCCAGGGTCACATAGCCAGTAAGTATCTGGGGTCAGATTTGAACTCAAGTCTTGACAACTCTAAGCCCTGAACTCTATCCAATATCCTTGGTGCCCAAGAAACTTTTGAGGTGATACAATAACTAGCATTTGAATAATTCCTTGACTTTTACAAAGCACTTTACAAATAAAATCTCATTTCTATCCTCACAGCACCCTGGGGAAGATAGTGCTATTATTACCCCCATTTTACAGATGAGGAAAATGAGGCACAGAGAGGTTAAGTGACTTGCCTGGGGTCACACAGCTAGTTAGTGTTTAAGCCTTGAGGTATCTGGTTTCCTGACTCCAAATCTGGTGCACTATTCACTGTGCCACCTACCTGCCTCCATTATAGCATACTGAATTATTTGTATTATATTGTGTAGAATTTCCTATACACATTCAATGTATTATAATGGAAGAAATAATAACAATAAGAAGACATTTTACATTTTTTGTGAACACCAGAGTATAATTATTCTTACTAGTTGAATAAACTTATTTATGTATAAATGGCAAAAGTTTGTTTGGGTTCAGGCTTGAAAAACTCATGATACCCAAAGCAAAATTCAATTGAAAATTAATTGAACTTCATTTTATTTTGAAATGAGGTGCAACTGCCAATGTTTGCATCATTCTCATCTAAAATTAAAAAATAAAAACAAATTTCAAGATCATTTAAAACAAGCTCTTTATAGGACCAGATTACCCCAACTGACCTAGCCCAGATTTTGAGAGTTAATCAATATGGCTGAGTATATTTATCAAAGGCTTTTATTAGCTATGATAGACAGCATAGTCTGTTGGAAAGACTTTAGAACTTAGAAACAAGAGACATGGGTCCAAAGTTCTGTTACTTGCTGGCTGTCCCTAATGGAAATCTCCCTTCTTTGAGCCTCAGCTACTTTATCAGTAATATAAAAATAATAATACAGCTTGTAGAGAAAGTATATTATAAACTTTAAAGGCCTATTGAAATGAATTAAGATTGTAGTTTAACCTGCCATCCAAGGCTTCTTTGCTTCCTTCTCTTCTTCCTTATTTTCTTCCTTCCTTTCTTCTTTCCTCCTTCTTGTCTTTCTGCCTTCCTAGCTGCCTCTTGTTTTTATTCCTGTGGTGAGGACTTCATCCCACTTTTAAAGTTTCACAGTGTGTTGTCCTGGTAATGAATGGAATGCCTTGACTTTAGTATTAATTCTTCCCCACAGGACTGAGTATAAGGAGCTGATAAACTATAAAGAGGACAGATTTATTAAGGAATAACAAATGCTAACAATTAGCAAAAAGAAAAAAACCCTAAATTGTATATAACATATGCAATATGGGATTCTGACATTTAAGTATTTGCTTTGTAGAAGTTTCCTATTTTAAAAAATTGTAAAACAAAAACAAAATCTTGACAACAAAACAAAACAAAGATACTACATAATGTAAAACATTTGATAATTAAGCCCACATCACAGAAATTTTCTATGGAACATTAAGTGGTAATCTCTGTATTCTCCCTAAAGAGTAAGATAGGATTATTCTCTGCTGTTTTTTCAGTTTTTCATCCTGTTTCCTTTTACCAATATCTCCAGCAACGGAGTGCCATCATTTTCTTTCAATGATTTTCCAATCCAGTAGATTGGAGTTAAATGAACCTCAAAATTTTGGTTCAATATTTCCAGGCTTGGTTATATCCAACCATTTTTGGATATCCAGCTCCTCCCCACTCCCACACCCCATAGAAGGCTACATATGAGTGCAATAAATGTTGATTCAGGGTATAAAGGAAAAGGGGTAAATTGGGAAGTCAGTCAAAGTGTTCTCTGTAATTTTGGAAAAGGTTAGCCTTTGTTGAGCAGAAAGGATCATGATTTGGGGATGGGGAAGATGGAGAGTTTCTTTTTGACATGTTGACTTTGAAGTGTCAGGAGGATATATAATGGAAATGTTCATCATTATTAGAAAGTTGAAAATATGGGAATGGAGATCTGTGGAAGAAGCTGGAGTTAAGAGATAAAGATTTGGGTTTCATCTGCCGAGACACTGTAATTGAAGTCAAGGGAGTTGATAAAATGACTAAAGGAATTAGTATAGAGACAGAAAAGTAAAAGCCAAGGAGAAAGTTTTTGAAGTACGTGTATGGTTTTCTTTTGCCTCTTTTCTGAGCTATTTTATTTTTAATATGGGATTTAAAATAGATTTTCTCGATACTTGTTTTAAAACCCTTTTCCCTTTTCTCCCACCCCCAATGATTTTCTAGAGATTAATTCCCTACGTAATTACAACATACAGTTATCTTATTCTTTCACACATAGTAATAATATAAAATATCCCTTACCAATAAGGATAAGGTCATGTTTTCAGCAAGGTGTTCCATTTAAAATGATTTACTAATAAAGTAAATCACATTAAGGTGTTAATAGATACTTAGAACATTAATCATTCATAATTGTTAACATATTCCTGGGGATGGGGAAGGAAGCAGTTGCATTTGGCCAACCTGGAAAATAATTTAGAACTGTCTCCCCCAAATCACCAAACTGCCCATACCTTTTACCCAGCAGTACCACATTAGGTACATATCTCCCCCTAAAGATTAAAACGGGGGGGGGGGAAGGACCCTATGTACAAAAATATTAATAGCATCACTTTTTGTCTTAGCAAAAAAGTGGGCCCAAGTAGTGGTCATAAATTGGGAAATGATTGAACATAATACCTAAGTGGAATATTATGTTGTCACAAGAAATGATGAAAAGGACAGATCCAGAGAAACATTGGAGGACTTGTATGGAGTGATGCAGAGTGAAGTGAATAAAATCAGGAGAATAATTGATATGACTGTAATATTGTAAGGTGAAACAACTTTGGAAGATAGAAGAACTCTGATTAGTTTAAATGGCCAGTCATGACTGCTCATGCTTATTACCTGTTGGCGGAGCAGTTATGGACCAGAAGGACAGAATTAGACATATATTCTCCAACATGGCCAATATGTGGATTTGTTATAATTGACTATATTTGTTAGTTACAAGGGAAGGCTTTTATTTGAGAAAATAACAGAGGAATTAAAGGGTTGTGATAATGATTCCCAAAAGAGAGGAAAAGAAAGCAAAGAGCATCAATGAAACATTTTAAATTATTCAAAATTGATCTGAAGGAAGTTCAGAAGGGTATATAGATAGATAGTCAGGGCAGTATGGTTACTACCATGTTAAATATGTATTTTTTTAAAAACAAGTTATATGTAATATATTCATAGTTTTATACAAAATTATTTTTTAAAGTCTTTGGATATGGAAATGTTATTTTGTTGTTTGTCAAGTTCATAATAAAAAAAAACAGGTCATTTGTACTTTAACAGAAGCTAAGTATGTAAACTAAAGAAATGAATATCTGGAGGTAAAATCCCAAGTACTACAGCAGAGCAGTGAGGGAGATACTTTCAATCAGCAGGTCCCTTCCTGACTTCCTAAATCACACTCCAAAATCCACACTAATGTGGCTCCACCTATCCTGCTTACTTGTAAGATCCACCATGACACGGAATTTGTGAAATCAGTAAATATCAAAGACATCATTCCCCTGTGATCATTATTCATGTAATACAAGTCTGTCAACATAAATGTGATGCCAACAGTCTCTCTCTCTTCTCCCACCAAGCAAAGTCTGTGCCTGGAAAACACGACCCCCATCCCTCCCCCCCCAAGAGAGTTTCCTGCTTATCTAATCAGTGACTATGGCCTGGGAGGGTAGGGCCTTGTGGGAAATGTTGGCCTCTTCAATAAGAAATCATATTCTGTTTTCTTCCCTCCACCCTTAACCATGCAAACAGAAAGGACAGAAACACTAATATATCTACTGCTCAAGGATCTAGTTACCTCTGTCCAGGAGGTTGTGAGGCTCAAATGAGAAAATGAATGGAAAGCACTTTGAAAACCTGAAAGCATTATGCAAATGCCAGTTTTTGTTGTTATTAGTTTTTATTATTATTATTATCATTATTATCTTACAGTCCCCAAGCCTCTACTCCAGTGATGCCTTGATTCCCTGATCTTTCTATTTCCTTCCTGTTAAGCTCAAGCCCTATTTACAGAGTAACGATAACAATAATAACTACGACAATGACAACTACTGACATTTATCTAGCACCAGCTGTGTGCCAGGCACGGTGCTAAGCACTCTAAAAGTTTTATCTCATTTGATCCTCACAGCAATCCTGAGAAATTGGTGCTGTGATTGTCCCCATTTTATAGATGAGGAAAGTGAAGCAAACAGAGGTTAAGTGACTTCTCAGCATCATGATTCCAGGCCCCATGCCTTCCTTATTCACTGTGCTGCCTGTAGTATGCTGAGGTGTTTAACAGTCGGGCTCTCCTTAGAGGGTGGGAGGGTATGGAGGAGGGGTGAACATACACACACGCTTTTAAGTTTAATCAATATCTTAACACTTTCTTAAAACTAGACAAACAATAAAATAAAGAAATCAAGCTCTGATTTGTAGTGATTGCCAATTTTGGAGGGGCTAAAAAGCTCACAATGAAAACTTACCAATCGGGTTTTGCAAGCCAGTTAGAGCTAGTTCCAAGATACATACCCCTGCCTCTGTCTGCATAAATGTCCTAGCTTTCAAATGAATTTGCTTCTGCAATAATGACTATTTAGGCAATGTCTCTTTCAGTTGAAAGAAATGTTGGTGAATCTAGTCTTTATAGAGAAAACCTTAAAGTACTGGGGTATTTAATTTATCAACTTATGGAAGGAAATGTGTGTGTGTATGTGTGTGTGTATACACATGCATATACATGCACATATATGTAATGTGTATATGTGTAATATATATTCAAGTTCACTTTTTGAAGTCCATTGATGAGAAGTGTGCCTCCATTTAAATTACTTAAAGAACACTTTAATAAAGCATGTTAGTGAGTTTGTGTGTTTGTTTATTCATAAAATAACACCTTAGATGATATTAATAATATCTTAGATAAGATATTTCACTAAAAATAATGGTTTTCAAACTGGGTTAAATATAAAATGTGGATGAAACTAAAATGTCGCTAAGCAATTTCTTAGTTGGCATTTCAACACTAATCGGAAACTTGACTATAACACTTTTTTGATGCTCTGCTGTATCCCTGAAGGCTACTCCACCCTTCCTAACATGCTTTTTACAGGACACTACACACCATCGCTTTATGCCACCCCCTTAACTTAGGCTATTACTGAATAAAAGGAACTAAGATGAAAGATTTCATAGAGAGACTATTTCCTCCCTCCTTATGTATGTGTGTAGTGCCTTTGGTTCATTAGAAAAACACATTAGGTATAGATGACTGATTCACACCTGATGACTGATTTAAATCCCTGTAGAAAAATTTGCATTTCTGTTTTGAGAGTGGCATTCTTTGAAAATTGTACCAAAAGTTAGGTATACATGTTGTCATTTAAATATGTGAACATTTATTTATGTAGTAAATGTAAAGGTATTTTTCTCCTTCAAAGTATGCCACTCATGAATATATACCTTACATGTTATTGAAATGAAATTCCAAATAGAATATTTTTTTCTTTTGTCAGAGCCCAAGGGTATCTGGAGTAGGCACAGCCAAAAGCAGAAGAAAAAGGATTCATTTGGAAGCTTAAGATCTGGAGCACATGCCTGACTCTTAGGTCATTCATCTTCTCCCTAGCCTATTCCCCTGATTTCTACAACGGACCTGCAAAATTCCAAATAAACAAGATGAGTGGTTCTTTGTTTCATTAAGGAACAATGATAAAAGATGAGATACACTCCTGACTATCCTTTTAAGTCAAGTGGATACCACAGAGAACTATAACTTATGGAAGGGATCCCAGGACCTTAGTGGTCTATGGCAACCTTGTCAGCTCACTATACTGCAGAACCCCTCTTGCTTCCATCACTTTGCTCTGGGGTCCCATGATGACATTGACCATTTTTATAAAAATAATTAATCTCCTATTGTTCACTCCTACCTTTGAGTAGCTTGTAATTAGTTAACAGCAAGGTGGCGTAGTGGATAGAGTACAGGACCCGGCTTCAGATGCATACCAGCTGTGTGACCCTGGGCAAGTCATCTAAACCTGATTGCCTCCAGAAAAAAATAAGAAGTATTTGTTAAGTGAATAAGTTGTGACCAGTCATTCATATCATTTCAGTTCAGATGGAAATTTACCATTTAATTTGTACTATTTTTCCATGGATAAGAGCTTCATTTTTTCCTTGCACACAATTTAGCCATTTATCATTTATATAAATGAAAGGGGTGCAAACTGTTTTAGTGAATAGAGGGTCAGCCTGGGTTCAAGTTGTGCTTCTGACATATACTAATTGTGTGATAATGGGCAACCTCTCAATGTTCTAAGTAACTCTGTAAGCTACAGATAGATTACCAACATACATTTGGAGAGGGAGAGGTAAAGAAAGAGGAAGGAGAGGGAGATTCCCATTCTAATTTCTTAACCGTACTCTTCTTTTTCCATTTTCTATATGTTCTTTCAAGATGCCCAGTTGCACTTTTAAATCTTCCCAAATAAGCCATTTTCTAGTCTTAGTGGACAGATGTCAATGAAATCATAAGTCAGGACCAAAAGAAAGCAATAAAATGGAGGTGAAAGGGGAAATGTCCGTAGAAATTTCAATGGAATATGCTATAATACTCCGTTTTAACTCTTACCTGTATCTAATCAGTTTGCCTCCTTTGAACTCTGATAGTTAATTATTATTATTTGTGTGTGTGAGGCAATTGTGGTTAAGTGATTTGCCCAGAGTCACACAGCTAGTGAGCCGGACCATGGGACCACAGAGGCTGGATTTGAACTCACATCATCCTGACTCCTGGGCCAGTGCTGTACTCACTGCACTTCCTAAATGCCCTGAACTCTGATAGTTATTGATAAATTGGGGAGTAGATTGAAAAGAGGTATCTTGGTGAAGTAAAGACCTAAAGGAATGATGGGGGTGACTGTGCCCTGAAAACGGGGATGGAGGGTTAAAGAAAGGATGGCACTATTTGCCCAGAGCAGAAAGTGTTCTAGTGATGACTCACCCCTGAGAAGGGAAAATGTCAGTAAGATGGATTACCCCTCGAAGTCAGAATCACTATCCCAGTGGGCAGGAGCCCACTTGGATATAATTTACTAGCTGTCTTTCTTATCCTACTGTTTTTGTCTTTTCCCTCCTTTGTGCTGCCAGTTTCAGCACTTGCTGTGTAGAGCTAATGCAGCAAAGGGGCTTTCAAAATGATGAAAAAAAAAAAGGCTGTTGGACCTGCAAGTCCAAGGAATTTGTTTTTAATGAGTGAATATTCAGTCTGCATTCCCTTCACGTCATGCACACCCAGAAACTGTCTAAAGGACAGCCCCTGTGGGGAAACCTCTTCAAATGAGTACCTTATTAGAGAATAAAGCAGTTAGGTGAATAAAAGCCTGATTACATACCCAGAGGCGCACCATAATGAGTATCAGAGTAACTAAAGGAAGCTGTCTGCTATGGTTGGTGTCTGCGGCTCTACCATCTCCCAGACCAAGCTCTGCAAAGTGGAAGGATAGGGCTCAGGACAACAGATGAACAATAAGCCATAGTTTTTCATGGAGAACTTAAAATAGATTCTTATTTTTTTCCAGGTTATATCTTTTAAAAGCTCAAGCGAGGCTGGCAAAAGCAAAGTGAAAGTATGTACTGATAGAAAATCTGAGGGCAGTAGTGCGACTGCTGTGTTACTGTACTATCTTTGGGTAAAATGAAGAGACCATGGAATCTGCCCTTACGAGGCCACAACATCTAAGCCCTGAGGAGTCCAGCATTACAATCAGGGGTGTGCTGGTAAAGGTTTTATAAATGCCATTCTGAAAAGAAAAAAAAGGCACACTTTTAAGTTTAATCCGCAGTTTTAACATTTTCTATCTCACTTTTTTTAGCCTAGACAATCAACAAAAAGAAAACTCAAATCCTGATTTGCATTGTTTGCTAATTTCCAAGGTGTAAGTGCTCACTCCCCCCAAATTTAACAATTGGTTCTAACAATTGTCTCACAGAGATGGCCCCAGTGCACCTCTGATTCTCTATTGTCTGAGGGTTGATGAAGGAGTTTTGTAACCACCTTTATGTAGTACCTACAAGTTTTAGAGAGAATTTATGAAGAAGTATTTGTCATATAATCCCCAAAAGAATAAGTGGGTTGTGAATCCACCAGCTACCACATCACTAACAGGTTATGAGCAGCCAACCCACCATCTACTTTCTTCTCATATTTTGTGTTTGGATGTTTCCTTGAAGGAGAATGTGGCCAATTCATTGAGGGGCTGCTGGGTATAGTGATTCCCTTGGGAAATTGTGGTTTGGGGATGGGGATCATTGGGGGATTCATGTGTGTTTAATTGCAAATACTGCAATACCCTGTGTGTCCGTCAAAGTACTTCAGGGATGGGGATAACTCCAGTGCTGAAACCTTAACCCTACCCCTCTGGTAGTACTTTAAATGCCAGTTGCTTTTACAAGCATTTGGGAAAGCCATTTGATCTCTCACAACACCTGAATTACACTTTTAAGTCTAACTAAGCCATCTTAGAGTCAGTGGCTTATTTCTAAGCTTTTTGTGGGCCTTGGGCATAGAAGGTAGAATTAGTGGCAGAGCAAGACTTTTTTCTATTCCATTATATTATTAAGTTCCCTTGATATGCGGCTTTTCCTTTCAGCCTTCTTTATTCTACCACTATCTCCAACAGAGCAAATGAAACTGGAAGAATTTTATCCTATTCCCCCAAATGAAAAAGAACCCCAGGGATGTGTGCAGGCCAGTTACCATTTGTTGCATCTGTGTTATTTGTTTCTGAATTGCGAAAGACTGAGCAAACACTTGTTTTGGGTAATTTTTTACCCTCAGCCAAAGTGGGGGCTTGTTTGTGTCATGTTGATGGGTGAAGCACATTGGCATAGACTGGCAAGTTGATAATTGAGTAACTAAATCTCCTAACCTCTCCCTCCTATTTAATAGTTTACATGGGTGTAAAAAGAGTCTCATTGTTTTAGTGGGAGAATTCCATGCCTCCCTGCCAAACATAGACGACATAGATGACAGCACTAATCTATACTTTCAGTCAAGGCATTCAACAGCAGACAGAGAACTAAGGCTTGCTGTCCTGCTTAGATCTCTCAGATAAAAGTCTGAAGCATTTAGTAATTAAACAGTCAATAGTTTACCAACTGCTCTGCTAATACACAAAAAGAGAAGAATTTCTTTCCTAATTTTGGTGTTTATTAGTGCTGCAGGATGCCTTAATTGAAAATATTGTTTTCAAGGATCAGTTTGGGAAGTCTTCATTCAACACTGAAACTTTATGATTCCATGACCACTGGCTATCTAGTCTCTTCAATATACCATGAAAATGTCTTAAATCCCTGGAAATGCACCATCTCTTCTTCTTCCTTTTTTTTTTTAAGGCAGTTGGGGTTAAGTGACTTGCCCAGGGTCACACAGCTAGTGAGTATCAAGTGTTTGGTCTGAGGCCAGATTTGAACTCAGGTCCTCCTGACTTCAGGGCAGGTGCTCTATCCACTGCGCCACCTAGCTGCCCCCATCTGATTCTCTACATATAGAATATGTAGGCTTTCTCTAATGTTGGGTTTTTGTTTTTTCAATATACAAGCATTGCAAAAAGAAAAAAAAAAGCGTTGCAGTATGAGGAAATGCACCAGTGATAAATTCTGATCACTAGAAAGCTATGTTATGATATATGATACACACTGTTTAAAATGGATTGGTTTCAGTAAGAACATTTTTGGACCCACATAATGGGTACTACATTGCCCATTAAAAAATAGAAATAGTGCCCATTAAGTGATTGTTGAGGATGATAAATACCATATGCATAAGTCAATTTGCATTTATCTTTCTCTATGGCTTCAATAGAATATAAATATCTTAAAGGAAGGAACTTCAGTTTTTGTTTTATTATCCCCAGTGTCTACCTAGCACTGTGCATTATATGTAGAAGACAGGTTAATAAATGCTTATTAAATTGATTCATAGAATTTTATAACCCTAAGGGAACTTAAAGATCACATCTGGTTCAAACTTTCCATTTTTTTAACAGATGAGGAAACTGAGTCCTATTGGGTGATAATGACTTATTCAAGGTCACACAGTCAGGTCTAGTGTTCTTTCTAGTACATGGCCATGGTTACGAAACACAACACCCCTAATTGTCACTATAGGTTATTGTGTATGCTTGCTGCACATTACTTACAATGGCCTAATCTTTAAAATATGTGGACCATCAATCAAATTACATGTTCCTGATAGGAAGAGAGAATAAAAAGAAATAGAAATAATTCTGTCATTTCCAAAGGTGCTCAATAAATGTTTGTTGACTATGATGAATAGAGAATGCATAAAGTCAACTTTCCCTTGCCTTTCTCTATGATATCATAAACATAAGTAAGTATATAAGTAAGCCTAAACTCATTTCTCAAGTAACTGCCTACTTCTTTATTGGGGTCCCCTATTCCCTAAATATCATGGAATCTACCTTGATCCTTTCTTAAATAGAAGTTTGAGGAATAGGGTCTGGGAAGGAGATAATACTATGCATGCACATGAAAGACAGATGAAATTGATATTTGGGTTGTGGCAATGTTTGGTATTTTTTAAAAAGAAAATGTCAAACTTCAGAAGTTTTTAACTCATGACAATTACACAACCCTAAGCCACTTACTACTTCAAGGAACTATGCTTTCATTGATAAGAGTACTGCCTCTTCCAACATAGTATATAACCACCCCCTGCCTTAATAGATTTCATGAGTTGCTTTGGTCAAAATGTTTCATCCAGTGATCAGTTTTCTGGTCTTAAGGCTTTCTGAACTCACCTAGTCTGGTTTGTGGACAGTAGATAAGCAGTCACGCTACCAGGACCATATTTGGAAGGGTTAAGTGACTTGCCCAGGGTCACATAGCAAGTAAGTATCTGAAGCCACATTTGCACTCAGGTCCTCCTGACTCCAGGGCTGGAACTCGATCCATTGCACCACCTTGCTGCTCTTTTGGAAAGATTTTCTTAAAGCACACGTACTTAAACTGGTTTAACATAGAGAAGTGCATTAAAAAAGGCAGTTTTAAACTTTCACTGAATCTCAGTTATTCTCCCTTGTCAAGGACAGAATACGAGTGAACTTTTTTTTTTTAGTATTTTGATAGCTATCTCTCAACATAATAGGGTTCCTTTGTCCTATTCATTTTATTTTCTACATTTAAAAACATTATTCTGCAAAGGGGACCTTAGATTTCCCCAGATTGATATTAAGGGGTGCCATCTCACACATATGCATACATATACACATATACACACAATCCAGAGATTGTACTTTTACTGATGTAGCCTTCAGGAGCCCAGGGCCACCTCCATGCTATGATGACACATCATCAAAGTACTTTGCATCAGGGCAATCCAAAACATTTTTCCCTTCCTCTTTAGCACCATAAAGTGCTTCATTTCTTGCCTATTGAGCCTCTCAAGATCATTACAGTGCATCATTTCCCCTATAATTTCCTAACAGAGGTTGCTCAGCTTCAGTGACACCTGCATCCTTTTTGGAGAAATTCTTTAAGCCAAGTGTTCCTGATCAGAATTTCTTTCCATTTGGATGACAGTGCCAATATACTGCATGCATGCAAGATGCGGATAAAAGTAATCAGATCTCATGCTTCCAGGAGTAAACTGATTACAGAAAAGTATTGCTTTTTCACCTCTCACTGAATCTTAGCTACTCTTTCTCAAGTAGTACAGAATAAAAGTCTCTATGACCTATGTTATGATGCAGTGTGGGAAATATTTTGTTCCTGTGTATAATGGCATAATGATAGACAAGTCTTTGCCTTGCAATAGAATCAGTCCTCCAATTGACAGATGCATCACTTCATTTATAAGATGACAGTCTATCACCCTCCCATTCTTTCGTGACTTTGTATAGGTTGTCCCCTATACCTATACCTCCTCACCTCCATTTCTTAAACTCCCTAACTTCCCTCAGGCTCACTTCAGGAATCACTTTCTGCAAGAGACTTTTACTCATCATCCCTAGCGATCTTTTGTCACCTACATTTTAGATAATTTGTATGTATGTATCTGTATATTGCTATTTCTCCCTAACAGAATACAAGTCACCTGTGGCCAAGGATTATTTTATTTTTCTTTTGTATCCCCAGTGCTGAGCACAATGCCCTGTATGTACTTAACAATTATTGAAATTTTTTAGTTGAATTGAAAGTAGGGCATTAAAGATAAAAATATCTTAAAATTCTTTTATGCCTTATCTGAGGATCTCAAAGATCTTTGTTTAAAATGAAGCCATTAGGTCTTCATAACATCATTGTCACAAAGATTTAACTAAAGTCTTCTGAAAATATGGGGAATTTTAAGAATAGGGCTTTCTGAAAGTCACAGCGGGTAGAATATTAATTGGGTTAAGTGACTTGCCCAGAGTCACACAGCTAATAAGTGTCTAAAGCCAGTTTTGAATTCAGGTCCTCCTGACTCCAGGGCTGGTGCTCTATCTACAATGCTGTATAGTTGCCCCAACAATGCTGATTTTGAAGTCAAAGAGGATCTGGGTTCAAATGTCACCTCACACACTTACTTCATTGGTCAAGAAACTTAATTTATTGAGCAATCTGTTTTTAAAATCTTCAAAATGATGAAGTTGAACTAGATAAACACAGAAGTCCCATGTAGATAAATTCTATTATCCTATGACCTCTGCTGTTTCTCTTAAAAAATGGCATCCTCAGTTTTGTCCCAAAAGATGTTTGTTTTTGTAAGAAGCAGTACAAGAAGAAAGAAATGCAATAGCAGCAGAAACCAGTTTCAGAAGTAGGTTGTAAATATTAGGTTTCTTTCCAAAGTTGAAAAAAATAAAAATTAGTGCTTGATAACTGATATTCAGGTATGCTACCACTTTAAGAAACTCAATAGCTAACACACCAATGTTGTAAAATCACAGCTGAGAGTCCTCATATTATACCAAAGAGTTCTTTGCCTCACATGATGCTTTACTAAAGAATTCTTAAATAAGAAGAATTAATAATTATTTTTATATAGTACCTACTATGTGGCAGGCATTTCTGAGTGCTTTACAAAAATTATCTCATCTGAGACTCACAGCAACTATGTCATGTTGGTGCTATTATTATACCCATTTTACAGTTGAAGAAACTGAAGGGAATAGACACCAGGGTCACACAACTCGGAAGTGCCTGAGTCAAATTTGAACTCTAGTTTCTGACTCCAGGGCTAGCATTTTATCTACTGCATGACCTAGCAGCCTCATTCATTTAAAATATTATTTGAGGGGCAGCTAGGTGGCATAATTGATAGAACACCGGCCCTGGAGTCATGAGGACCTGAGTTTAAATTTGGCCTCAGACACTTACCTAGCTGTGTGACCCTGAGCAAGTCATTTAACTCCTGTTGGCTCTAAAAAAAAAAAAGGAAGAAGAGAAAATAAAATATGATTTGGTCTAACAAGGTGTAATTTCTACGCAATTTTCCAGACAACATCTACTCTGAACAGTGACAGTACCAAGGCATCTCTGTAGGAAGAGTAAAAAAGGTTTCTGAGTAAATGATCAAAGGGCTGCTATTCATTGATAGGAGGAACTTGTCACTAGTGGATAAAGCAATGAAAGAAAAGGGTCAGAAGACCTGCTTCTTCCTGTATGAACCTGGACCAAGTATTTAACCTCTCTAATCTTTACTTTATCATTAAAATGAGTCTAACAATACTCTCCCCTGCCTCACTGTGAATGCTGTGATGATTAAGGCAATATAGTAGTTTGACCTTTGAATAAAGCATTTTGCACTATTTCAAAAAAAGTTTCCATGGAAAGAATCCAATTACTTTCATAAAGTATTTTAGTAATATTTATGATCCTGCTCACTAACACAATCTCATTTTATTTAGTCATCCCACACGATGGAAGTACTTCAGATTGGAAATGTTCATTGGATTACCATTCCTAGCATGAAGTCTTTTACAAACTACTTTGCCCTAAACCAAGGCTTGTTTGCAGAAATACTAGCAGATTCCCAAAAGATGCTAATCAACGATAGCTTGGTGTTGTGGAATGAGTCCTAGATTTAGAATCAAAGGACTTGGGCTCTAATCTTGGTCTTATTTTAATTATATGACCTTAGAGAGGTCACTTTTCTCTCTAGGCCACAGTTTCTTTCCCTGTTAAGTGAGAAAGATGGATTAGAGCAGGTGTCCTTATCCTTTCTGGGTGTCAAAGACCCCTGGGAAACCCATCTCAGAGTATTGTCTGTAAGTGCTTAAATAAATACATAAGGTTACAAAGGAAACCAATTACATTGAGATACATTTAATTGGTGTTTGAAGACACCAGATAAAGAACACTTGGACTAGAAGATGGTCTTCTTGCATTGGAAACAACATGTTATAATGGAAAGATTATCATATGTGAAGTCTGAAAACCTGAGTCTGGGTCTCAGTTATGCTCAGTATGTGTATGACATAAGGAAAATCACTACTTCTCTTTGGGCTTCAGTTTCTTCATCTATAAAATGAAGAGATTAGACTAGACTACAAAATCTCTAAGGTTCCTTCCAGTTCCTAAATGCTATGAACTCATGACCTTTAAAGTCCTTTCCACCCTTATTTACTGTACTCTGGTGTCTATGGTTATTGAGAGCTCAAATTCTAAAATTCTATGAGAGAAAAACCTCAAAATATATTTAGGAGAAGCTGTGGTCCACAATTTGGTCTAGACTTATTAAAAATCATGATGAATTAATGGGCATCAATGAATGCCATGGTCATAATCCTTGAATTTCCTTTTTAAGGGAAGCATCCCAGGGGTAGTACAAAGAATGATCTTAACATCCTTGGGAGTTTAGTTGCAACATCATTTAGCAAACAAGAATGACCTTTCATTCATTTCTGTTTCCTAACTGAAAGCTGCAGGGAATTTCAGTGCTTAATTACCATTTGAAGCCCCACAACAACTCTCTTCTTAAGTAAAGTTCTCTCAGAAATTTCCAGCAGTTAGAGGATTTTGGTTATCTGAAAATTTACTGCACATATGGCCCAGCAAGAGAATAATTGCATTTTATTGATATTTTCTCACAATGCCATGAGAGAACGTTGAAAAGAAAATCTGACTGAAGCTGTGAAAAATAAGATATTTATAAACCTGAGATCTCAACTTTTCCAATTTGTTTTAATCCACATATGCACTCCTGCTCACCTTCATACTCTCACATATCCATACAAGGAAAATACCCTACCCCTTGGCTTTTGGGGAAAATAAAACAATATATGTATATGATTCACCAACAACTACTTACCATCCTGGTGATCCTTCCCTAATACAAAACAACCTCTCTCTTATCTCAGAAAGAAATTCTGAATCATATAAAAATATCATAGCCCCATCAGCCTTGATGATAGCACTAAACTGTGCATTAAACCATCCCCCGAGTATAAAATTATACATCCTTCTTTGCCTAGAGGTGTGCTTCTTATTAAAAATGTGCTAGGTCTTCATAACACAAAATGACATGAACTGAAATTCCTCTTTCCTCCCTTTTATTTTTCCCTCTGTGTGTGTATATAAAAAAAAAAGTCGATGCTCGTATATGTATGGTTAAAAAAAAAAACAACAACATGCCTTACAGATGGTTCTGTGTGGTGTCATGAGGCTGCTATTTGTACAGACTGTTTTGTTGTACCGAAAATATAATTTAAAAGTGAAGTTGAGTATCAACATTTCACTGTGATCGGGGCAATTAAAAAAAGTGAAGAAAGTAGAACTACTTTGAAGGAATGAGATGTATAGATGCACTATGAAAGTGTTATGGAAGGGGGCAAGCTCTACTTATACTTTTTTTTTTAAGTCTGGAGCTTTGATCTTAAAGTTATAGAGATATCGCACTGGGGAAACTCCTTCCATTCATGCAGATTGGCAATGAAGAATCACAGAATTTGAGAGCTGTAAGGTATTTCCACAGCTATTGAGTCCAACCATACATGAAAGAATCCCTACCTAACAAATATAGTCCACCTAAAATACAGGCTCATCTACCTGAGTTCAAATCCGGCTTCAGACACTTATTAGCTGTATGATCTGGGGCAAGTCACTTAACCTTGCTTGCCTTAATTTCCTTACCAGTAAAACAAGCTTCTACAAAATCTACCCTATACTTGAAGATCTCCAAGGTGAGGGAACCCACCGATTCTTGAGGTGAGCCATTTTCTTTTTTCACAGCTCTAATTGATAAGGAATCCCCCCCCTTAATATCAAGCATAAATTGGGTACTTTGAGATTTCCACCCCTCATTCTTGCTTTTGCCTATGGGACCAAAGAGAAAAAGTCTAGCCCCTCTTCCATATGACAGACCTCCAAATATTTTGGCATTACTATCATACTATCCCCAGGACCATCTTCTTTTCTCCAGCCTAAATGTGCCCACTTCCTTCACGTGATTTTCAGATGTCATATACTCAAAGTCCTTCACCTTCATAATTGGCCTCCTTTAGGTATTTTCCCAATGCATCAATGTGCCTAGAACCAAATACAGTACTGCAGATGAGGCCAGTCAAACAACCAACATTTATTAAACACTTACTATATGCTAAGCACTATGCTAAGCTTTGGGGTTACCCAAAAAAATGTGGTCAAGCCCAGTCCCTGCCTTCAAGAAACTCATAGTCTAATGAGGGGAGACAACATACAGATAACTATGTACATACAAGATACATACAATATAAACGAAAGGTAATCTCAACAGGAAAATGAGGTAGGGAGTGGTCTCCTGTAAAGGTGAGATCTAAGGTGTCTGGAGTCGGAATAGAAGGAATGGGGTGGAAGAAAGCAGCAATTACAATGACATGGAGTTGGCAGATGGAGAGCTGTATAAAAGGAGCAAGCAGAGTAGCTAGATCACAGAGTATGTGGAAAGAATCAAGTATAAGAAGACTGGAAATGTAGGAAAGATCCAGGTTTTGTATAGGGCTTGAAATGCCAAGCAAGAAGATTTTACATTTGATACTGGAGGTAATAGGGAGCCACCGGACTTTATTAGAGCAGGAGGTGTCATGGTTTGACCTGAACTTAAGGAAAATCACTTTTGCAGCAGAGTAAAGGATGGATTGGAGGGGAGAGAGACGTGAGATAGGCAGACCAATGAGAAGACTTTTGGACAAGACAAGAGGTGATAAGGGTGGTGACTGTGTGAGTAGAAAGGATGGGAAATATACGTGAGGCATTGTGAAGGTAGAAATGAGATCCAACAAGTGGATTATCATCACCCTCCTCCTGAAAACTAGGCCCATCCTAATGCAGTTGGAGATTGTATTAGCTATTCTGCATATGATTGACTCATATGGAGCTGGAAGTCCACTAGAACTTTGACACCCCTGCTGTCTCCTCCATCTTCTATTAGTAGAGTTTATTTTTTGCATCCAAGTATGAGATTTTACATTTATCCTTACTGAATGTCCTCTTATTAGATTTGACCCAATGGTCTAGGCTATCATTTTGGATCCCAACTGTCATCTACCAGATTAGCTAACCCTCTCAGCACAATATCATCTGCAAATTTGATGAGCATACCCTCTTATACTTATATGCAAGTCACCATAAAAATATTAGAACAGGACTAAGTACAGATCTCCAGGGAGGCACACAGGAGATTTCCAAACACATAGACATAACAAATGTTCTTTGAGTCCAGCCATCCCTACACTGAGTTGTGTATCCCTCTGATCTTATTATCATTTTATCAGTCTGTCAGTCATTAAACATTTGTGAAGTACCTACTTTGCATTAGATACTGTGCTAAATGCGGGAGATATAAAAAGAAGGAATAGCCCTTGTCTTCAAGGAGCTCACAATGTAATGAATAATCCGTATCTCTCCATCTTCTCCACAGAAATGTTATGGGATAATTTATCAAAAGTTTTCCTAACATAGAGGTAAACGATAACCACAGCCTTGTCTCATCTAATTTGGAAATTGTTTTAAAAAACTCATCTAATATATAATTAGAGGGAATTAAATAGGAATGCTTTAACTTAGAAAAAATATACTGAGGTTTCATATATTTAGGTAAACAACTCTTTTCTCTTCTTCCAGCTATAAATGGAGCTTGTAGAGTGGAGCTGTGATATATGGGACAGGGTGACAGTTGGCCTTAACTATTATAATACGGGATCCATAAATATAGTTAGAAGGGCTTTCAGAGGCTGTGTAATGTAACTATTCATTTTATAGATAAGGAAACAGTTCTAGGAAAGTAAAGTGACTTGCCCAAGGTCACATAGGTGGTATCAGAAATGGGATTTGAACTCAAAACATTTGCCTTTGGAGCCCGTACTCATTCGTTATAACACTGTCTCTATTACTTATCATTGCAGAAAGTATTATTATTATTGTGAATTTGCTAATGAGGAAATGAAATCTTGGAGTGATAAAGTGGTTTACCCCGGATCACACACCCAGTGAATGCTGATTCAAGCCTGAGTTATCTAAACTCTGAGTTCAGTGGTTTTTCCACTATATTAGGGTGCTGGATTTGGAGGCAGGGTTTTGACTTTGCCTCTGTGTGACTTTGAGCAAACTTGACTTCTCTGGGCTTTAAATTTTCCAATCTGTGAAAAGGGAAGGGTTTGTTGTAAATGGCCCCTAAAGCCTCTTCCATTTGTAAATCTAAGCCTGTGATGTTTTAATGTTGAGAGAAACTAAGGAATAAGTAACAGATAAGATAGGGATGCTCATGTGACTTGGGCAGCTATGTGGCACAGTGGATAGAGTACCAGGCATGGAGTCAGGAAGACTCATCTTCCTGAATTCAAATCCAGCCTCAGATACTTCCTAGCTGTGTGACCCTGGGCAAGTCATCTAACCCTGTTTGCCTCCATTTCTTCATCTGTAAAATGAGCTGGAGAAGGAAATGGCCAACCACTCCAGTATCTCTGCCAAGAAAACCCCAGATGGGGTTATGGAGAGTGGGAGATGACTGAAAAGACTCAAATCCCAAAATCAATTGTAGCTAAAATGTCAGAGGTGCAGTGGGAGAAGGGCTATTAAAACAACTGGTAATAGGTTACTGCCCCAAAGTTCTGTAACCTGTTTCCTTTCACTCTGGCTATTGAATGCAAAAAGGCTATCCAAAGTGAGAACAGGCCCAAACCCAACTGACCTAAATTAAGTGCAAATACTGTATTTGGAAACTGCTTCAGAAAAATGTGGCCTATCACCTACCCACACTGTGTATCAGAGCATCTTGAACAAGATGATTTAGAAATAGCATACTGAGTCTGTTCGGGGAGATACAAAGTACTCGCTGGTCAGAAATATTTTTGCTCCCACACAAAGCTTTCAACAGTCATTGCTCACTCTCAGATGTTAGATACTTAGATTATCTGCTGAGCCTCTGCCTTTATCCCTTTCTGCTGCATTCTTTACCCCTCTAGGCTCCCCTTTACCTCTAAAGCTATTCCTAGTGTCATAGGTCTAGGGCCAGAAGGGCCCTCAAAGGCCATATAGGTCAAGCTCTTGTTTTACAGACAAGGAAACAGGCTCAGAAAAAATGCTCGAGGTCATGGATAAAAAGTGTCAAAGGTAGGGTGGGAAACCAGGTCTGCTTCCCATTATCTCAGTCGATAATTTTCTGATCTTCAAGTCTTTCCACACTCCTGATTTTGCTCTCTTTGGGTGTTTGCCCAGATAGGCTAAAAGGGTATTTCCATTGTGAGGAAATCCTTTATCCCATAGTAAAATGATAATCATCATCATCATCATCATCATCATCATCATCATCATCATCATCATCCTGGTTAATTAATTTCTGCTCCACCTCCATACCTAGGCTAACTCAGGGATGGGTAAGTCCCTTTTGAGAAGCACCATATCAAGAGAAGACCTCACCACTTCTGTCCCACCCTCCAGCCTGCTTCACTAATGTATCTCCACAATGACCACCTATACAGTCCCTTTCCTTCCTCCCCCTTTCCAGCTGTCCTTTGTGCTTTGTCTTCCCCTATTAGAATGTAAGCTCCTTGAAAACAGAGACTCTTTTTCTTGTTTTTATATCCCCAATGCTTAGCCCAATGTCTGGAACACAGCAAGTGCTTAATAATATTCTATTTCCCCCCCCATCTCTTTGTCTCTGTTTTCCTTCCTCTTCCCTCTCTCTCCCCCTTTCTCTCCCTCTCTTTTCCCCTTTCTCTCTCTGTCTCTCCATATCTCTCTGTCTCTATCTCTCACTATCTGTTTCTATCTCTTTCTCTGTCTTTGTCTCTCTGTCTACATAATCCATTCACTTGTTGGATTCCTTCTTTAGTACTTTCATCAAGTTTCATAAAATAGCATTACTTAGAGATAGATAGGACTTTGTACATAATGCAACGCAGCACCTTCATGTGACAGATGAGACACCTGAAGACCCCAGGCAGTAAGTAAGGTGGAAATCAAACCCAGCTCCCCAGAATCCATTTCTAGCACTTGTTCCAGTATACCACACTGTCTTTCTTTGTTTTCTAACACCTTCCCACTTTCCCTTTGCAACTGGCTCACAAGTTCACTGTGATCTGAGCTGAACGTTTGTTTCAAGTATGCCCCATAATAGCCTTGGCCATTATTACCTCCCAGACACTCACTGCTTAGTGAAAGGCCTATTATATCAGTGTTGTCCTCACCCTTTAAAAAGTACCAGATCAAAGCCATGAGCAGCATTGACAATTGTTGCAACCAGAGTAAAAATAAGAAAAAAAAATTACTGAAAGGATAATCTTGATGAAGATCAGGGGGAGACCAAGACCTTTTTTTTTTTTAAACAATTCTGTGGCATTTTCAGTTGGCCTTTTTTTTTTTTTAATGTATTTGTCATTGTGCTTCCAAATATCAATCTCATAAAGCATTACTTTCCTCAAGCTTGACATATTGATATTATCCTACTGTAGATAAAACACAAAACAGTATAATATGGGCAGGTGATGGAATGATTTGCAATGCACAGAAATCTCTACTGAAGTTTAAGGCTGGTGCAATATTAAACACATTAATTTCCTTGACAGTCATTTTCATTATGCCCCAGCCACGCAGGTGAAGAACCCAGAAAGGAAACAGTATTTCTTCCATCTGGATCTGTGTAACAAGAAAACAAACAAGTAAATGAATAGGAGACTGTGTGTCTGTCCTTGCGATATTGATGTCTACCTGCCTGCCTGCCTCTTGTCTCTCCCCTCTCCAATACATCGTCAATGTAGCTGCTAGCTGCTAAATTGATTTTACTAAAACACAGGTTGACTTTCTTATTTCTCCTGCTCAAGAAGCTTCAATGGCTCCTTATTACCTCTACGATAAAATATAGGCTCCTTTGTTTAGCATTTAAAGGCCTATATAATCTGTTTTCTAATTGTGGCCATTGAAAAGGTTCAAGAGATGTAGTTACTGGGTTATTTAATCATTTTCTTAATAAGGCCAGCATGTTTATTAATAAAAGGATGATCATTTGGCTGTGTCTCTTGGACCAAAGACAGTCATGGCGGAGGGGCTCAGAGCTTATATTTTCTTTTGGAAGAGGAGTGGCAATCCACTCTGATTAGTTAACAATTAATGAGAGAAAGAATATTACTTTGAGAGCCTGAGAGGGACAGAGAGACTTTTTCTACACCCAGTCCACTCCCAGTCTTGGGCAATCTATTCAAAGACTTAATGCCCCATCCAAGCCTGAGCAAAACACAATGGCTTCCCCATTTTGGTAGGGTCTGAACAAGAAAGTTAGTCCAATCTCGTTATCAGCTATGTCCTTCAAGAGACTGAACTTTTAAAAAATCAGGACTTTAGAAAAAAAGGAGAAGGGGCAGCTAGGTGGCACAATGGATAGAGCACTGGCCCTGCAGTCAGGGGGACCTGAGTTCAAATCTAGCCTCAGACCAGACACTTGATTCTTACTAGCTGTGTGACCCTGGGCAAGTCACTTAACCCCAATTACCTAAAAAAAAAGGGAGAACTCTGGATTCCCCCAAATCATTATTTATTAATAATCATTTCTCTCAAAACTGTCTTTCCAGAGTGATTTCATGTTGTTCCTCCTTGCATATTCTACTTTCTGGCAAAACTAACTGATTTGCTTTTTCCTATATATGAGATTCTATATCTCACTTCTGTGGCTTTGTACAGGCTATCATCTCCCATGCCTAGATTCTTCTGTAGTCCTACTTCCACCATTTGGATTCCCTAGCTCTCTCTGAGGCTCAGGTCAGAAGCTACTTGTTACAAGAGACCTTTTCTAAGCTCCCCCATTCTTAGTGGTCTCCACAACTATCCCTGCCACTATTTACCACCTAAAAAAAATCTACTTGCGTGTGTATATGCATCTGTGTGTATATATACACTATATACTATATATATACTATATATAGTATATAGTGTATATATACACACAGATGCATATACACACGCAAGTAGATATATATATAGTATATAGTGTACATATGTATACATATATTTATAGTATATATGTATCTATATATACATATATAATATGTATATACATACATATATATGTTTCCAATTTGTTTTCATATCTCCAGGACTTAATAAATGTTTCTTCACTAGAATGTAAATCACATCTGAATCTGGAGAATGACCTATTTAAAAAACCCCACAAACAAACAACTCTGAATGCTGAGAACATGAGAACATGAAGCAAAGAATTGGAAAGGTTATCTGTTCCAAGAGTTACCCTGCAAAGAATTCTCGTGGTTGAACCAGCATTATGGGATGTCACCCTGGCACTGTCAAAGGTGGTGCAGTATACTCATACCTACCTTTAGAAAGGTAGATCATCAGAATGACATGACTAGATTTTTGCTTCAGAATGACTACTGTGGCAGCTCTAGGAGGCTGCACTGAAAAGGGAGGGATTGGAGACAGATACCATGTTGGAATCTATTGCAATAGTACAGGCAAGAGGTGATTATGTCCTGAACTGGAGTGGTTGCCATGTGAGTGTGCTGAAGAGCGCAACAGCAAGAGATGTTTGGAAGCAGAATCAACCAGACTTTGATAAATGATGACTATGAGGATGGTGTAAGAGAGAGAAGAGAGGGAATGACTTGGAGGTTGTGAACATGGGTCACTGAAAAGATGAGGATGCCTTCTGTGGAAATAGAAAAAAAACAGTAGTAGAGGTACTTTAATGGGGAAAGATGGACTCCATTTTGGGCATCTTGAGGCCAAGATATCTATTCGGGGACATCTATACAACAGGAAGCTGGTGATGTGAGACTGACACTCAGGAAGAAATGGAAGGCTGGGTATGTAAGTTTGAGAGTCATCTGCATAAAAAATATAATTGAACCTATGAAATCAAAAAATGAGAATTTTAGAGTGAAAAGTCAAAGTCTAGCCTCTCTGATACTCTTACTTGGCTGCATTAAGTCAAATCAGGATAGAAAGTGAACTACTCATAAATTTTAATATTGGACTGAGATATGGAAATTAAGGAATGTTTTTTAAAAAGTTATATTTTGTATTATGCATTGGAATACACAGTTATCTACTGAACATGTATATAACAGGTAAAACATGGAAGCAGCAGCATTGCCCCACATCCATGTCCCCTAATGTTAAAAGTGACACTGACTGCAAGGTGCTCTGTGTGCCATGTAGTATGCTTCCCAAAAGAGAAACATTTTCTTTCTTTCTCTAGATATAAAACATTTTCTCTCATTAACCTTCTGGATCCTCATGAACATTCTCAGGAGTCAAGTTCAGTCTTACAATGCATAAAAGTTATTTATCTTGAATGCTGTAAATTTGGCATATGGGGGGAGGTGACGGGGTTAGGTAGATTTATTAGCATCCTGTCAGGAAATTTCCCATGAGCAGGACAGACTTGTCAGAGTTCTGTGTAATTGATAGGAGTAAGTTGGACTAATTCTTAGCAGATACTTACTGCCTCCATTCACACCTTTCCTTTCAGACACAAAATGCACTAAGTGTGGAGCTCATTAAGGAGACCTGCCTAAAAACACACTCTTTGCACCTTTCTTTCTCTCCTTTCCTTCCTTCTCTCCTTTCCTTCCTTCTTTCTTTCTCTCCTTTCCTTCCTTCCTTCTTTCTTTCTTCTTTCTTTCTTTCTTTCTTTCTTTCTTTCTTTCTTTCTTTCTTTCTTTCTTTCTTTCTTTCTTTCTTTCTTCTTTCTCTTCTTTTCTCTTCTCTCTTTCTCTCTTTCTCTCTTTCTCCCCTTCTCCCTTTCTCCCTCCCTCCCTCCCTTTCTCCCTTCCTTCCTTTCTTCCTTTCTTTCTTTCTTTCTTTCTTTCTTTCTTTCTTTTTCTTTCTTTCTTTCTTTCTTTCTTTCTTTCTTCTTTCTCTTTCTTTCTTTCTCTCTCTCTCTCTCTCTCTCTCTCTTCTCTCTCTCTTCTTCTTCTTTCTTTCTTTTTCTTCTTTCTTTCTCTTTCTTTCTTTCTTTCTTTCTTTCTTTCTTTCTTTCTTTCTTTCTTTCTGTTTCTTTCCTTCTCCTCCACCCTAATCCTGCATACTTTAGAATTGTTATGGAAAAGAATTTATTTTTCATTCATTTGTATGCATATATCTTTGATCTCTCCAAGGGAGCCTTGAACTCAGGAAAATAAGACTCAAAAAGATTGAGTTATCTTTACTATTCTCTATATTACTCTTATTTTTACGTAACTTTTGTTTAATTTTTATTCTTCTGCAATTGACAAGCATTAGTTTTCTCTCCTTTCTGTTTCCCCATCCCTAATTGAAAAGAAAGAAAAACAAAACCCTCATAAACAAATATGCATAACCAAATAAAACAAATTTCCACATTGGCTATATCCATTCTGTATCTTTAATCCATCATATTTCTGTAAGGAGGAACTGGAAACTAAGGAGGTGTTTATCAGTTGGGGAATGACTGAACAAATTGTGGTATATGAATATAATGGAAAACTATTGGACTGAGGAAATGATGAAAGGGATGATTTTAGAGAAACCTGGGAAGACTTGTATGAACTGATGCAGAGTGAAGTAAGCAGAACAAGAACAATTTATACAATAACAACATTGTAAAGACAAAACAACAACAACAAAAACATTTGTTACTTCAACCCAATGATGGGGAAGAGGGTGGGAATCACTAGGAAAGGGATACTAAAAGGAAGGAGAAGGAAGTTTAAATACTAATTAGCCCATCTGCTAGTCAACCATTTTTTTCCACCCTGAAAACCAAATGCCTTAGAAGTTTTCCATGCTGCTATAGTCATCCTTTCATAGGGCTAAAATTGTAGGCTTTTGAGCTGGAACAGATCATATATTTGGGGCTAGAATGGACCTTAGAAGTAATTGGGTCCAAACTCCCTACATTTTACAAATGAGGCAACTGACGTTCAGAGAGGCTGTTCAAGGTTCAATGACTTGTTTAAGGTCAAAAAGGTACCAAGAGAACCCATACTCAAACCCAGATCTTCTGTCTTTAGATATAGTGCTTTTTCTTTTATACCACAATGTGATTCAACCAAACCAGAACAAAATAAAAGAAACCAAAAATTCTCCACTATCTTTATTTCCATTGATTCCCTTTTCAAGCTTTACTTTATATGTCAGGAATTATGTGAGTGGAGGTAGGAGGAGAATCTGTTTGTATCATATATCAAGATACCTAATAGGGGATCTGTTGATATGATATGTCAGGATAATTAACCAGTATCTCCTTCAAACAATCAAACCTCAAGGGGACAGACTTTTTTGAAATAAGTGCTTCAGGTATTATTATTTTTAGGTAGATCTCATGGGGATGACTTATGAGGGCTGTGATCAAGTGGCCCACAAGTGAGCCTGACACAAATTGTGATCTGCCTTATTGAAGGGAATGCCCATATCTATGAAATCACAGATCCATTTAAATATTTGAGTATGTACCATGCATCTTGTTTCCACAACTTGATTAGAAGCTCCTTTAAAGAAGAATTAAATTGTAATAGAAACAGAGAACCATTGTTCATATGAACAAGATGTAGTGATTTTCTTTACTTTGTAGGTCTTCTTCTTTCTCTCTAGTTTAACCATCAAGATCAGCTATGATATGATGCCAAGTGGAAGATAGATTTTGAACTATTTGTATTCAGAGAGTTTTGACATAGGATATTTCTATTTTTCCCTGCACAGTAAACAACACATAGTAGAGGTTTAATAAATAGTTGAATGATTGATTAGAAATAACATCTTTTCAGAGTATAACATATGTGATTGAACCTCAGTTTTCCCTGAAAGGACTGTGGCCTTCTAACAATTCATCATTCCAGGGAATAGTAGAAAAGTGGCTTGCAGGCACCAAGGATTCTCTTGTGCTAGATTTTCTACTATATCCTCTTCCCCCAAATGCATTTTCAACTTATGGTGGGACCATCTAGACATAGGCTTTTGCTGTAGTCAGATAAAAGCTGCTAGTGGCATAGAAGATAGAGCAATGGGCCTGGAGTCAAGGAAGACCTGAGTTTAATTCTTACCTCAGACACTTAATAGTTGTGTATCCCTGGGCAATTCAATTAACTTGTCTGTATCAGTTTGTTCAATTGTAAAATGAGGATAATAGCACCTACCTCCCAGGGTATTAGTGAGAATCAAATGAGATATTTATAATAAGCACTTAGCAGAGTGCTGGCACATAGTAGGAACTATATAAATGTTTATTCTCTTTCCCCTTCCCCTACAGTCATCTAACATTCTGACAAGCTCTTAGGGGACACAAAGCATTTTAAAATAGCATTGATTTGACAGACTGGTATCATGAGGGCAGTGGATTAGAGAAAGAAGGCAGCCAGGGATTAGAATAGCTTTGTTCGGGACATTTCAAAAGTCCGAGTAGGTGACAAGTGATGGAGGAGAAACAACAGCTATAGCACTAGTTAACATGGAAATTAGGGGAAAGTTGAGTTTTTGATGAAAGAGATAGGGTAGCAGTATAGTCAACAAGCATTTATTAAGGCATCAGGAATTCATTAATGGTCACTCTGGGCACTGTGCTAATTTGCAGATATAGATGCAAGCAAAAAAGGATAATCCCTGCTCCCAATTAGTGTAATGAGGGGGGACACAACACGCAAAAAGTAAATGAAAAGACGATTGTGGAGGTGAAGGTAACTTAAGGGCATGGTGTTGAAGTGTGGAAAGTTAAAAGCCTATCTGGTAGGAAAATTAAGGATGGTTTGACTCAGGTCTCTCCCCTAGATAGAGGCACCTAGAGGAAAACACCAGTGGGAAAAGGGGACAAGTATTGGGATGGATGTTCAAAGATGAGGTGGTCTTAGACATTGAGGGAAAGTTCCAGGATGAAATTTCATCTGAGACATGCTGTTGAAGTATAGAAAGTCAGAAGCACAGCTGGTAGAGGATCTAGGATAGAAGCCAACAGATGCTCTTTGTAGAATATTAAGGAAAGTGTGCAAGAGAAGAACAAGATTACTTCTATAAGAGTGCAAAGACTAATATAAAATAGTCTTGCTTTGCCATCTCCATCTTAAGGTGAAATCTGAAGCATTAAAAGGAAAAACACTATTTATTTTGGAAATGAAAAATGTGAGGTGATAATTTTCTGCCAGAGTGAACATTTGCATGGAAAGCTTTGCCAACCTCTTTGCTGAAGATGACCGGCTGGGGATGGTTCTGCAAATAGAGTGTTTTGATTGGTTTTCGAAAGTGGACTTATACAGCAGAGAGCTGAACAGATTGTTCTATTACTGCCAGTTAGGACAGCAATAGATATGTTTTGTCATTTTTTTTTCTTAACCACTTTTTTTGGTGTTGTTTTAGTGATTTTTGAGTACCAGGGAAAAGAGCAAGACAGAAGGAGCTGGAGGCTGAACTAGTTTCCTTTTACATGGGGCTGCTATGCCTATATAAAGCTGAGAGTCAAGCTCCTTAGATGCAGGAGAAAGAAAGGGAAAGAGACAGGAGGAGGAAGAAAGCATAATCAATGGAGCTGCAGGGATTTGAATGGTTGCTCACTGGTAGTAACAGAATGGTGGGTTATAGCTGCAAAATGACCTTTTTTTTTAACTTCCTAGGTCCCCACCTTATTTCTCCATCTCCCAACTTTTTTTTTTTAACAAAATAAGACAAAGCAAAATAAAAACATGAAAATTAAGCTTCATTTACATTTAACCTGGTACTTGATTTGTTTTCATTTTTCCTTCCTATGCTTTTTTTCCTTCTCTGAAAATGGCTGCATTTTGGAAGGTGTAGTATGAGAGGCAGCATTTTATAGATGTTGAAGGTAAAGTTAGGAAAAATCTGAATTCAAATCTGTTCTCTGAAACTTTGTATCCATGTTAATTTCTTTGAAGCTAAATTTCCTCAATTACAAAATAAGGTTGCCAGCTTGGAGTAAGGAAAGCTAAGTTCAAATCTGGCCTCAGATACTTACTAGCTATGTGACCCTGGGCAAGTCACTTAACTCTGTTTGCCTCAGTTTCCTCGTCTGTAAAATGAGCTGGAGGAGGAAAGGGTAAACCACTCCAATATCTTTGTCAAGAAAATCCCACATGTGGTCACGAAGAGTCGGATATGACTGCAATGACTAAACAACACTTGCTACTATATAGAATAAGCACCTACTAGGCATTTTGCTAGGTGTGGGGGCATACAAAATTTTTAAAAAATAATTTCTGCCTTCAAGAAGCTTATATTCTTTTGGGGGCATCATGGGGAAAGTATATAAACTAAAGTGCTATCTATATATACTTGTGACTCATTATTATATACAACTTAGGGAGCAAGTGGCCACAATGGTTAGAGTGCTAGATCTGGAGTCAGGAAAATGTGAATTTCAAATCTGACCTTAGATACTTACTGGCCATGTAACCCTTAGTCAAGTCAAGGCAAGTCACTTAAAAGTTTGATAAAGGATTTAAGACAGTATAACACAGTGCCTACTGTCTGCCTCATTTATCTCATTTGTAAAGTAAGGATAATAATGTCTATATCTGAGGGTTGTTGAGGGGATCACATGAGATAATATTTATTATGACCTTCTTTAGCCTTAAAACATTCAAATATCATCATTATCATTATTAATATTATTATTGTTGTTTTCTCCATTATTTTAGATAATTATTCCCATCACCAGAACAGGCTCTGATGCCTTAATTTAGAGGGCAAACACCTCTTTTCACTGGCCAAAGAGTCTTGAGTGTTAGAGGTGGCAGATGAGGTGGCTCAAAACTTTGCCTCTTCAAGTAAGCTACATCTGAATGTCAGAGTGATTGGCATTAATAAAAGTGAATAATAACCAGAAATTGAAGTTATCTTCTGTGATCTTAATAGAGCATCATCCTCAGGAGGAAACCTTTCAAATTTATCAGACTTAGAACTGAACTCTATTTACCTTTCATTTGTTTTTCCGCCCTATCTATTGCTGTGGTTTTCCCTTTTACTTACTAGTGATGTTTATGTGGGAAAAAGGAGTTTCTCCACTCCCTCCTTTCCCATTTCTTGTCAGATACTGTAGTCAACACTTTTCTCCTTTTGTCCCCAACCTACCAGCCATCTTGTCAGAACTAAGGCAGAGCTAATTTCACCCCAATGTCTCCTGGTGACCTTAGAGTGGTCACTTTATGTCTCTGTGCCTTAGTTTCCACATCTGTAAAATAGGGATAATGATAGCACCTACCTTTGTGAGGATCAGATAAGATAATAATCATAATGTACTTAGCATGGTTCCTGGCACATAGCATACGGAAATTGAGGCAGAAAATATTTCAGTTTAGCTGGAGTGTGTAAAAAGTAAGGATATGAATAAATGGAGGCCAGAAAAGTTGATTGAAGAAGGACTGCCAAAAGGAGACTGGAATGTCCTCAGTGGTAGTTGGGTAGTATAGTGGATAGAGCCCTGGAGTTGGAGTCAGGAAGATCCAAGTTCAAATCCTGCTTCAGACACTTTGCTAGCTGACTAATCTTAGGCAAATGACTTCACCCCTTTCAGCTTTAGTTTTCCTCCTCTGTGAAATGGGGACAATGGCAGCACATACTTCAGAGGGTTTTTGTGAAGATCATGTTTGATAGTAAATGTAAAGCACTTGCATGAACCTTAAAGCACTATATAAATTCTAAAATCCCTTTTTATTAGGCAATAGGAAGCCTACTGAAGAATTCTGAGTGGTATCCAGATCAGATATAAATCTGTGTAGAGGAAAGGTCATTCTGGCAATCTTATGAAGGACAAACTGGAGGGGAGAGAGTAGAAGGATGTTAGCAGGTAGTGAGGGCTTGCACTAGAGTAGTGGCAGAAGAAATAGGGAACACATGGATGTCAGAGAGGGAAATCGATGGGATTTGGTAACTAATTGGATACCATAGGTGAGAAGGAAGAATTAAAAATAACTCCAGTGTTAAAATCACAGGAAATAAGATAAATGGAAAAACGAAACAGAAACAGTTGTGTTAAGAGCAGCATGGTGGGAGAGGGGAAAAGGTCAGTTTGGGGCATGTTTACTTTGAAATACCAGCAGAATATTTACAAAAATTATGTAGGCAGTTGGAGATGTAGGTCTAGGATGGAAAAGAAAGTTTAGTCTAGAGACATAGACTTCGGAGTGATCTGTAGGGGGATAGAGGAATAGTTGGGGCTGTAGGAGTGAATCTATTTACCATGGGAGAGAGTGTAGAAAAAAGGCAGAGAAGAATTGGAATGGACCTTTGAGAAACCTCTATATTAAGAGATTGGAGAGAGAATAACCAGTTAGCAAAAGAGATAGAAGTATCATTAAATATGGTCAGCTAGGTGGCACAGTGGATAGAATGCTGGACATGGAGTCAGGAAGACCAGAATTCCAATTTGATTTCAGACACTAGCTGTGTGACCCTGGGCAAGTCACTTGACCTTTTTTGCCTTAATTTCCTCACCTGTAAAATGAGGAAATGGCAAACAACTCTAGTATCTTTGCCAAGAAAACCCCAATGGGGTCAGGAAGAGTCAGACACGACTTAAACAAATGAACAGTGAGAGAGAGACAGAGAGAGAGAGAGAGAGAGAGAGAGAGAGAGAGAGAGAGAGGAGAGAAGAGAGAGAGAGAGAGAGAGAGAAGAAGAAGAAGAAGAAGAAGAAGAAGAAGAAGAAGAAGAAGAAGAAGAAGAAGAGAAGAAGAAGCATGCATTGTTTTGTGTTTTTTCTCTGTCAGGCTTTGTGCTAAGTGCTGAACAAAGAAAGGCAAAATCGTTCTCTGTCTTCAAAGAGTTTAATACTGTAGCAAGTGAGAAAACATAGAAACAGAGGGCTGAGTTTTAAGCTTTAATAAATTCAAACTAGTAAACATAAAACTAATAGTTTTAAGCTATTAAACTTAAAACTGCATCAAGGCTTTTGGGACACCTGGTATAAATTGGTATTTGCAAAATACATACACAGCAGGCAAAAAGTGACCTGAGAAGTGAAGGCTTTGGCAGCAGGACAAAATCAGGAAAGGCCTCCTGCAGAAGGTATTATTCGATCTGAGTCTTGAAGGAATCTAGGGATTCTGAGAGGGAGAGGCAAGGAGAGAGAGGCAAGAGGTCAACCAGTATAGACACATGGAGACTACAAATGGAGTTTCATTTTCAAGGAACAGTAAATAGACCAGCATGGCTGGATCATAGAGCTTAAGGAAAGCAGTAAATTGTAAGAAACTATACATACACAGAAAGATATAGAGTATAGAGAATATATGTGCGTATACATATATACTTTAACATATATATATATATATATATATATATATATATATATATATATATATATATATATATATCCCTGTACATATAAGTATGTGTGTGTGTGTGTGTGTGTAGAGAGAGACAGATGGAAAGACGAATAAACAGATAGGTAGACAAAGATAGAGCTAATGATTAGACTTTAATTTTTTTTGGTATTGGTATTTCTCAGGAGAGGGAACACCCTCTAACAAAAAGGCCTGCGTCATCTTTGAGGTTTATAATGCACTGACAGGAAATGACATGTCCAGAGTCATACACAAGGGTGTGTTGGTAAATATTTAACACTCAAGCTTTCTAAAATAAATAAAAAATAAATGTACATGTTTTAAAATTAAATTTGCATCATGAATATTTCTGAAATCTAGATAACAGAACAATAAATCAAGCCCTGAAACATTGTGACTGCCACTTTCTGAGGTATAAATGCTTACACTGAAAATTTAACAATCAGCTCTTCCAAACCTGTTAGGGCTGGCTCCAACAAATCCTTGATAGCCAGTATATGTCAGAAATAGATTTTAATTGAGGTCTTCCTGATTTTGAGGTCAGCTGTTATCTACTATGCCAAGAGGCTTTGAAAAAATTGTTTATATGTGTAACATATACATAATACACACACTTACACATATGTATATACACACAAACCTATAGATACTGACACACATACACAAAAATATGCCTATATGCATGCATACATACAGATATATATGTATAACATTTGTAGGTATCAATAAACACCATCTTTTTTTGTTTTTTTAAAAAATAAAAACAATTGGGCTTAAAAAAAGGTGGTACAAATAAGCACATCTGCAAAGGATTGGCTTAATAAGGTTCCTTGGTGACATTTCAAACTGTCAGAAAGTTAAAAACGATCATGTGCCTTCCTACTCTTTTCTACAGACTCAGACAGAAGAGAGGACACATTTTAGGTTACTTTGTTTCTTTCACACCAAGTATTTTTGCCCACTGATGTTGATGGAGTATTAACATGATGATAAGCATATTTGCAGCCCAGCATAACTCACCTTATACTGTTCCATCAAGGTTTGTTTTTAATGAGCAAAGTAACTATCAAGCTGCTGGCCTTGGATTATGTTAACTAAAAGCAGTTAAGTGGCAAAGAAAGAATTGATTGAAGAAAAGTATATTGCATTAGAAACCTCAGAAGAAAATCCCAGAACCAGTAGAGCAGGGTTATCTCATTTTCTTAATCATTTTTCATCTGTTCTCTCAATGCTATTAGTGGCTGTAGTTTGACCAGTTTTGCACCCAGGTTTGTATCCTCAAAAGAGTTACTTTGATTGCTCTTGGCCTCAGTTTCCTCTTTTTTAAAATTAGAGATTGTATTGGAAGACCCCATAGCTCTTTCCAGCTCTGAATCTATGATCCTATAATTCAGGGGCTCTTAACCTTTTCTTTTGTCATAGATTGCTTCAGCAATCCAGCAAAGCCTATAGGCCTCATCTCAGAATTATGTCTTTTTAAAAATTCATAATGGAAAGAAATGCTAAATTTCAGTTAGAAGTTAGGGAAAATGAAGATGTATTTTCCTCCCATCCAAGTTCATGGTCCCCCTCATATCTGTTGCTATATTCGTTAGGCAGACGTGGACCTCAGGCTAAGAACTCCTGCTATTATTCATCATTGACACATTTACAACATGTAAATAATTAGACACAAACAAAAAAAAATTACAAAGTAATGCTAAAGGGGAAGTTATCAGCAATTCATGGGATGAGGAAATCCTCCTGAAGAATGTGGGAGTTCAACTGAGTCCTGAAGAAAGACACAGAAACTAAAGGGCTGAGTATTCCAGGTAAGGGAAACAACCTATGGAAAAGTGTGGAGACAGGAGGTACTGTTATATATTTGAGGAACTGCAAGTCTATCAATGTAGTCTTCTTGGTGAAGTTTTATCCTAAGCATTCCATTTAGATGTGTTCTATCCTTCCTTAGATTTCCCTGTTACATTTTTTCTGCAACTCTATGTTGCTCCATTCTCTCTATCTTTAATTATAATAGAAACAACAACGACAATAACAGTGACCAACTTTGAAGTTTTCAACATGCTTTACTGATACATTATCCCATGTGATCCTCACAACCACCCTGGGAAGTAGATGGTATCCTTATTCCCATTTTATAGATGGGAAAACTGAGGCTTAAAGAAGTTAAATTTCTTGGCCAAGGTTACAAAGCTAGCAAATGAGGGTAGGTGGTATTCAAACTCACATCTTCTTGAGTCCAGGTCCAGTGTTCTATTGCCATACCTCTCTTGTCTACCTATTCCGTCCCTGCTAGTAGATTGTAAGCTCTTTGAGGTCAGGGTCATGCCCCTGACCCATATTTTGCAATGTTAGCCTATAGTACATACCATTAAAGATCTTATTCATAATAAATACTTAATAAGATTGCTGAATTAAGTGGAAGGAAACATTTTGAGCAGAGATATGATAGCTGAGCGGTTTATACTACAACTATTTATTGCTATCAGGGATAATATTTGGTTTTGCCATTCTCAGAGAAATCACTCCCCATATTAAAGTTTTTAAGAGCCCTCGGATTTTGGTTTTGGAGAGCTAAGAATGAATATTCCCTGGTAAATCACCATTGCACCATTTTCTGTAGCACAGCGCCCCCTAGCACTACACCATCCAGCTCCATTTGGTTTTCCGAGGAAGCAGCTACTGCATCCCTGGGACAGCTTTTGCGACTTGGGGTCCCAGGATGCCCAGGAACACAGGCAACTGGCACGAGCCTCGTGGGAGAGTTCAGCAGTCAAGCTGAAGAAGGAGTACTTTGACATTCTATTCTGCTAGAAGGAAAAGCAGGTGGCATTCTCTCCATGTTGCAATCGAATTAGGGAGTCCCATTAATATTGTCAAGTCAACTTAACTTAATTTTCCTAACCTGCTAATGAGATTCCTTTGGAAGAAGAAGCAATAGAGTTATAGGCAGAGCTTTGTTCGCCAACATTTGAAACTCTCCTGTGTGTGTATGTAACAAAAGAGCTGGGGAGGGGGGCTGTTGTGAAATTCACATCTTAGGGCTTCTTGAAAACAAGTTACTGCTTTATTATTTGTATTTATACTGGGTGGCCCTTACTAGCTTTGAAATAAGGAACCAAACTGTTTTTTCAAAGCATTTGCATGTCTGGGAAGAAGGTGGTAGGCTCATGAAGCTGAGTATGGAACCTAGATTCCTTAAACCTGAATCAGGAGGTATAGAGCAGGAGGGGGAAGTGTGAGATGTTTTAAAAATAAGACCCTGCTAAATTCCCTGCCAACCTCCGTTCATGCTGAGTGGAGTGTAAGTAGAAAATACTGTATTTCTTCCAGATGTCAGCTATTTAAGGAGTTCTGTTCCATGGACATCAATTGTTTGAATCCCTAGTTGGGTTGGGGGTTGGGGTAAGAGGAGATTAGACTTAGCAGGAAAAAAAAATACACATATGTGGTGAGTGTGCTTATATATTTGGCAGGTAAGGAGAGTAACTCTGAAGAAACAAACATTAAAGTTCATCTCCCTGGTCTTACCCAGTGCAGACTAAACTCTAAGATTAAAATCCGTAAGCTATGGAGACAACTCCCTTCCTCTCCCTCATCCCTCAATATTATTCCTAAGAAATCCATCTCCAGGTCAATAAATATTACCCAGGGGCAAATGTTTCTTAGAATTCAACTTAAGCTTCTCTTTACACAGTTTCACCTTTTAAAAAATAATAGTAATCTTGAAGTTTTTATTAGCCAATTGACTGAAAGTACCCAGGACCTGTTAAGGTTTTCAATTAGGTGGCAGAGGATTTCTTTTAAAACTAGGTTTAATTGACCCATTTAAGACAGTGATGCCTAGGAGGGAAAGGCTGGCTCAGGGAGGTTTATATCTGATGAAATTTGTGGTGTTGATGGTCTCACTTTTATTATAGAAAATGGCCCCCACAGGATACATTTTATAATAACATTACTTCCAAATTTTAATACAGAGAAATTTGAAATGTTCTTTAGCCCACTTAATACTGTCTCATGTTTCCATGCTTAAAACTCCCAACTGAAAGTTCATGAGGAAATCTTGATTTCTTATTTTCCAGATTCTAATTAAGTGCTAGAAAGGTAGGAAAGTATAATGAATAGAGTCTAACAGGCCTTGGAGTCAGTAAGACTGGAATAAGTCCTGTCTCAGATATGTGACTATTGGTGGGAGCAAGACAGGGCCCCCCCCCAAAAAAAAATCTTACAACTGTAAGTTATAGAGGCTTTGCTGATCTGCCAATGATGCAGGTTATTTCCATACCTAAAGGTCATTTCCATGCACTGATCTGGACCAAGACAAAACAACTCAAGTGCAGACCCCCACCCCAACACACACACACACACACACACACACACACGCAATCTCTTTTCTCAGTTGTGTCCCCTTCCCCTTTGTAAACACCCATTCCTAGATTTCTTCTTGGGAGTCACCATTTTCAGGCCCTTCTTTCCAACCCTTTTTCTATTCTCTATAATGTATTATTGTAAAATCTGGACACATCTACTAAATAATAACATTTTTATTCCTTGTCCTATCCAGAATGGGATCTACTTCTGAATTCACACATGAGTTTTAGAAAGGAGCATAGATTTAGTTTGGGCAGCTAGGTAGTGCAGTGGATAAAGTGTCGGGCCAGGAGTCAGGAAGATTCATCTTCCGCAGTTCATATCCAGTCTCAGATACTTAGTAGCTGTGTGATTCTGGGCAAGTCACTTAATCCTGTTTGCCTCAGTTTTCTCATCTGTAAAATAAGCTGGAGAAGGAAATGGCAAAGTACTCCGGTATCTTTGCCAAAAAAACCCCAAAGGCCACAAAGAGTTGGACATGACTGAAACTACTGAACAACAACAACGTAGATTTAGAACTAGAAGAGACATTAGACACTCTCCTGCCATTTTGCAGGTAAGGATACTGAAGCCCAGGAGGTTAAATGACTTGCCCAGAGTCATGCAACTTATACATATCTGAGGTAACATCTGAATCCGGGTATTCCTCACTCCAAGTCCAGTGTTTTTAGGTCATGCTATTTCTTCCATTCTTCTGTGTTTTTTCTGGTGATGGAATATGCTCAAATTTCACCAGCTGCCACAGGGACAGTGAAGAGTGCTGTGAGACAAATCATGCATCCAGGTGTGCCATTCTTCTCCATTAGCATGTGGTAAAGGGGGCTAACAAGCCAACAGGCGTTTGATTGTTTAGTCGTTTCTGATTCCTTGTGACCCCATGAACCATAGTGTGCTAGGCCTTTCTACCCTCCACTATGTCTCAAAGTCTGTCGGAAGGTAAGAAGAGCACTCCCTGTGCATACAAAGTGTCTTTTTTTGTCAGTAGAAGTTGTAACAGTGCCTACATAATCCCTCAGACTCAGATCCAGACCAGGCTGACCTGGTCTAATCCAAGTTTCTTAGTGGAAATGGAAGACTTAGGGATCCTTGAGCCTTATAACACTGGTCAGTCTACTTCCTAGTGGCCTGTTCTTCATGTTACCATTGGCATGGAGGGCTAATTCTACCACTCCTTGTTAGGGTAGGGGGGTAGAAGCATTAGTGAGCAGTAAATTGGACAAAAATACCAGGATGTAAATGAAAAAAGTTCACTACTTAAAGTAAAATCATCTGGTATATAGTAAGCACCAGTTGAACTAATTTACTAGGTGGAGTTATAATTATTAATGAGTAAAACCTGGACTGAAAGTAGTCAGCATGGGCATCCACCCAGGGCAATATACACAGCAAAGAATTATGAGAAATATTTTAAACATATTAATTTGTATAAATGTATTTGTCTTAAGTGCCAGAAGATTCTATTCTTTATAACACTTAGATTTTTTTTTTGAATAGTCAAGTTGCATATGTTAACAGTCAAGGTAAAAACATCTGGTAGGTAGTGAACACTAGAAATAAAATTAAGAATTTTTAACTTGGGACAGAAACAGTTGCAGAAATGGAGGAAGATAGTTCAAGAGTTACATAAGAACAGCCTCTATCTATGTATGTAGTCAAGCTAAAAACCCAGATTCCACCCCAGGAGAGGTATTCTCATTGTGATGGAATCCTGAGTGTGCCAACCTGGAGGAGGCGTGGGGCATGAAGCACTACATGGCAAAATCCTCCAGAACAGCGGTTGCCATAGGGTAGAAACACATCCCCTTATGACTACCATATTAGCATCCTGTGGCATGCCAGTTACACTTCTCTGTAATATAAAGGGAGAATGATTTCCAGTGACAAAAGAGCAACATTTCTAAACCTTGTCTAGAATATTAAAAAAAAAAATACCTTGGCAGGACTCTGCCAAAAGATGGGGAATAGGAAGGATCTCTTCCTAGAGCCAAGTATATAGTTCATAAAGGTGTTCGTAAAATTGGAATCAGGAGACTATTTAAAATTGATTGCTTTAACTTTCATTGTTGGTATTCTGGAGAAGTTTATCATGAATATCTGAATTTGTCTTACTGCACCAATTTGACTAGAGCAAGAGTAATCAGTGTATAAATTGGGTTTCAGATGTGTTCCCTTTTGTACTCAGAGCAAATCATTGTTATGTTTGTGGGACAAGAGAGGTGAGGGCCCTGGCTATATGAAACCTAGAAGATAGGAAAGAGGAAAATGAAATGGAAAGGCTGTCAGGCTTGGGGAAGGGAGGGAGAAATGGGATAGAAATGAGAAAGAGAGGAAGGTTTTTAGTTCCCAGGTCAGTGTTAGGTGAATCCATCTCTATTCTCTTGGGGAAAATGAGACAACTCCTTTGAGGTTGCCCTTGGTTCATTTCATCATAATCTCTAATGTGAATTGTGGGTCCAAGGATGCAGAAAAAAATATCACCTGAGCTTTCATTCTGCCAGTTCTCCATTGCATTTTAAGAGGTTGGAAAAAAAAAGATACACCTAGATTAAAGCTTGCACTAAACAGAATACAGTGAATTACCTCTGAGTGTCAGTGTAGTGGGGTACATGTGTGTACATATGTGTGTGTATGTGTATGTGTGTGTGTGTGTATTTTCTACAAAGGGCCCAGACTTAAAGACTCCCAGGAAGAAATAATATACGATGAACAAAATATACAGCACCCTATGGACACTTGTGGTACTACTTTTAACATAATTCATAGCATCTTATCATTAGCTTCTCCCTTGATGGTTCAAAAAATGTTAATTTTCTGTTTCTGTTGTTTGTTTATGATGTTAAATAACAATATGGGTTTTTTCCCATGCTTTTCCTCTCCCCCATTTCCATCTTTTGATATCACACAGATATATAATTAAAGGCCTTGCTTCGTTGACATTGAACTCGACTCCTTTTTCTTCATTATTCAGAGGTTTTCTAAGATAGTATTTTGTGTGGAACCAAAAGGTGGTTCCAAAATCTTTGGAATATTCATTTCCTTGTCCTCCTATTTCCTTTTACTCTTCTCCAGTTTTGAATTATTGTGTTGAAAGTTAAGAACTTAGATCTGAGGAGATATTCTGAGATCTTCTCCTCGGGGGCAACGAACCATCTTTATAGAGAGTGGAAAGGAATTTGGAAGAAAGTTGCATTGTGTCCCATCCCCTTCCATTTTCCCATCCCCTGACTCCTTACTTCCCTCTTTGCCTCCTTCTGTTCCTTTTTTTTCTTTCCCTCTCCTCCCTTCCCTGCCATTTTCTTGATCATTCCTTTTTGCCCCTATCTTTTTTCCCCTTTTTCTTTCTTTCCCTCCTTCCCTGTTTCTGGCATAGTCCCCCACTTTCACTGAGAGGATGATGGAATGATGGTAACTAATTAATTGATTCTATAAAACAGTACAAATCAGGGGCTCCCTTGAGTTGCTTCTCAAGTTTGTAAATAAATTTACTATTTTTGCTTTTACTAATGACAATGAAGGGTTAAACTATACATATTTTTGTTCACTCAGTAGCACAAAACTATTTCAGTCCTGATTTGCGAAGGGAAAACCCCATACTACAAGACTGAAGAGATTGTATGTATCCATTTTACAAGAAGTTATCTGTAGGTTTGAGCAATGGGACAGAAATGAGCAAAGGGAGGCACAAATCCTGGACTGTGAGAGGATGGGATGGGTAAAGACGCCTTTAAGCAGCTTTGCAAAAAAAGTAACTCAAGAGCTTCACCATTCAAAGCCCATGGAATTAGACTAGACAACGAATCTAAGAGGCCACAGCCAGAAGCCCTCCTGACAAATCCTCATCCTCAACCCCCACAAGCCACCTACATTCTTAGGCGTGTATTGTCTCTGCATGATTTAGTATCTGGTGCTATTCTGTAGTTCTCAATTTGGGGGTTGAATTCTTCAGCCTCCTTCCAAAGTTGCAAAAATAGAAAAACCAGTGTCAAAGTCACACCACCACCTCTTTCTAGTCCCTCCCACATCCTAACAGAAATATATCATCAGATCTCCACATACAACACCCCACCCCAACATACACACATGTGAATGCACACACACACACACACACACACACACACACACACACACACACACACACACACCCCTTTTGAAGTTGAAAAAGAAGTACATATCTGTCCTTGGACCATCTCCCTGCAAACAGGGGATTGCAGCATGGAATGCCAAGGTAGGGGGTGCTCTTTGATCACACTATTTTGCAGACAGGCTGATGGAAAAAAGGAATCCTTCCTAAATGTATGTTGTCTTTTTTCTCATCAGCCATCAGGATCTGGCTTCTGTTGAAGCATTTGAATTTCCCACCTGTATTTCCCAGGTGAGAACAGGGTTCGGCTAAAAACATCGGAATGGGGCAGAGAATGATGAGAATTCCTCACTCGGACAGAGGCAAATCCTTATTGTCATGCACAAATGGCAAAAGAAAGCAGACGGCTTCTCAGGCAATATTGATATTGTCATGTCCTGGGTGGCTAAAAAAGTGGAATACAACTAATTTGCAGGTCTCGGGTTTCATTCCTGCTGTTGTGACCCCGTCTGCCAGTTGGCAGTGTAACTTGAAGGCTGGGAGATTTAAAGCATATTCACTGTTTTCCTTCTGCCTCCCCAGCTTCCTAAGGATGATCATCTAAGGAAATGAAAATTAGCTGGTACTGATTCTTGACCATATGTGGCATAGCATGTTTTATAAGGTAGAATATATAATTATCCCTTCCACATTGGGGCACCCCTGCGATCTGGAAAATCCTCTTAAATTTTTTTTGGCTCTCCCTTCTTACTAGAGAAGAAGTCTGAATTATTATGGAATTAAAAGAGAAAATGTTATATCATACAACATTATACATGCATTTTATGCATTTTTAAGTTTCTAAACCTTTACTGTGTGGCTGCAGCTTCTGCAAAACTCCCCCAAAATTCCCATTTAATGTTTTATGCCGACCCGTGATGTATTGAGACCATGATGGGGAAAGTCATATTATGGAAGAGATAACTGTATTGTTTCTTGGTTATTGTAATTTGGGAGCCTTAAATAATGTCCTTTAATGGTATTATCTAACTGGTGATAGGTATAGAAATCCACGTGTATAATTTATGTATGTATTGTCCTGAGTAGATAGAAGAACAAAAGTAAAGGATTTTTGACTTTTAAAAATTATTCTGAAGTCAAGGGCAAGATGATAAAATTGGAATATTTACCTGCAAATGTCTTCATATTAATAGATACCTATACATAGCCCTATATCTGGCTCTTACATCTTAAATCCACTAGGTATTTCGAGCATTGCTTAGAGATCAGGGACAAATAAAACTACTTCATAGGGTAGTGGAAGGACCTATGGGTTGACAGTCAAAAGACCTGAGTTCTAATCAGGACCTTGACACTCATTGTGTGACTCTGCCCTCTTTAGGGCTTCATTTCCTTCCCTGTAAAATGAAGGGATTATATTAGAGTTAAGCCCTCTACCTGTTCATTCATCGCATCTCAACTACACATCAGTGAAGAAATATTAAGACCTGAAAAGGGACCAACAGAAGTAAAACATTAGCTCTTGCTCCCAGATTTATGAAGTTCTTTCTTAACAAGAAGAAGGCAATGTAGTAAAAAGTATGTGTTTGGTTTTGTAAATTGAGGAGGAACAATTATTAATCTGTTGAATGTGGACCTGTGATTTAATCAGTATGGTAGACTTCTAACAGGAAGCAATTCCTTCTAATAATGCAAAGTGTCAACTCAGAGGCAAAACCTGAAGCCAGGCCTTTCTGAATCTAAGGCTGATCATCTATGCAATAGACCATGATGCCTTTCTCTGTGGTGCAGACGTGACTATTTCATTATTTATTACATAGCATCCCCCCTCACCACCTCTTCCTAATTATTTGTGGCACTAGTAGCTTGATAGTACATCTTTAAGAAGTTGTTGCTGTTAGAGAACCACCTCTAGCATTGTGTTTTGTGCTTATTTTATTTATCTATTCATGTATTTGCTTTTTTAGTTACTTATAACATTAAATTGTATATCCTCAAAAAGCAGATGAATTGGTGTGGAGAGAAAGGACAGGGGCATTTGGGTCATAAGTTGTAAACATTTCAAGTTAGTTTTCTCTGTCCTGGGCTTAATCCTTTTCCTGTATCCTTAGAAGTAAAACACAGAGAGGTGATCTACATATCTGACCAGATGTGCCAGAAGACTTAGAAGAGTGATGGTACTTTTGAACTGGTTATCATGATTATCTCCATTATCATGGACAGGAAAACAGAAAAAAAATGGGTCAATAATGTTTTATAACCTTTGATTTCTCAGTGATTCCTCGTGTTATGTTTGGCACCCACTGACCTGTGAGGGATATTCTAGATACACTTCTGTAGCACCCTATACCCCAAAATACACACACATCTCATAGTTCTTTTGAAGGTGTTAATGATACTGCATGTATAGGCACCATGTTGTGGTGGAAAGATAACTAGATTTGGAGTTTTAAGACCAGATATCAGTTTCTGACTCAGCTACTTATTACTGTGTGACCTTGGACAATTTGCTCAACATCTCTGGGCCTCAGTTTCCTCCTGTATAAAATGATGGGATTGGATCAGGTGATTTCTAAGGTCTCTCCTATTGCTAAATACTATGATCACATTAGCTAAGGAAGGAGTATTTTCAAGAATAGCATTAGGTAATTATTGAATATTTATGATTATCATTAAAGCATTCCCATGACTCTGTGGCTATTTAATTTATTTTTAAAATGAACCAAGCCTGATTTTTCAATGTTAGAGACCCTTTAGGAGTTCCGAACCATCACAATCATAGCACACTCTCCTTTCATCCTTCCAACTTTAGATGCTCTGACCTTCTTTCTCTTCATCTTCTACACACTGACAAGCTATACATTTTAGGAAATTACATCTATCAGGCTGCATGACTTGCATACGGGCTCTCTACTCCCACGTAAGCAACTTCCATTGGAGGAAATGGCTCACTCTTTGCCTGAATTGTTCTAAGATGTGTCACTAAAGGCTTTTTCAATCTCTCTCTCTCTCTCTCTCTCTCTCTCTCTCTCTCTCTCTCTCTCTCTCTCTCTCTCTTTGTCTTTGTCTGTCTGTCTGTCTCTGTCTGTCCATCCTGTCTGTCTGTCTCTGTCTGTCTCTCTGTCTGTCTGTCTGTCTGTCTCTCTCTCTCATGACTGAGCGAACCAATGTAAATGCTTGTCATAGAATAGCCATTTGTTAGGAAATGAGCAAGTACATTACCAATAAAGCCAGATAGGGAGAGGAGGGAAGGAGGGAGGGAGGATGGAAGGAAAGTAGAAGAGAACAAGGAACAGAATGGTAAATAGCAACATAGAACTGTAGAGTTACAGTGGAATTCAGGGTTTATCTGTGCCAAATGACTGTGCGACCTTTTGCAAATCGCTTAACCACCAGGACTCACTTTCCTCATCTGTAAAATGAGGGAGTTAGACTAGGTAACCTCAAAGATCTCCTCTAGCTCACAATCCATGGTCTTATGAATTTTCTGACTGTGAGAAAAATTGAGACCCAGAGAGGTTATTACTGTATATAATAATGTAATAATCATAGCGCACATTTATACAGCATCTTAAGGTTGCAAGGTTTGTACAATTATCTTAGGAAGAAGGTAGGATAAATATTGTTATCCTCATTTCACAGATGTGGAACCTGAGTTGAAAAGAGAGAGGTTAAATAACTTGCTAAAAGTCACACACACACACACACACACACACACACACACACACACAGAGCTAGGAAATATTGAATTTTGGCCCTAAACCTACATCTTCTGACACCTGGCCCTGGAGTCTTTCTACTACACCATCATCCCTATCATCAGGAGGTTTATGTTACTGAAGTCACCCACCATAAACTGGCTAAAGGAACAATAGAAGTGTACTTTCTTCAGGTCTGACTCCTGAAAGACTTGAGATTTTCTCTGAAGGAAAAAAAAAAGAAAAAAACCTCCTCTCCTCTCTTCTGTGGGTGAAAATTAAACTCCATTCTGGCTTATTCTGACTGATGCTTTAATCATCCATTGTAAGGTTCTTTTTTGGACTAATGTCTCCAGGGAGCTTCACTCTTTAAAGATCAGAAGTCACGGTTCATCAGAAGCATTTCCCCAGCACTTAGTTCCCAGGTTGCCAGGTACCTCTTAATACCATAAATTCATTTCTGTGATAATCTTGAATCTTGGTGTGAAGTAGGCTAGTCTGGCTGTCTCTGGAAAGGGGCATCTTCTCTTTATTCTTATGCTAGTTACAACTAGTTCAGGGTCATGAGAATTCACAGTCCACATATGTCAGCTCGGACCTGTTATTTGTCCTTTGCTCTTGAAGAGGACCATGCCGTCAGGGAGGTGATGCCATGACATGTAAGTGAATTGGATTTAAGTGAAGGAGAGCTGTGCAAAGTAGAAGGGAATACTTTCAGAGGAAAGAACTGGAATTTACTTTCTACCAACCTATTCAGACTTTGGCATTTTAGTTGATACTATCAACAAGAAAAGGAATAAGCCCTGGTTTTATTAGAGGTGTATTGGTAGTATGGACGTTGCTGCTGTTACGCCATTCTAAAAGTCATTGGCTTGAGAAGGAATTGAAATACCTGTGTGGAGATTATCTGTATTTTGGATTATCTATGACAACATCTGACTCAAATCTGTTTTCCCCAAACACAAGTGATGTGTGCTTACTGATAACAAACTGTTATTCAAAACTTTAGAAGCTGAGGGGTAATGTCCAATATTAAGCAGTAAACTCCAAAGTTAACATAAATATTTAAAATATTATACACTAATAGTTATAGATAATTGAGAAGTACAAGTATGTGTATAGGCATATATTTCTATTCTTATATACATTCATATTCATATGCATATATGTATAAATGTAGGCACAATACATACATACATGTATTATCCTATATGTGTATATATGTGTGTGTATATATATATATATATATATACATATATATATATGTGTGTGTGTGTGTGTGTGTGTGTGTGTGTGTGTGTGTGTGTGTGTGTATCTTTGCCATCAGCACAGATAGATGGGGATTAGCGGTTATAGATAGTAATCCCGGCTGAATAGACATAGCTCTCAGGTGAGGGGTGTGTGTGTGTGTGTGTGTGTGTGTGTGTGTGTGTGTGTGTGTGTGTGTATCAGTTATTTTAGTTCTTTGAAGAGGGATCATTTTGACCTGCTTGAACAAATTACTATAATAATAATAATCGAATATGTAGTATAAAAGCTTGTGTGTGTATATTTGTGTGTATGTGTAAGAGAAAGTTAGAGAGTGAAAGTGAAAGACAGAGACAGATGGAGATGGAGAGAAAGAGGAGGAAAGAGACAGAGACAGAGAGAAAGAGACAGAGAAACAGAGAGGTGGGGGAAAGAGAGGAAGGGAGAAGAAGAGAGAATAAATCTCTTCCTTCCAAAGGATTCATTATTATCTGTGCTCAGACCTCTAGGTTTCCCTGCTGGGAAAAAGCACAGTAGGGTGAGCAACTGAGTGTACACTCTATGTAGCAGTGGGCTCTTCACCATGAAGAATGTCATCTCAGAACACTGGAACAGCTGCTGAGTGGGTGTTTCTACTGGAAGAACCAAGGTTTGGCATTTAAAATAGAATCATAAAGTTAATATGTCTAGAGACAAATTGTGCTATACGCAGGAATACAAAATGAAGCTCTTTTGCGGCAGTATCTCCTAACCCTTGTAGGGGCGTGACATTAAATTAAAACTCCTCCTCCCCAAATGGGAAATTTGGATGGAAAGGGACATGATTTCATTACTAGTGCTTGACACTTTGTAATTTGTAAGTCTCTACATTAAGCCAGGGCTACTAATTTTTTTTTCACTTCTGGGTAATACTGGATATGAACTGAATCATAAAGATATTGATCTTTATCATGCTGAAGCTTTGAGTAAAAATTATAAAATAAGTGTTCAGAAACCCCAAATTTTTTATTCTAATACGTTGGAGATGTCCACTGTTTAGCTAATTTTGATTTTAGGAGGAATTTGGAAGCTTTAGTAAGTTGCTTTTGAAATAGAACTACCAGTGACATAAGCTTAAGTTGCAAGTAAAAAAAATAAAAGTTTGCAGATGGATTCTATTGTAGTTCACCACACCAGAAATGTGTTCATAACTTTAACACTGCCCCCTGCCCCGAAATATCGCCCTCGAGGGTGCTTAAATAGTAAAAAATTCCTCCTATTGGAGTGGAGATTCTTATGGGGTCCATGGATAGATTTCAGGGGGTCCAACTTGTCTGTGGGTATATTTTAGTGGATCTATCAACTTGGATAGGGGGAAAAGGCATCTTTAATTCATTAACCTTTGTTTTCCTTTATAATCCTGTGTATTTTATTTTATGCATTTAAAAACACTTATGTAAAGGGTTTCACTAGACTGCCAAAGAGGTCTATGATTCAAAAAAAAAAAAAGAAGTTAAGAATCCCTCAGCTAGAGTGATATTTTTTCTCAAGATTCCTTTTTTAGCTTTATTTATGGTTGCTTAAAGTTAGAGAGAAAGCGGTCAGGAAATTTAAGTCTATTTTGCAATCATTAAATCATATGATCACAAAATTTCAGCACTGGAAGGTAGTTCAGTGGTCATATAGTCCAATCTATACCTGAAAAAAAGAATTCCCACTACAGTACACTCCATAAATGTCCCCCTGTGTCTGGAATTCTCTCCTTCCTAATTTTTGTCTCCTCGTTTCCCTGAAATCCTTCAGGTCTCAACTACAACCCTCCCTTCCACAAGAAGCCTTTCTCAATGGTCTTTAATTCTGGTGCCTTCCTTCTGTTGATAATATCTTGTTTGTATGTAGTTTTTTTTTTTCATGTTGTCTCCCCCATTAGACTGTGAGCTACTTGAGAGTAGAGACTATTTGCCATTCTTTGTATACTCACTGCTTAGCATAGCATTTGGCATATAGTAGGGACTTAATAAATACTTGTTGACTAATTTACTGCTCATTTGGCCTTTGCTTGAAGTTCATTGTTGAGGAGGAACTCATATCTTCTCACAGCAGTCCTTTCTGCTTTTTTTTTTTTGGTTATTCAGTTGTGTACAACTATTCATGACCCCTTGGATAGAAGCACATCCAAGTCTTCTTTCCTCCACTATCTCTGAAAGTCCATCCAAGTTCATGTTCATTGATACTATCTATCCATCTCATCCTCTGCAATTCTCTTTCCATTTTGCTTTCAATCTTCTCCAGCATCAGGGTCTTTTCCAATGAGTTGTGTCTTCTCATAATATGATTACTCTATTGTTAGGAAGTTTTGTGTTGTTTTGTTTTCACTTTTTTCCCCTAATATCAAGCCTAAACTTTCTTCTTTGTACCCTGCTCCCATAGTTTTGCTAACCAGAGTCAAACAGAATAAATCTAACAGTACTTCCATGTGATTAGCCTTTCAGTGCTTGAAGACAGCTGATCAATAATTCTATCTTCATGGCATCTTGTTAAAAATATGATAAGCATGTATGTAGGTCCATGTGTACTAGTGTACTAGTTACAGGGTATGTGATAATTCTGGCTTTGTTAGCTTATTGATCTAGGAAGTAATTTTAGCATAGGAAAAGTACCTAATTTCCTGTAAGCTTTCTTTGTAGGATACATCTTCCAAATCTAGAAATACCAAAAGTGTCAGTTAGCCCAAAAATGTGCTTATCCCTTCAAAGTCAGTCAGTCAATAAACATTTATTAAGTGCCATTCAGGTCCTTCTATTAGAATTGCCATTCTTCTTGGGATACTACTCTTTTGTCTGATAAGGCACACTTCTTTGTGTTCTCTACATAGCAATGATTATCATTGGATCATAGGATTCACAGCTGGAAAGAACCGTATATATAAAGAAAGGACTTGGTTCCTTATTTTAAGGATGCGGAAACTAAGGCAAGAAAATGAAGTTGACTTACCAAAGATCACATGACTAATAGGAAACACTCAACATTTGAACCCAGCCCTTTCTACTATATCACACAAAATGAAGAAGGCTTTTTCAAAGCTCAAAAAACAATAACTGGATATTCTCTAGTGCATCATTCCACAATGAGCTTTGTTGTGTTGATGTTGAGCTAAGCTTAGATGTAAAAAGGATATTTTTTTTTAAGAAAGATGGTAATATTTTATTCTATCTCCCTTTATCCTGTGTAGGCCAAGCATGGAACATACCTGTTTTCAAAGACATCATTGCCTGAACCCACATTCCATTTTTCTCTGTCTGAAATGACTTATTTATCCCTAACCTGCCCTCATGCTAGCAGGTCCAAGATTTGTTTCTCATAGTGAGAGGACTGTCCATGGCCATAACCATGTTGCTATATATAGTATGTGGAGTGTGTGTGTGTGGGGAATATACTCCTACTACAAGCCTCTGAAGCTCCTGAACCCCAAGCAGTGTTCTTCCTATTTACATAAAATCAATTACTATGACATCATTGACTCAAACATAAAGCATTGATAGAACAATATGGCAAAGCAAAAATAATCACAATATTTACTCAATAGAAGGCAGAAGCAGGAATAATAGAAATTTTAACATCTACTCATAAACCTGTGTCATACTCCTACCAATGCATGCAGTGTCTGAGGGGAAAGGAGGAAGAAATGGGCAAAAAGATTAAAGCAATTTAGCAAGGGAGAATATGGATAGGGAAACCCATGTGCCCAGGGCACCTCATGACTCCTGATAAGAGGCCTTGATGTCCTTGCAGTCTAGAGAATAGTCTGAGCCACATAATCTGAACCTGCTGGGCAAAGCCACTACTGGGTAACTTCTAGGCTGCTAAAACAGTGAAAGCTTTTTAGTTCACTGTCAACCTTGGGAGAAACCTGAGAAAGTACTGTACTCTGAGTGACAGTCACAGTTGCCTTTCAGATCTGATTTATTTCTCCTTCTTAAGCTGTAGTGATAGGGCCATGAAGTCTTTACTCAGCTAGTTCTTAAGCAAGAGCTTTTATTTTCTCCAATTAATTCTCAGCAAAGTCCTGCCTCTTCACACAGCAAAACATTTGCAAAGCCTATCTTTTCCCTCTTCATTTTCCTCTCTCAAACCAGAGAAGTCAATAAAGGAACACAAAAGCGAACCTCTAAGAAGTTTCCCTGCTCTCGGGCTATAGAACAGAGGTTCCCAAACTTATTTGGCCTACCGTTCCTTTAAAAAAAATTACTCAGTGTAAAGGTTTTTTTGAAATCTGTCTTTTCAAAAAAAAAAATATATATATATGTATATATATATATATATATGTATATATATATGTATATGTTTTAAATGATGCCTCTTAAATTTAATAATTTATTGTAAATTTGTGGGGTTTTTTCCTGCATTAAAATTTTGATCATGCAATAATACATCATATAACTGTATAGTATCATATTGTAAATGTCATTACACCCACATATTCCTGCTGATGCATGCTGGACTTCCCGACAACTCGAGATGGGCAGGGCTGCCAACACTTGCTTGTTAAGACCTGTTGACAGACTTGACCGCTGATTGGTTATAGCTTGCATTTTGTGTGCTTGTTTGGAAAATAATGTAATCATTATGACTTTAACTCTGTTACCCAGCAGATGAAAGTTTTTTTCAAAATTTTCTTATTTTCTCTTCTTTCCTTATGCTTCCAACGTATGCTTCCTTATGCCCTCTTATTTTTATTCAATGCCTCCCTTCCCCCATTGTGTCTGAGGCTAATACCACCCCCTGGATCATGCCAGCCCCCCCATGGGGCAGTATCACACACTTTGGGAAGCTATGCAGGATGGTACCAGAAGATAAACCTGCTTTTGTCGAGCCAAGCAGTTCTCAGCAATGAAATGCATTTCTCCCAATCAGCATGGCTTCCAGCAAAACATTTGCAAAGCCTGCCTATCAACTGTAATCAGCTGGAGAAAGTTTCTATACTCCTTCTTTAGTAAGCATTTCCTTAGCTGCCTCCTGTGGTCAGCTTCCTTTGATGCTTCCATTTTTATCTGGCTATTTCCTACCCCTCCTATCCTTCTAATGTCTCATCAGGCCACTTCATAAAAAGCGGTGACCTATCTCCAACTTATGATGTGAAACCCAAAAAAAAAATCTTTCTGTTAGGTATGATCCCTGCAGTCCTTATATAATTTCATAATCCTAAAACAGTTATTTGATTTATAATTTATCATCTATATCCTTCAAAACTCTGAAAACCATAATAAGTAAATAAACTGATGGATTGCAATGCATTGTAGCCATCTTTAGTTCAGTCAGGATTCTGCCTTCAAACATATCCATTCAGTACATTTACATGAGGGACAATTTTCCCTCAGGTCTTCAGAATAGTCTACGTCTCTCCACAAGATGTTATCAGAGAAACTGTATTTCTTCTTCTCAAGCTGGTTTTTATCAGCATTTCTTCTACAAATATTCTTTTTCTGCCCCTTTCAGTAGCCAAAATGTCTTCATTTGAAAGAGGTGGTACTTCACATGAATCTGTAGGAAAGAACTGGATAATGCATGAGGAAGAACTTGCTGTCTATAAATATTGGTAAATAATAATAACTCACATTTATATAATGATTTTTGATTACAAAGTACTTTACAACCACACACTTGTTTAGTAGGCAACACCACTGTTATTATTTTTAATCAACAAATGAAGAAACCGAAGCTCAAAGAAATTAAGAGACTTGCCCCAAGTCACACACCTAGTATTAGGACATAAACACTTTTTTGTGCACTTTCTAGCATTGTGGCAAGTTACAGAAGAATGTCGTATAGTCCATAGCTATAGGCATTAAAGCCCCAATCAAGCAGACAAGTTACTTAACATTTATAAGCGTCAGTTTCCTCAAATGCAACTTGATTGAGTTGGCCTCTGAGGTCCCTTCATGCTCTAGAGTTATGGCCCTATGGTTCCTCATGTTATATAGCTCTCAGTTCAGTCCACTCTAAAGAGAAGGGGAAGAAGGATCAATATGAACCTTTCAAGATATATTCCAGTCCATTAATTTGAGTACTATTTAATAAAACTAAAACTGGTGGGTTCTTTCTGGAGGTGTGTTTTGCTTACCCAGTGTATGATCTTAAGATTAGCCCCAAGGGCACTTGGAAGAAATAAAGGAGCTTGCTGGTTTGAGATGGTTTTGTTCATTAATGTCTTGGATTGCACATAGTTCTGGGCTTACAAAGGAAACTTGTATCAGTTTCCTGGAAAGCAATGACACTGGTTTAGATGCTCAAATCTCAATCCAACGTCCAAATCAAGGTTTTTGTTTTTGTTTTTGAGGAGAGAGAGTTTCTGGCTTTTTTTTCTTTTTTGTGGTTCGAAGCAAATAAGGCAAAACATGTGTAGAGGACAACCCAGGGCTTTCTGCCTCTATCGAAAATGTATGAAAGTACTCAGGGTAGCATGGTTCTTGGTCCACATAGTTTGTGTGCTTGTCTTGAAGAAAGGTTTCTGAACCTCCAGACTTCTGAGATTCACCCTCTTCAAGTCTGAAGGGAAGAGAACAAATTGAAAAAAAAGGACTAACATAATGTATACCTTTCCCAAGCACCTAAGTATGTTAAAAAGTCTTTCTGTAAAATCAAATACTTGTAGGAGTAATGTTGTTCAAAGAATAAAACTTCTCCATCAATATCCCAAATGGAAAATATAATAATAAAAATCTGTCCTCATCCCAGGATGACTTTCTTAAATAAATGAAAGGAACTATGAATTATGGGGCTATAAATATATGTGCTGACACCCAATAAAGCAGAGCAGAGCAATGTTGGACTATTTTATGATGATGTCACTGGAACCCTGGGATGTATTTATAGCTATGTTAACAGTCAACTTTTTTAAAAAGAACTTTTTATTGTCTTTTACATTAATAGAGTTGAGATCTGCTTCAGTCTTTCTTTCATTTTGCCCATTGTAACTTTTCTGTCAAACTTACCATTTCCTGCCCACGCTGAAAAATCTAGTCTCTGGGATTCTTTCTTTTGCTATCATTCAGGGAGAGAAGTCTGCCTTTCAAGGGCTTAGGTTGTATCTAAGAAACAAGGTGTGCTTCTCCCCCCAGCCCCATGCCTCTTGGTCCTTCTCTTTCTGAGTAGTCATGTCTTTGACAAGCAACTTAACAAGTGTCACTTGCTGGCAGTGAAATGGCAAGACAGGTCCTAAAATTCAGAGATGACATGTGGGCTCCAAATATATTATGAGTTTACCAAGGGGACTTTGTATTAGGCCACAGAGGTATTGGTTAAGGATACTGTGCAAGTCTTTCCTTGGAAAATAAGGCAAATGGTTTCTAACACTAAAAGCCCAGTCAGCAAGTTTGCTTCAACCTTGTGTAGCAGAGAGGTCAAAGAAATAGATGTTGTAAAAATTCCTCAGACATTTGTCTAGGGGAGATAAAGTAGTTGAGCCTCCTAATATATTCTAATAGAATGGAGGCTGGCCCCAGATCCATGATGTTAGACTCTGTTATTCCTTAGGCAGCATTATAACAAGACAGAAGAGATTAAAAAGTCAGGATGCAAACAACTTATGACAAAGCTCCTTGGAAAAAGTTTTTTTTTAATGTAGATGCATCTCTGTGTTGGAAAATAGGCAGTGAAGAGGACCCATATCATATGGAACTATTCACTATAGATAAGAAGTTCTTAATACAAGGTCTGTGAACTTTAAATACATATACATATACATATACATATACATATATATATGTGCATGTTTATGTATTTATATGCATATGAGTATTACAATATAATTGGTTTCCTTTGTGATTTTATATTTTTATTTAGCAGTAGTATTCTGAAAAGAGGCACAAAGGTTTCACTAGGCACAAGCACACACACACACACAACACACACACACACACACTTTAAGAATCTCTGTAATATATGGACTGTAGTGTGAATGATCAAAGGTGGTCATCCATAGCAGGGATTTTCAAGTTATGGTCTGCTGAGTCTTCCCATGGATGCTTGAAAGGATTCCGTATGAAATTTCACAAATGGTATATGATTTTTGCATTCCCCACCCTGCCATGCAAAGATCTCTGTGAGTCCAGTTCTTCTCTTCTCTCTGCAAATTTTACCCCAGTTTTCACTCTGGCAGTGTGCTTATTCCCATGAGCAATCAAAAGACTCATCCAGCAAATTCTTCAAGTGTTCCCAATAGGTAGAAAATGTATCACATTTGTTTTGCTCAACTTGGGAACAAGAGAAGAAGGAACTGAAATAGTTTGTGTGGCAGCATTTCGTGGTAGGGAGAGCACAGCACTTGAAGTCAGAAGACCCAAACGGAGAGAGAGTTAGATTTTGAGCCAGAAGACTTGAAGAACGTCCCTTCACCTCTATTAGTCTTCGTTTCTTTCTCTATAAAACAAGAAGTAATAGCATTTATACTTAAAGCCAGAACTAGAAATTCTGTCAGCTGAGTGGGTAAGTAGGTAGGGGAGTATAGATTTGAATATGTGAACTATAAAATGTTCCTGGGGGCAAGAAGACCCAACAGCGCCTTCTTCTTTGCCTAATCTCAAATCAACTTATCAAGAGAAATTGAGTTCTCTGTGCTTTGGGGGAAAGACCTCAAACCTCAACATGCAGGTACCACTGGGAAGAAAGACCACAGATACCATTCTGTGGTGGGGAGGCAGAGACCACTAATCAACCCAAGGCTGCTTCTGGAAGAAGAATATTCATGGGCTACACAGGAGAGAAAATCACCTAGGTCAGCAATCGGGGGGAAGTTGGAAGAAGCAAGTCATCTGGTAGCTTCATATCTTAACTAATTATTCTTGCCAACAGAGTCAATCGCCTCATTCCCTTTATATTGAGGATCCCAGAACAAAGTTCTGGTCAACCTAGTACAAAGCTCTTATCACTCCCACATTAGTTATGGTTCCGCTTATATTATGCTACTTCCCAGGTTTATTATGAGGGAAGCAGTTTGCTGATGATTATAGAGTACTTTGGAGCATCTAGATGGCACAGTGGGTAGAGTGCTGGGCCTGGAGTCAAGAAGACCCGAGTTCAAATATGGCCTCAAATACTTATTAGCTGTGTGACCCTAGGTACCTCACTTGTTCTCTGTTTACCTCAGTTTCCTCACCTATAAAATGGGGATAATAATACCACCTACATCCCAGAGTTGTTATGAGGACCAAATTAAATAGTTAACAATATTTGAATGTTAGCTGTTATTATTATATTATTATTGTAAATCATGAACAGTTCAATGGATCTGTGATTTCATCAATGTGGCCAACTCCTTCCAGTGATCCAGCCATTTTTTCACAATCATCTAAAGTATACTTTCTCCTCTCCTAAAACTTTTATCCATATCCTTCCATAAATCCTCCCTAGAAAGTCCATGCAACATGCTAGAAGCCTTCCTCCAGGTCTTTTTACATTCCATGGACACCAGTATAGCACCTGAACTATTTATCGATTGTCCTTTCACTACAGGACTCACTGTATGACTGGTCTACTATGTAAATGTAAGCAGTTATGACCTCTGATTTCTGATTCGTAAAATTAATTAAATAAAGGGGGTGGGGGAAACATTGTGTTGTGTTGGAAAATCTGCAAATTCCCTTATAGCTCTAGTATCTTATATTTCTTTCTTTTTTTTGGCAACTAGGGTTAAGTGACTTGCCCAGGGTCACACAGCTAGTAAGTGTCAAGTGTTTGGTCTGAGGCCAGATTTGAACTCAGGTCCTCCTGACTTCAGGGCCAGTGCTCTATCCACTGTGCTACCTAGCTGCCCCTTGTATCTTATATTTCTGAGATAACTACATGAAATGAAGTATCACTTATTTATCTGTTCAGTAAATGCTCACTAAATGCCTAATATATGGAAGACTTTCTCAGGCATTTAACCAGAGTTCTTATTACAGGTAGAGATTAGAGTCCTGGGGGAATTGAGTTCTGAACAGAGATATGAATGGGTGGGACAGAAATACATTAACAGGTGAGATATTTAAGGAAGTCTGTGATACAGGTACAACTTGAACAGAGCTAAGTAATGGCATGACAAATAGGAGTGGGTCATAATTTCTGCCCCTGCCAAAGGGATATGAGCCTGTTGCTACATCTTTTCCTGTTATGCTACTATTTCTTGGAACCCAAACCTCCACTGTCTTTCACCCCACACAGCCACTTATTCAGCTTCTGAACCCCTTTGGTTTCATGTATCCCCATCTTTGCTATAGCCTTCCACTCTTCCTGCTCTCCTCCTCCAAGTGAGTGCCTTTAGGTATCACAGTGAAACTTCTACATGTATGTGGAATATGTGTGGATGCGCTCTAGTGATATGTTTTCCCACATGCTTGCCACTAATGTGCTCCCACATGGGCTACAGCTAACCTAGCCTTATGCGCAATATCCTAAAACAGTTGGCTCTCATTAAATGTTCACAAATTAACTTAGGAGAAAAAAAAAGGAACAGAAGATAATTAATAATGATGATGATAATAGCTAACATTTATATAGCACTTTCTGTGTGCCAGGAATTGTCCTAAGCACTTTATAATTATTATCTCACTTGATTCTCATGACAATCCTGGAAGATAGGTGCTATTATTATCTCCATTTTACAGTTGAGAAGATTGAGGCAAACAGGTTAAGGGAGTTATCCAGGGTCACACAGTTAAGTGTCTGAGGTTGGATTTGAACTCAAGTCTTTCTGACTCCAGGCCTGGTGGTCTATCCATAGTGCCAACTAGCTGCCTATGATAGAAAAAAAAAAGCCTCAATTAGTAGCATGAAGGAAAGGGAATGGCAATACACACATATCATATATATATATATATATATATATATATATATATAGACATAGATATATATATATGTGTATGTGTGTGTATGTATTCTAATACATAATTTTCATACTTATATACAATTATATAGCATATAATTGTATAAATATGAATTATATATATGACTATATAACTTAAGATTAGAAAAACAAAATGAATTAAGTTGGGGGAATGCTTTCATTCAGAATAAGTATTTTGTTTTCTGCTGTAGTTGAAAAGAAAGAATTCCCTAATATATTACCTTCAAGTAGTAAGGGAGGCAGTATAGTAGAATGGAAAATGCATTGGCTCTGGAGTTAGTACCAGTATTCAAATCCTCTGTCTAACACTTACTGTCTCTGTGATGCTGGGTAAGTCAGGGTACCTCCCTAAGCTTCATGTGCATCTGTAAAACAAGAGGAGGGAATTAAACCAGATGGTCTTTGAGCTATGTTCTCCCATTATTCTCAACTGTGTCCCTACCAAATTGCTTTGTGGGGATGTCACAACTAACATTGGTTGATTTTTATGCAAAGAAGTAAATAAATAAATTATAAGTATGATGAGTTAAATGAACAGTTCCAGCTGTGATGTGCCAGCAGCATTACCAGATTTGGGGGCTACATTAAGTATTTATTTTCTCTTTACTGCCTAACAATGAATCAATTGGGAGGTCCATTTATGCTTTCCATGTTTCTTCTGCTAAGTCAAAACACGGCTCTAAAAAAGACTTGATACCTTTTTAGAAAAAAAAAGCACATTAAAGGGAAAGGTGACCTGTTTATCAGGCTTCCGTTGTACCTGTCTCTCTCTATAAATGCCAAGAACACCCAGATGCATTTTTTAAAGTGAGACAAAGAGTGTCAGAAACATGTGGATGTGTGGGTGAGTGTACAGGGATACTGAAGTGGCTTATAATATGATTTAAAGTAAAATGTTAAGATCTATTCCCGACTTTTTTTTACTGACTGTGCAATCGAGCAATTAGTGTCTTGCTACCTCAGTTTATCTATTTGTTATGCAAGGAGTTTCATGAGAGATTTATGAGAATCCCTGCAAAAGTATTAATAATCTCTAAAGAGCTGTTTTAGGATCAAAGATCTGTCAAATAAGACTGATCTTATGATAGGTACATACTAGAAGCTTGATTTGAACCAAGTCTTCTGATTCTAGCTTCCATGCTCTTTCTCTTCTGCTATGTGGTCTCTTTCTACTGTACAACAATGGAGATGAGAGGCTTTCAGACATTGTACTAGAACTCTAGAACTAGAACTACTAGAACTAGAACAAGACTATTGGATAGAGTGGAATTTAGCATAAAGCCAGTGTATACCAAGGAGTTTTTAAGGTCACCATGGTGTATGGTGCAGTTGGAAGGAATACTGTATTTGCAGCCCAGTGATCTATGTTCAGATTCTGGCTCTGCTAGTGACTATCTTTGTGACATTGGACAACTTAACTTCCCTTCTCTTGGTTTCAGTGAAATGGGGAGGGATGTTGGGGAAGGGATTGGAATAAATATGTCTAGGGTCTCTCCTAATTCTAAATATATGATCCTATCTATGATAGGCCATCTTGCACATGATACTGCCCTTGACACCTCAAAAATCTTTATTACAAATATGTGTACCTTCAAAAGGATATTATAATAGAAATTCAAAGTTTGTAGGATGAGGTGATATTAATCATTTCTGTAGTTGCTTTGCTAAAAAAAACTTCCCTGAACAATTTACTTTTAAATGGTAGAACCAGGAATAGTCAAGAAAATCCTGATTTAGAGGCCAGAATATCAGGTGACTGACTTTTCATCTGCAACTGACTTGCTGTTTGACCTTGGAGGCAAATCACCTTCTGGCATCTTAAAGATGCCAGGCCCCACCCCCAAAAAACTCACCAGGGTATCCATCCCAAAGATACATAATAAGTCCTTTACAGACAATAAAGTTTTAACCCTCCACCCCTTTGGAATCCTCAGGAATTGCCTATTTTAAAAGGTGCTTTGAGTTCAGGAAAAGAAAAATGCAGTGTGGATGCAAGGTAGTGAGTGCAGTGGCTTGGTGGGCGATCACATTAACTCCAAAATGGCATTTCTCTCTCCCAACGGGATACACAAATAACAGCCTAGGGGCTGATGAAGCAATCATGACCAGGACCCTTTCAGCCTTGGCTCTGCTGTTTATTTCTCCTGGCTCACTAGCCTTGAGGGGAAATTGTTGGCCATTCTCTGGCATGTCACTGCTAAGAGGTACAACTGCCCAGCGCTATCCCGCCGGTAGAAGCCTGGGCCAAGGCTGGTGTCGCAGATGGCCACACTGTTTGGGAGGCTTTTCCTTCCTCCACCTCCAACTGCAGGTACCACCTGGGTGCCATCCTAATAATGTGCAATTTTATTCCTACTTCCTGAGCATAGGGCAGAGTTGTTTTGGTTTTGTTTGGTTTTGTTTTTGTTTGCTTTTATTTTTATTTTTTTGTTTTCCCTACAAGGATGGGAAGGATTCTTAACCTCCCACTAGACATCGTCTTCCCAGTCCCCCCATCCCAGCCCTAACTTTATAAAATACATTTTGCCTTTGGGGCTGTCCTCTGCCAGGGGACGAGTTGTAGCTCCCTTGGAAGTAGTTTGTGAGGGGCAGCAAGCAAATTAACCTCTGGACTCTGAGACTAAAAAGGCAGGCTTGACAGTGTGTGTTTATAGGTAGAGGCAATATTCCTGTAGGAAAGCGGGGGAAGCAAAAAACCCGGAAAGTCCCTCAGCCCAGGATCCACTGTGTTCTACATGGTCTGCTCCCTCAGACTTCACATCTTTCCAGCAGCTGGGATGCGAGGTGCCGCGGTCCTGCCCTCGCTTTGGGAACTAAGGCTCTTAATTCCAAGGAGAAGAGGCTGCCCTATGGAGAGGGTTGCAGAAGGAGGGAAGAACTGGAGGCATCGAAAGCAACCGCTTAACTCCTACTGCTGACTCGAGGGTTTTTATTTTTATTTTCTTTTCTGGTTACTTCGTTTTCTGCTGCCCGGGTCTCCCGCGTCAGCCCCTCCCCCAGCCCCCCGCATCCCAACCTCTCCTGCCAAATTGCAAAAGAAGCTTCAGTCGCCCTAGTACTAGTTGATTCAATGAGTCTGAGAGAAAAAGGGGGGAGACAAAGAACCAACGAGCGCACACACACATATATACACACACACACACACATCGAGTTGCGAGTGCACAAGACGCCAGGCAGCGAAAGAAGACTGGGTGGATGTTTACGTGCAGGGCATAGGGATGAAGAGACTTGCGTTGTTGGAAGGCTCGTGTGTGTGTGTGTGTGTGTGTGTGTGTGTCTGTGTGTGTGTGTGTGTGTGTCTGTGTGTGTCTGTGTGTGTGTGTGTGTGTGTGTGTGTGTCTGTCTGTGTGTCTGTGTATGGAGAGGAATGGGGGTGGGCGCAAAGCCCGAGGAGAGGGCTGGGATTTCAGGTCCCACTTGCAGCCCCTCCTTTCTCAGGAACCAGCCAGTCCCCTCTGCAGAGTGTTCTGGCTTCAGTGATTTGCTCTCCCGAGTGTGCCCATTTGCATACGGCTTGCCCATTTGTGAATTTGGCTTCCTAACTCCTCGCTTCAGTTCACCTGAGCTCCAGAGTTCCCCTCACTTTGTATGCGCCAGCCCCTCTGCCTTTTTCTTCGGACTCCGCCGGGCACTGCTCCTACCCTAGCATCCCTCCCTTTCCCTGGATCCCACCCCCAACACTCCCCTTGTTTCTGTTTCTGTTTCTTTTCTTTTTATAGTTGTTGCTGTTGTGGTCTTCCCCTATCCCCCACCCTGCTCCCCTTCTACTCACCCCCGGTCTTTCTCTTTCTCTTTCTCCTCCTCTTCCTGCTGCTGCTTTTCATTTTGTTGGGAGACCAAGGAAGAAACGGAAGAGGATCCGTCAGTGCCCTTCCAGATCGCACAGGGTTAACAACAGTCTCTGTTCTGCTTGGAATCGGAGGAGGAGAAGGAGAACATCCCCTTCCCTAGAATACCCCCTCCCCCTTTTTTTGCTTGGCAGTTCTGCATTGCATCGCTTCATAGTGAAGAAGCAAAAGAAAAAAAATGTTCAAACTCCTTGGATGTTGGGATGTACTAACCTAAACCTTACTTGAGTCTTCTGCTATTCTGCTGTTTCTTTTTTTGTTTGTTTTGTTTTGGGTTTTGTTTTTTTTTTTCACCTTTTCTCCACATGTGATATTCTTGGAGTTTTAGCAATTAGAGTCATCAGGACCCCGGGTGCCTAGGAAGAAATAATCACAACTGGAAGATTTCTGGGGCCTTCCGTGACATGTGTGGTGTTCCCCGGCTCACCAGAGGCTTTCTACATCAGAGAGGACACTGGCAATATAGGTTCATCCAGCACTAAGGGGAAAGGATTGTTTTTGTTTGTTTGTTTGTTTTGTTTTTTGTTTTTGTTTGTTTTTGTTTTTGCCATTTTGTATCTTTGCCTTTTTTTCCGGATATTTACCTCTTACTTGTTTTGAAAAAGTGTGTCCCTCACCTCCTCCAAAGACAAACGCATTCTTCCTGCTATGATGGGCCTCTGGGCATCATGAACTTCATTTTTCTACCCTGGCTGGAATTCAGACTGCCCATCTGTAGTTCTGCAGTGCATTGACCATGCACCTAAGAATATACACAAGCACCTTGCCGGGACGGAGCTCACCTCGCCGTCCTGCCTGGACCCTTGGGATCTGGTCCCTGTTTTGGGGATGTATCATCAGCTCTGTGTGGAGTTCTTCTAATATTGCTTCATCCTCCTCTTCTTCCTCTCCAGTGTCTCACTCTCAGCATGAGCACCATTTCCATGGCAGCAAGCATCACTCAGTGCCTATTTCTATCTATCGCTCCCCTGTCTCCCTTCGAGGAGGGCACGGTGGGTCTCTACTCTTTATCCTTATAACTTGTCGTAGCTATGTTTCAACTCCTCTCCTTCAGGAAGAGTGGAGGTGGGAGGGGAGAGTTCTTAATTTGAAAGAAAGAATAAGGTAATTTAAGTGAATGAGAGATAAGTGTCCCTTTCCCTTTAAATGCCGACTCCCTCTGCACTCCTAGCACAAACCTTGTTTCCTTCAAGCCTTTTCTTCTCCTCTATCCCCTTCCTGCTTAGTCCCAGAAACTTTTTTCCCCTCTAAAATCTCATAATGGCATCTAACTTCTTATACACCTGCCCAGTGTTGTGCTTTGAGAGTTGAATGAATTCGTTCATCTTCCTTTTCCCTTTCCTTATGTTAGTCTTGTTTGGAAAGCTAGTCTACAGCAAAGTACAAGAAAGCCAGATCCTTGGGTCCTCAGAATGAAATTGAGCCGATTAAAATCCTCCTGTGGATCATTTTGTACAGCTGTAAGTCAGGGAGAGGAGGGTCTTAAGCTTGGGGAATATAGAAAAGATAACAAATAATCAGTGTCCAGTTTGATTAACTCTGGAAGCTCTGTGTGTTCCTCTGTAACTCTGAAAGCCAGGATTCTCTAATATTGTACATAGTCTGCTGCATATATTTATAAGAGAGGAAGCATGTTACAAGATAAGGTTAAACCCATTTGCAATTTACCCCAGTGGGCTAAGCTGCACACAGTAATAAATTCTGCTCAATACTTGATGCAGATGTGTGAGAAGATGCTAGGGTGCACAGCATGCGTATGCATGTCCATACATTATAGAGGAAATATGTATAATATGTATGTTTGAGAGAGTGAAGAGGAGTTAGGAAGGGTCTTTTTTTTTTTTTTATAAATATGTATTCAGCTCTCAGTGGGCCATCTCGGAAGGACTGCTGCTTTGAGTCACGGTATGGGCTTGCTATAGTAAACTATTATAAAAGAGCTACAATATTTGTTTACTATGCACTACACTCCAGTGGTGAGGGAAGTAAAAATCATGGATAAATCTCTTACCACAAAAGTAAGTAGCCCAAGAAGGACAGAGCATGGAATATCATGTAGTTCCCTTGCCATGACTTGGGTTTTGAAGATCTAAACTGGTGTAACGTGCAGACCCCATTCTGGATGTCATCTTTCCTCTTGGTGCTCTTCGCCCTGGGCTTCTGTGTGCTGTCTGTCATGTTAAGTGGAAGCACGTTGAGAAAATGCCAACACTCCACTCTCTGGCTCTTGCTCTGTTCTCTCTTTAAATTTTATTTGATGGAGTTGTCAAGCGGCTCAGAGCTTGTAAAGGGGGGGTGATTGATCTTGAACTGGATGCTGTTTTCTTTCTGGCTCCTGCTGGGTCTGCTATGGGCTTCCTGAAAAACCTAGGGAGAGGGGGAAAAATAGCAACATATTGAAATGCAAACTGGCAAAGAACATGGGGGAGGGGGTTGAGATAGAGGGGTACAGAGAGTGGGAAGGGAAAATGGGGTGTGTGGGAAATAAGCTAGACTATTCCTAATAACCATAATTAAACACCCAAAATGCTTTGCAATAATTAGCCAAATTTGGCTAATTACTGTAAATGATCAGCAGGGACATGGAGATTATATGTTGGTTGGAGGTGCACATTGGCAAGATCTTTATGTTTTTGCTTTAGTCTCTAAACAGTTAAAAGCAACTGCTGGTATAAGTGATGGAATCTAATAATCCATCACTCCCCAGGAGTTCTGCACTTTCCTTTCTCACAGGATTCACTTTCCCTAGGCTGAGGGTTTCAGCCTTGCACACATTAAACGTGGCTGTTTTCTCTCTCTCTCTCTCTCTCTCTCTCTCTCTCTCTCTCTCTCTCTCTCTCTCTCTCTCTCTCTCTCTCTCTCTCTCTCGTCTCTGTCTCTCTCTTTCCCCACACAGATATACACACACGCACACACACACACATACTTTTTAACCTATGTTCTTGGGGTCCTGTACCCTGCTGAGCCAACCCGACTGCACTTACTTCCTCTTTAGCCTAAATTGAGTGAGATTTGGGGTGATGGAAAAGAATCGCTAGCTATTCTAAATGAAATGACAGCTGAAACAAAGTACACTTGAGCATTGACACTTCCAAGACTTTGCCTTCAGATTAAAGGAGCAGATGCATCAGAACCATGTGCTCTGGTTCTGCATGTCTCCACACTTTGATGCAAGATTAAGTAGAGAAGCAACCTCACAAAAGGAATTTAGCTCTTAAGTTCTTTCTTTCATGGAGTTTCAATTCACTGATTTGGGTCTTGGTTAAGTGGGCTCATCTATATTAAGTAGACTGTTTTTTGTTGATTAAATAATATGTCTGTGAACTTGAAACCAAGGACTGAGGCAGCTGCCTTCAGGCTACTCTTGACCCTGCTGCTACATTTAAGCACTGGTCTTTTATATTTCATGTCACTATACAGTTTTCTTAATATGCCTTAGTTCCTACCTGTGGCCCATCTACCAGGCTTTTCAGAACCAGACCAAATTGATCTAAGAAAAACATTTTAGAATATTAATGTTAAGAGACTGAAGGGTTGTGGTGGGGGTGTTGTGTAATACCATGAGGTAGATGTCTATTACCTGGACTGCCTTATATGGCGCACTGATTCAAGTCATCATTCTCAATTGTCTGTAAAAAAGGAAATACCCTCCTTTCATGTCTCAAACAGATATAAGAACCTTGAGTCTCAGAACCTCCTATGCAATCTCATGAGAGCAGAGACCCTAAATAATCTCATTTGAGAAGCCAAAAAAGCCTGTATGTCCAGTTGGGAACCCTGGGTATTGCTTCTTTATCCTTAACATATTTATTGGGGGGTGGGAGAGGAGAGGAGAAACACATTGATTTAGAATGAATAGCTATTATTTTTTTTTATCCCTTCAGGAGAGTTTGAACAAAATCAGTCCTAGAAACAGTGTGAGTGAGGAGTGGGAGGGTCAGGGGAAGGGAAAGAGGCAGCATCGAAGAGAACTCCTATATCAACAAAGCACTTTTTCAATATGTTAAAATAATTTTATATTTATATCCCTCTAACTGTAAAGATTCAGTTCTCCCACTTCTCTATAGTTGATTGTCCTTCACTAGATTTCAGTGGCCAGAAGGAATTCATGGGGGTCAACCTTCTGGAAATGAGCCTCTTCTATGTTGAAAGTAGAGGACATACAGCTAATGCTTCAAGTCTTGCCCATTTGGCAAATCCTGCCAGAGTTCAGAAATAGTCCGTCTTGTGCCATAGTGAAAAATAAGAGGAAGATAAATGGAAATTTAATGAATATTCTTGTTATATGTCTTCAAAAAGATATGTATCCTAGGTCAGCTGTGATGACAGCATAAATAATAATAATGATAATGATAATCAATGGCATTTATATAGAGTTGCCAGGTTTTCAGAGTGCTTTTGCAGCATGCAACATCTCGTTTGAGCCCTTGCCTTAACCTGGTGAAGTAGATTTTGTAAGCATTATTATTCTCATGCTACAGATGAGTAAACTGAAGCTCAGGGACATTATATGACTTGCCATTTGCTATCAGCAGTATAAATACCAAAGGCAGAATTTGAACCCAGAATCTTATGAATTCCAAGTCCAGTGCTCTGTCTATCCACTTTGTTAATGTGTCTTTAAATAAGACTGAACCTATTTTTCCTATATCAAACAAAATCACTGAACTTCTGACTTGTCTGTTTGTCAGAACCGCTGTTTTTTCTTACTTTCTTGCCCTTTCCCTTCTGAAATCTCTCTCCTGTCTCCTTTACCATTCTGGAGACAGTTTCATATAATTTTCCTCTGTCTATAAAAGGCTTTCATATGAAGGTAGGTATAGAAAGGCATACAATGAAAATTGTAAAGGGTTTTTTTACACAAATAGACCTTGTAAAATGCAAATTTGCATGTCCTGTGTCATCCAGAATATTCATTGAGATATTTTTTCTTCCTCAGTAGCATGTTACTAAAATAGAATGTTAGCCAAATGAACACAGTACTTTGGTGAAGTTCACTATATACGTATTAGGATATATGCAGTTATTCAATTTCCAAACATCAACACTCCTGAAGGAAATTACCTAATGTTTTTGATTGCCCACCCCCCACCACCACTTTGGTTGCTGAAAACTGTATCTGCCTAAAAAGTGCTGAAACACAGAGGCTATTAGTCACCTAAATTTAGAGGAAAGAACTTAGTTTCCTTTGGTAGAAACAATTGGGCTCAGTACCCTGGCTCTAGTTAAATGACAATAAAAGTTAAAACGGAATCCTAATAGGGGCTATACTTTTCCCCTCCCACACCCAACCAAATCTGTCTTTAAAAGTGAAGTTGAGGAATCATTTCATTCTTCTTGAACTGGGTACATTTCCTAAAGTTTCCTCCCAGGACCAAATTGCTGCTTAAGATTCTGCTGAGTGTCATATTTTGAAAAGCAGGGTTCTGGGAGCCACCCCAGTTCAACATGTCCCAATACAGTTTACTCTTCTCCTAGCTGATGAAGAACCCTACCTGTTATGGCTACATTTGCCACATTCAGTTTTACCCATACAAGCGAGATCAAAGAAACTAAACACATGAAATATCTCAATCCCTTTACTTTTGATACATTAGCAACAATTCACAGTTTATTGGATAAATATTCATGAAGCATCTAGGTGGCATATCATAGATAAAATGCCAGACATAAATTCAGGATAGAACTGAGTTTAAGTCCTGTATTGGACCCTAGCTATAGGAGCCTGCACAAGTCTCTTAGCCTCTCCATTTGCTCATCTGTAAAATGGAGATGGTGATCAAATCTACCTCCTGTGGTTGCTGGGAGGATCAGAAGAGATAGCATACGTAAAGTTCTCTGCCTCCTTAACGGGCTATTTAAATGTTCGCTATTATTATATCAAATGCTAGAGAAAGACTTTGGGTAAGGAAAGGACTCCTGTATGTATTATCTTGGGATCACAGATCTACTTTGCTTTAGTTGGTAATTGTGGTCTAGTATTGGCAGGAATAATAACTGCAGAATTCTTTCCTCCTTAAAGAAGGATGAAGCTACTGACTTCCTGATAGTAGGACCACGCTTTCAGTTTTTGTAGTCATGACCACAGATTTGCAGTAATCTAACTAGCACCTTTACTCAGCCAGCTGCTCTCTAAGAGTTTTCTCTGCCTTCCTTTCCAGGGCTGGGGGTTGCTGAATAATTCATAACCCTAGTTGACAGATAAAATGAGTAGATTTATATGTTTTTGGCCTTGGTGATGAATTAATTAAATTGACTTCTCCTTCTACCCACCCCCATACATTACTTTCTGCTTCTGGAATTTGTAAGCAAATGGGGAGTAGGGAAAGGAGTATTACAGTTTCCTTGTTCAGATCACCATGTGAGGGTGGATGAAATCCAAAGAAATAGTGTCTCTGACTTTTGAAACCAGAGAGTTAGAATGGAGTGGAAAAGGGGTTATAAACTTTGTAGTGTAAGTAGGATATAAAGGGATGGATAGGTGTGTGTGGTGGGGAGGGGATACCAGGAAAATCTCTCTTACCCAATAGAAACCTAATTACTGACAAATGACTAAAATTCTATAATCCAAGTCTCATTCCTTTGGTCTAAGTCAGAGGTTCTTAACTTTTCTTTGTGTTAGGTTCCCCTTTGGAAGCTATGGAACCTTCTTCAGAATAATGTTTTTAAATGCATAAAGTACAGACAGTTATAAAGGGATCCAATTAAAATTTTATTCCTCATCCAAGTTCATGGACCCTTTGAAGTCAGTCCACAAGATTCTTGGGATTTCATGGACCCCAAGTTAAGCATGGCTGGTCTAAGATTTACTGTTTAGTTAAAAATCAAGTACTTTTGATAAGAGTATCCTGTTAAATCATATTAGTCTTTTAAATTAGAAAGCTTGTCTGATTCTTTCCTGGAAGCAGCAGGAGGGTAAAAGAACTTAATTACCCTGAACACTTATTGACTGAGGTTGGAGAAATTGTGGGGGTATTTGCCATTGTAATGAGGTAGGGGTGAGAATGGGTGGTTGGGACTTGAAGGTTGGTCAGAAAAAATTCACCTCATGTAGAATTTTTCCTGTGGCCAGGCCTAGTAATTGGGAAAATGGGTTAACAAATGTGCTATCCAGAGATTCCTCAGTCAGTCTCTGCTAAAAGTAAAGTTTTAAAGTGAAAAATGCAGGTAGCAACTTTCCCAAACATTAAAGCATCTGTCCAAAGACAGAAAATTACATCTGCCTACGTGAAAAAAGTTAGTTTTTCATATCTTTTTTGTTTTTCTGCTTGCTTGTTTTTCCCTCTAATTTTCTTTTGTGATTTAGAGCCTACATTACAGCCTACATTTAGAACTCTACATGTTTGTATAGCCAGGTGTTCTACAGGAATAATTAAACTATAACCTACTTTGTTCTCCCTCCTCAGGAGCCCCCTCAAACATGTCTTGGAGCATATCCTATAGTTCTTGAGCTCCTCACCCTCTGCCCAACTGCCTGCTCTGTGAATTGATGATCTGCAATTTCAATTAACTTTTTTCCCTATCCTGAACACTTTCCAGCCCTCCAGTCCCCTACTCTAGCCTTTTCTTTTCAGTAACTCTCTTTAAATCAACCAGAAAACTTGTGTTCAAATCCCATTTCTAATACTGCGTGATCTTGGGCAAATCACTTAATATCTGTAAGACTCAGTTCCTCATATTTAAAATGAATGATTGTACTAGATTACTTCTAGGGATCACTTCTAATAGTAAATCTATTATCCTATTATCTCATCATCTCACCCAACAGAGGGTGAGGATGGCCCTAAGAAAAATAAAAATGTAAAAACTATTTTAAGAAATGTATATATTGTAGCTTATCTTTTATATCTGGTACAAATGACATAAGCATTTCCATTTTTAAATTCATTTTCCTGTTGTTCTTGTCTGTGTGAGTCCATCTTAACCCTGACTATTTAATTAGGATGTCAAAATCATATCAGATAAAATATGTTTAAAAAATACTTTGGAACTACAGTACTCAAATTTAAGGCAGGGTATCAAGCTTTTTTCACCCCTGACTCTGACTCTTTTATTAAACTTTTACAGAAACAAAAGTCTTTCACAGAATAATAATAATTAAGCATAGCCCATATGTAAAAATGAAACAAGGGATAGTTCATTTCAATAGCATCTTCTCTTGGTCTTTCACTTTTTGTATTATTTTTTCTTGATTCCTTATCTTTGAAGACATTGCATGGTTTTTCATTTGTAAATCAGAGTATCAGGCTTTGTGAGACTTGGGTTATGTCTTTATTGGATCCTAGATCTGGAGTGGAAGGGAACCTCAGACACTATCTAGTCCAACCATCTAATCTTATGGTTAAGAAATTGGAGGCCCAAGGAATTAATTTATTAGTTGCCTAAAGTCTCATACATACTAAGTGTTAGAAACAGAATTGGAAGAGAGGGCTTGTGACTTTATATAAATTGTTTTCATTGTACCATGCTACCTTCTCTTTGATTCTTCTGTCCAGTCGGATATGATTGATAGCAAGCATAATAGTAGAATTCTAATCTTGCCCATTATCTTCATTTTGTGCCTAGTAGAGTGCTTCATACATGTTTGGTGTTCAGTAAATACTGACTTGTTCATTCATCAATTCTAAGTGCAGATTTAACAGCTCATCTCACTTACCAATCTGCAGAAAGCCTCTATTATTTTAGTCCTGGGCTTGCTACATGTGGGGAAAGCTTAAAACATATTTACTCTATGATGGTAGCAGGGGGATAATGTTCCCAAAGGTGGACTTGGCTGTTTTGTTAATTGGAAACTATCACTAGAACTATTTATAACTCTCCTCTAGCTAGGGATCTATTAAGGCAAATCAGAAGTATGAGTCAACTAATTATAGGAAATCCCTTATAGCCATTTATCCCCTCCCCCATCCAGGAAGAATGAAAAAAAAATAGGAGGACTTGGAAAGAATACTTGAGACCCATTTGAAAACAATTTCAGATCTGGAAAAAAAGAAACTAAACAGTTGGGGTCTGGCATCTGGAAAACTTGTAGGACGTATGAGAAAATGGACAAAAAACCATTCAAAATGTGGTGCCAATAATAGTTGAAAAATTAGTAGAAACGACTAGATTTGGAACTAGAGAACATGAATTTAAATCCCAAGTCTCTCATTTCTTACCTGTGTGATTTTGGCTAAGTCATTTTACCTCTCTGGGTCTCCGTTTCCACAACTCTAAAATGACGGATTAAGTAAATAACCTCTTCAGTCCCATTCAACTCAAAATCTATGATAATATGATCATATGGTATCTGAATGTCCATATTAATTCATGGAGGGAAGTAATATGCTCCATTTAGTGAAATGATTTTTTTTTACTTTAATAGTATTTTATTTTTTCCAATTAAATGTAAAGATAATTTTCAACATTTATTTTCTGAAAGATTTTGAGTTTCAACTTTTCTCCCTCCCTTCTCCCTTTCCCCCTCCCCAAGATGACAAGCAGTCTGATACAGGTTATGCCATGTGCAATCATGTAAAACATTTCCACATTAGTGATGTTGTTAAAGAAGAAACAGAACCAAAGGAAAAAAAAGTGAAAATAGTATTCTTCGACGTGCACTCATACTCCGTCAGTTCTTTCTCTTGACGTGGATAGTGTTTTCCGTCATGAGTCTTTTGGAAATGTCTTGGATTATGGTATTGCTGTGAAGAGTTAAATCAATCATAGTTGATTATCATAGTGCAATGATTTTCACACTTTGTAGTAGTTATTTACCTTTATTGTGTCTCCTTTCCTTCCTGGACCCTAAACCTGCCTGGACCTAGAAATGTTAGAGCAAACATAACCTTAGTTTATCCATCCCAGGGAACTTTCATTTCTGAAATATGGAGCTCATTCTGACAATTATTGATATCATAGAACTTGGACTGAGAGCCAGATAAACTAGATTTTAGTTCTGGCTTTGCCCTAACTTTGGGACCTTGGTTAAGGCATCTTAAAAAAATAATAAAAAAAAAAAGTTCTACCTTTCCCACTCAAATATTCCACTGGAGCATCTTAATCTCTGCTCTTATCTTTACTTATATTTGTGTGTATGTGTGTTTTTGTTTTGATAAGGCAGCTGGGACATGTGTTCTTTTCTTTTTCTTCTTCATCTGTAAAATGAAAATGTTAGACTATATGATCTCTGAGGTCCCTTCCAACCCTAAGATTGTATGATTCCATGATTCTTATGTCTTTAAAGATACCACAGTGCACCTTAAACCTGTCTAACTTCTATAGGCCTCCCAATATTTTATTGGTCTATTTTCTTCACTGTCAAAAATACTTATGCCCAAGCCACTGACCAGGTATTCTCTTATTTTTTGGCCCAGAATCCTAATGTACTGAAACAACACATCATGAGGTTATAAAGCCACGTATCAGACTTCACTGTATAGTCAAGTGAAGATGGAAAGGAAACAGTTTGCATTCATTTCATTTATTAATATTACAAAATGACATTGTGTTGTTTATCGTCCTTTGCTGTGTTTACAGCTATTGGCCCTAAAGAGAAGGGGAAAAAACAGCAGCTGAATTTAATATGACTTAAGGGTTAAGGAAACTTTTTTTTCATTCTCCCAGAACTCCCTCACTGTAACTTTCCATCTTGTCAGGAATGTAGCACAGACTTGTTAACATCTATCGGGCTGAAAGTCCCATAAATTCTCTGCATTTGTTGAGATCAGGTAATAGGTGTTTAGTTAGCTAAATATTCTAGTTAAAAATAGTTCTGATTTATTCCAGACTTCTGCATACTTGTAGCAGTGGAATGCCAAGTTCTTGATCATATTCTTACAAGATGGAATGAGGATGGCGGGGTTGGCCAGGGTGGGCAGGGATGGGGGGGCGGGAGGAAGGGGTTAACGCTGGGGAGGAAGAGAGAAGGAGTAAAGTGGAAGTCAGATGAATTGGACAAGAAGTACAAGAAGCTTAGTAAATTGTTCCCATTCTCCCTCCTTCCCTCCAAATAGAATTTTAGAGAATTTTAGAGCTTGAGGGTCCCTTTGATTCTAAAGCAGACCAATGTTTCCTAACTGGGAAGTAGCATTATCTGGGGGGGGGGGATTATGTCTTAGAAATCATCAAATGCTAAAAATCGGGACTTGATTTGTTATTATGTAGATTATCTAGATTTAAGAAAGTATTGGAGAAAATGTTAGTAATATAGATTAAACTTAAAAGTGGGTAATGTGTACAGTTTTTTCTTGAAGAACTGGTTGTTAAACATTTACCAACGTGTAGGAGGATCCAGGTAATGCCTTCTTTTTACAGATGTGTGGAAAGTCCCTGAACCATTCTATAGATTAGAAATTCACTTGGGTTAATAAACTTCTCTCTGAAATTGCAGACAGGCTTAGCAAAGCTAAGCTTTTGACCTGTAACACCCTAGTATGAATTTCTTCACTCAGCTGCTTCCCTGAGAGAACAGGCATAGTATAATGGAAAGAGAAGTGGGTTTGCAATCTTGAGAGCTCTAAATTTGACCCCTGTCTATGATCCTTCCCTGCTGAGTGATATCAGAAAGTCACTTTTCTCAATTCTACTTTCCTCATCATAAATTGGAAATAATACCTGTAGTATCTACCACATTAGGATTGTATGGAGGATTAAATGAGATTATGGATATAAAGCATTTGGAAAATAATCAAAACCTATGCAAATATCAGCTCTCATTTTGCGTGAGCTTGCGTGTGTGCACGTGTGCGTATGCTGTATCCTGGTCCACCTCCAGTTGTCCTGACTGATATCTAGCCAATGGATCCATATGGCTGTGGAGGAGAAAGTGAGACTGGTGACTTTGCACAGCCCTCCCTCAGTCAAATCAAAGTCGACTGCAAGTCATGTCATCATCCCCCTAATATAATGGTGACTTTTGCACAGCCCTCCCTCAGTCAAATCAAAGTCGACTGCAAGTCATGTCATCATCCCCCTAATATAATAGTCCTCTTCGAGAACAAAGGACAAGCCAAACACAATGCACAAACATATATATATATATATATATACATTATATATATATATATATATACATTATATATGTATGTGCATTTTTTGTATATATACATACGTGTATACACACACACACACACACACACATACACATATTTATTTCTTTAAACTGAGTTATAATCGAATCTCATCATATTGGGATCTTATCACATTGAGAGAGGACAAAACAACTGTCTTATAAAATTAGAATCGTGGGTTGTTGAGTATCATTTATTTGTTTGCAAAGGACCTTATGAATACACCACCAAGAACAAACTTTCTAGATTTTATGGGACAGTACCAATTTCAATGAAAGAAAATATACTTTGCCCAAAGAATAATAGGAGGGCAGCTTGGGACAGAGGAGATAGGTTAAAATCTTGGCTCTGTGGCTTACCATGAGTGTAACGGTGGGCAGGGCAGCATATAGCTCTCCAGGCTTTAGTTTTCTCATCTGTAAAATGAAGGGGTTATAGTCACTGATCTCTAAGGGCCTTTTTAATTCAAAATCTATGATCCTATGCTCTTGATATAGTTGGGTTGGCTTAAGAAGTTCAATTTTGGGGACGAAAACCCATTGATCAATGTGTGTGTGTTACGATTTTTGGTTCAGAAAATATGGTCATTGAATTATGTGCCTAGGAAGTAAGCACTTTATGTACCTGCAGAAATTCAGTGGCCATATTTTCTGCTCCTTGGCTGAATGGTGACAAAGAAAAAAATAATAAAATAAGCAAAACTCTGTAGAGCCTTGTCTCTTAACTTAATTAAAATATTTTGATAATTACCTTTAAGTAATTATAATCCTATGTACTTTATCATATGCATTTTAAAATGTTACCCTGAAATGGGCTATGAATGGGGTCCATGAAACACACAAAAATTCAAGAACCCTTGATTGAGGGGGGAGGGGGGAGAGAGAAAGAGATGGATTCTGTAGTATAAGTAAATTAAACCAAGAATGTGATCACATTCCTCCCTTTATGGGGAAAAAAAGTCACCTGCGATATTAAATGTTTAAGCAGGATAGTATAGCTTTCAATTTTATAAGCCTATTATCAAATTGCAAATGTACTATCAAAAGAAACCCTCCCAAAGCTATTGTATCCTGTGTGGATTCTAGTGGCTTCATATTTCTCTAGCCATTTTCTTCCATTAGTATTTCATCAGTATTGCCTGGATATTTGGCCTTTGGCTCTGAACTCCAGAGAATTAACTGAATCTCAGCTGGTCACATTTTCTGTTTTTGCAGGTGATGAAATGTCCCTGTCCAGGAGTCAATACCCTTAAGGGTAGTTAAAGATCCCAGGGCTTTGGCACAACTGCACTGGTCAGAGTCAAGTTCTAGGGCTCTGAGGCCCTCAGAAAGCAGAGGAGACCCGTATTGTTTCCGTCTACAAAGAGAATCTGGGCATTCCTCTTACTGTTTCCCCTCCTGCTTTGGAAATTTCCATAGTATTGCTTTTGAAAGCCACTGAAAGAGTGTTTTCCTTGGCAATCCAAGGAATGTCAAGCAGGTAACCTCAAAAGCAGGTCTGTAGAACAATACCCCTCGCCCATTACTTTCCTCACACTCTTCCCTTTATTTCTTCACATTAAAACATCACTATGTATACCTCTGTGTGACTTTCCACCAAACTATGAATTTCAACTATTTCCGATGCCGTCTTTCAGAATTTCAATATAATTACACGCTTTGGGTGCAAATTGTGGTTTTTGCTACATAAGGAACTAATGGAAATGATCTGCCTGTTCCTGTAGTTTACAGATTATATGCTTTAGATCTGGGGACATATATTTAGGCTGCTTTTCTGTGTGGCGCATTAAAATGAAAATGAACTCTGTGTGAGCCATGGTGGTTGCTAAGCATTGTATCAGGTTGATAGAGGACAATATTAAACTGAATCAGGACTGAAGTTTGACTTAACATTTCCTTCACCTCTTTTGTCACTTGATGTTCTTATAGACAGGAAAGGTAAAGGAGGCAGGCAGGATAAGACAATAAATCAACATATAGCAGGATAGTCAAGCAAAACAAATTTCCACATTGTCTGTGTCCAAAAATTGTATCTCATTCTATACATTAGTCTGTCATCTCTCTGTCATGTTGTGGGCAGCATTTCTCTACCCAGAATATCATGGGTTTTTTTTTTCCCTCCCTTTCCCTCGTGGGAGGTGGAGGAGGAAAGGAGAAAAAATGCTTAATAATTGAAAATGCATGAATGAATCAGTGAGTGAGCATGTGTGAAAGAGAGAGAGAGGTAGAGAGAGACAGAGACAAAGAGAAAAAGAGAGAGACAGAGACAGGGGAGAGAGAGAGAGAGAGAGAGAGAGAGAGAGAGAGAGAGAGAGAGAGAGAGAGAGAGAGAGAGAGAAGAGTGCACAGCATAGTGCAGAGGATGTGGCTTTAAATGCTGACTGTGCTACTTATCCCCCAAAAGGGCAAGTCATAGAATTTCCCAGGGACTCAGTTTCCTCACATGTAAAATGATCAGGGTTTCCAAAGCTTTTTATGTATTGTGACCCCTTTGGCCATCTGCTGAAACCTATGAACTGCTTCTCCAAAGAATATTTTTAAATCATAGAAGAAATACTACAGTTCAGTGAGAATAAAAATACAATTTTCTCCCACCCAATTTTATGGATATCTAGACTAGATAATCTCTAATGACCTTTTGAGTTTAAAATCATTGCTTCTATGATCCTAATATAATTGGCTTTAGAAGTTAACTTGGGGAAACAAAAGTGATCAGACCAGAATCTGGGTTTAGGCATATATAGAGGATTACGAGGTAGCCAGGTATCACAGTGGATAAAGCATTGGACCTGGATTCAAGGAAGACTTGAGTTGAAATCCACTTTCAGAAACTTACTAGGTAGGTGACCCTAGGCAAATCATATAAGCTTTGTCTGCCTTGTTCTCTACATCTGTAAAATGGGCATAATAATAGCATCTACCTCTCAAGGTTGTTGTAAGGATAAAATAAAATAATATTTCTAAAATACTATATAAATTCTAATTATTATTACTATTATCTTTGGGAATCTCTAGATTTGGCTTGAGGTCTCTCTCCTGACACTAGTTACTTCCATTTGGACATGTGTCACAGCCATTTATGGGATTCTGTTATAACACATTCTTGCCCATACCCCTAGATCAGACTATCCTAACACTAGTTACTTACATTTGGACATGTTCCATAAACATTTGTGAGGTTCCATTATAGCACAATTCCTGCCTACAACCCTAGATCAATCTGTCCTTATATCATTAGTTTCACTTAAAAAAAATTAAAAAGGACAAGACTTTTTTCCACTTATGATTTCCCACAAGTAGGAGCCATAATAGAAGTCCATTTTAGAAAGTAAATTTTAGGATTGTGAAAGAAAAGGATCCATGAGATGTTACCAAAAATATAAGTTGTTTGTCATCAGAGGTGACTAAGAAGGGCCCATTGACCTTCGAGCTTCTTAATACTAGTCTTTCTTTGCTTCATATCACCAAGACAAAAGGAATCCCCTGGCTGGAAGGGAGAGAGTCAGGCCTTCACTGCTAGCTCAGTCTTTGGCTTCAGTCCTGAGACTGATAATTAGCAAATGTCAATAGACATCAGGGTCTTTTCTGACTTCTTTTTGATTGATGACTAATGGCCCATGGGAGTTCCTCTAATTGCTTTGAAAAGCCAGTTTTAATAAAGATTCAGAGAGACCCTTATGTATGTGGGGAGGGTTGGGGAGGGGGGAGGAGGAAGAAGAGTAGAGTGAAAAGAAAGGCAGTGTTATACTGCTGTACTGAAAACCTCTGCTATTTATAGTAGAGGGAGCTGAGAAATGCCGTCTGCTATTACAGAACATTAATACCTCACCTACCTGATGCTCAGTTATCCAGCAACTTCATTTATCTGGAGTGTACTTATCAAAGAATATGGAAATAGGGGAAAAAAAGGTCTCTGAGGGGTCAACAGCTACAGTCCCTGTAGTATAAAAATAGGACAGCCTCATAAACCTTAGCTCAATTTACTCTGTTTCTAAGCCCATAGGATATTAGAAGCAACAAGCCAGAAGAGGGCAGGTAAGGCTATTCCAAGTTCCATGACATCTGGGAAAAGTAATAAGGGAGGTAGGGGAACTTTTAAAAGTAGAAAGAATTTTCCAAGCTTTTGAATCAATGGACCTGGGTTTGAATCCTGACTCTACTATGAGGCAGCTAGATAGTGCAGTGCTTAGAGTGCTGAACATGAAGTCAGGAAGTGCCCAGTTCAAAACCAGCCTCAGATGCTTACTAACTGTGTGATCCTGAGCAAGTCACTTAACCTTAGTCTGCTTCAGTTTCCTCATCTATGAAATGGAGGTAATAATAACTCCCAGGGTTGTCGTAAGGATAATATACTTGTAAAATGCATTGCAAACACTGTCTAAGTGCTAGCTATTATTGTGATAGGACCTTGGACAAGTCCATTCACTCCCCTCAGCCTGTGTTTCCTTATTTATACAATGAGGATGCTAGGCTAGATGACCTCTTCAAGTTTAAACCTATAATAACAGATAGCAAGGGAAGAGAATGAAACACTATGAAAAGCAGACATAAGAACTAAAAAATCACAGCAGTCCCAGATAATTAAATGAAAGAACAGCAAGTCCTACATGGCTGAATAGCCTCTGAGGGCATTGTTCTATTACAGCTCAGGATGAAAACTGATGTTCATAATGATAATTCTGAGTCATTAAGAAAATGGTAAATTAGGATGAGTATCTTCTTGCTCGGGAAGCCAAGGCAAAGTAGCACAGCCGAAAGATGGAGACATCTGAAGTCCAAGCACCTGGGTTCAAGTCTTGTGCTTCCTGCACTACAGGGTGCTCACATGCTACCCATTATGACCTTGAGCAAGTTGCTTAAACTTAGTAGGCCTCCATTTCTTTAATTGTAAAATGAGGGAATTAGACTAGGTGACTTCTAAGGTGTCTTGCATATCTAAATCTAAGAGTAATCCATTTTACAGAAATTTAGCTTAGCATAGAAAAATGGAACCTGTGGCCGCACTTGAGGACCTAGAGGGCCACATGTGGACTCAAGGCTACAGGTTTCCCATTTCTGGCTTAGCACAATGACTGGCACATAGTAGGTACTTAATAGAAGTTTACTGGCTTTTCATTCAAAATAGCAAAATTTAAAATATTAAAAAATTTTGGTGCTGAAACAGAAAGGCCAATAAATTATTCAGAACAATTCGTTCCTAGAGGGTTCCACTGTATTTATCTCGCATGCACGTGATATGAATTCATTCAATAAAAATGTATTAAGCAGCTGTTATATGCAAAGTACAGTGTTAATTGCTAGGGGTAGAAAGCCAAAAGACAAAACAGTCCTTTCTCTCAAGGAACTTACATACTACTCGGGGGATATAATGTGTGCCCAGATAAATCAGTGCAAGATAATTGGAGGTTGGAGAGAGCAGGAACAGCTAACTGGATGTGAGGAGTGGGTAAGATTAGGGTTGGCTGAGCTGAGCCTTGAGCCTCTGAAGAAAGCTAGAGTCTAAGATTTCAGTCTGAGAGCACAATATTTATGTGTACATATTTAGGAGCACTTATATTTTTACTATTATACGTCTGTGTACATGCCTACATGCATGAATATGAGCATGTGTATATGTATGTGTGTGTGTGTGCGTGTGTGTTTCAGACTTCAGATTTCACTGGCATAGCATGAAACCCCTCTACTGATGTACATCTGTAAATTTATGTAATGTATTGTCTTAGCTGCCAGGGGCCTGAAATGCTTGGTTACGACTGATAGATAGTGTGATAGAATGGTTACTGGCTGCCTCTGAATAAGGAATACCTAGGTTCAAGTCTTACCTCTGACACATGCTGGCTGCTTCTGACATCCTGGCTGCTGTGATCCTGGGCAAATCACTTAATTTTTCAGTGACCCTGAATCACTGCCCTCCCCCCAAAAATCTAAGACCTTAAACTGAAGAGAAGTTGTTGATCTGAGCTGATGGAAGGGAATGTCATCGCACTTGGGGAGTGCCTTAATGATGAAATCAGAGGTCTGACCTCCCCCAAAAAACAACAACCACCACAAAACAATGTAACAGCAAAATAATTTTCTCATTCAAGATGATAAACCAAAGAAATGAACTCTCTCTGAGTTCATGGAAAAAATCGTTGTATTAGTCATTTTTCATTCTTTAGTCAGTTTCTTGAATAACACTGTTTCTGTCATTTCTACCATTAAATACATCACAAGGTCTTAACTGTCAGACCTGGACCAAAGAGACAAGTACAATGCTTAACCAGTTGTATACATATTTGTTTCTTCTGATTGGTGAAACAAATGGCCAGAGAAAAGAATATGTATGAGGGCTACACTTATTTTTAAATAATAAAGTGACAGTCTGTGTCTTTAGGATAGTATTATTTGGCTAAGAACAACTTAATAGATCTTTTCTGGAGGCAGGCAAGAAGTATTGGTCCTGAAGTCATTACGACTCAAGCTCAGACACTTAAGTGTGTGATCTTGGGCAACTCACTTAATCTCTATTTACCTCAGTTTCCTCAACAGTAAAAATTGAAATAATAATAATAGCTACCTCGGGAGGGTTGTTGTGAGGATCAATATTTATAGAGTGCTTAGCATGTTACCTGATACATGATAGGCACTGTAGAAAACTCTTATTGTATTTCCTTTCTTTCCTCTTAAATTCACAGGCCCCTTTATATTGGTGAAAATGCACTGGAAAATGTATTTGCATAATCACATCCTAGTGTGACTTCTGTGTTGGGCAGGCCTTAATTGTGAAAGGGTACAGAAACCCCTATCTGATGTAATAATGTACTAAATATTGTAAAGCACACTTTCACTCTTTATTAAATCACCTTTGTTTGTGCTCTTATTCCTGGCTTTTTGCATACTAAGCAATAGTTTGTCAATTTTAAGAGGGAAGAAAATCAAACCTCAAATCAAACAAAACATTTTTCTTAGGAGTCTAGCTCATTAAATACATCAATCTGAGATATGGGCATGTGTAGGTGTGCTGGTTAGAACTATGTTGAAACTCCTCAAGAAAGTATTCTAATTAAACTCTTTGTCTGAAATGGAATCAAACAGGATCACTGTATGCTATGCATATCAGGCATGGAAGGGAATCAGGATTTCAGATAACTTCATTTGAACACTCATTTTTTTTGCCCTCCTAGCTAATGCAGTGTCCAGGGCTGCTATGATGAGTTAATGACAATAATGGGCATTTCATCCCAAATTTAAGATGACGTTATTACTGTGAGAAAAATGGTTTGAAGTCTTTTATATGTACCCTCCCACATGCAGTGGCTTTGAAGTGGAAAAAAAGAAGAGAAATAACATCTTGAGAAATGAATCTTAGTATCAAACTATTTATTTGCAGATGGGCACAGAGCTCATCAGAGTATATATGTGTTCATACATGTATGTATATATGCACATACAATATATATCGATTTTTTTAATATATCAAGCCGAATCAATTGATAAGGAGTTAATTGGCTAAATACTATCTTAACCATTCTATAAGAACTCCAATCCAGGGACTGTGGAGTTGATACCTGCTTATTCTCCTAAGTCATATAAGTGAGCAGTAATAACATAAGATAGGAAATCCTGACCATCAAGTCCTCTGTGCTTTTGCTTGCTAATATTGCCCTGAAAGAAATGGATTAGGGCCTTGGTAGGCTTACAGATGCAAGATCTATTTGGCATTCATAAACTCATGGAACTTTAAAACTGTTTAGAGATCCTCTAACCCCTCAATTTAACATATTAATCAATTGATGCATAGAGAGGTATATTCCATAGGTGTTTTTTGTTGTTGTTGTTGTTGTTTTTTGTTTGTTTGTTTTTGGTTAGGCAATGGGGTTAAGTGACTTGCCCAGGGTCACACAGCTAGTAAGTGTTATGTGTCTGAGGTCAGATTTGAACTCGGGTCCTCCTGAATCCAGGGCCAATGCTCTATCCACTGTACCACCTAGCTGCCCCAGAGGTGTATTCTAGACAACTCCGTGCTAGCTAGTGGCATGGCTGGACTAGAAAGCAGGTATACTTTCCATGAGTCTCACGCTCATTCCTCAGGCCTTCTCATTTTCATCGACTGTCTTTGCCCCTGATTACCAGTGTTTGCTTGAGAAAGGAGATTGGAATTTCCTCCAGGTATAACCTGAGTAACAAATCAGCACAGCAAGGAGCAGAGGGAAGGGGTCTAAGTGAGCCACTTGAACAATCATATCACTCTCTTTAATTGCTATCATAGAGTGCTGTGCTCTCTTCATCCAAGCCACTGCAGTCACATGCAGTGTCCCCTGGAAGCAGCCTGGAAGGGAAGCTGTTTGCTGCAGTTCAATCAAACTATTTGATGAGAGCTTTCAAGCCTAATTACATGGAAGGTTTCATCCAGTGAAAGGAAAGAGGAAAGAGAAAGAGAGAAATTAAATTGAAGTGTAAATCAGTCAAGGGTTTAGATACTATTCTTTCTTTTTAATCAAGAGTAAAAGGAGAGGAGAGTTATAAGGATCATCACAAGATACCATTAACTACCCAAGGAGCTCTCGACTGAAGACAGTTTGTCATGAAAAGAAAAATGTGTACTCTGTCCAAAAAATGAGAAGTAGCTGAGAGAGGTACTATAGTTTAAGAAAGCTGTTTTGGATGACATTACCATATTGGGTTTTATGTTTGAGAGATGTTCACCTAGATATGATATGTACAATTCACTTAGTTTCGATAGCATAGCTGAAGCTTTAAACATATTTGGGATGAATTCACTAATGGTTCCCAATCAGCAGCAATGCTTGGCATTCTTGATAGTTTTCACAAGTTAGTGAAATGGGTGGAATGTATCCAAGTAGAACATCTAAGGTGAAAATGCATGGCTGTGAGGTGTAGGATGCCCCTTGAGGAGGGAACAGCAGCAGTGGCAGTACTTACCCAACAATAGCTAGAATAACAATGGGTATCCCATTAGTGGGCTGGTGAATCTTTAACTGGTAAAATGTAGACACATTTTTAAGTTGAATCTGCAGTATTAGCATGTGTTTTCCATCACTTTCTTAAATCTTGACATCGACAATTCAATAAATCAAGCCCTGATTTGTGGTTGGCTGATTTTCTGAGGTGCAAATGCTCACAAGGAGAAGTTAACATTCAATCATCACTCTCCAGTTTGAGCTGATTCCAGCACACCCCTGGGACTTAAAATATAAAGCATTTCACCCAAGATGTCTTATTTGATACGCTAGTTTGTCCTTTTTTGCAGAGTGTTTTTAATCACCTTTGCTTTTGGTTCAGAAAAAAGAATATAGGTGTGTCTTACTTTAAATTCTAGATGATGTACACTTGAAAAGTTGTGTCGGCCACTTTAAAAATGTAAATTAAATCATGTTTTGCAGTCAACTTTAATTATCAGCTCAGAGATGTTTAGCCTTCATTTCTAATGTATCCCAAGGCGACATTGGAGCCTAATATACTATCTATACATTTCCCTGTTATAGACCCCCTTTCAAAGCAACAGGTTATTCTGTAATGTGAATAATAAATGCCAAATGTATCTCTTTTTTTGTAAGTCCAAGATTTTATATATATTGGATTTTCTCAAAGTGGAGCATGCCTGTGTTGTAATGTGATGCTATGCCAAACACCAGTTTCTAACCCACAGATAAATAAGTAGGAGTAATCACCTCACAAGAGCCCACTTCAGGTAATAAGGATGCAGTTCTAGTCATTTAGATTTGTGTTAACAGCAAATCTGTTCTTTACTTATTTTTCAATTATGTTGAGTGGGCCTGTGTGGCCCTCAGCACTAAGAAGGCCAGATGACCACATATCCTTGGGTAGATGTGTGTCCTTACCAAAAACAGTAGTTGATATTTCCTCAACAAGATAATTTAAAAATCCTAATATTCAGTCTTCAAATAGACTAGCTGCTATCAATTTTCTATCCCATATCTACCTTCTATTCAAGGATGCCTTGAATATGAACTAGTGTGAGATCAAGGAATATATTAGAAGCCATACCTTTGGGAGGAACGGATGGTAGTCTGTTTGGGAATCAGGTGACCAGGTTCAAATTCCAGCTCTGATGCTTATTGTGTGGCCATGGGCAAGTCACATAATCTTGATCAGCCTAAGTTCCCGATCTGAAAAATGCAGATGATAATAGCATGTACCACAAAGTGTTGTTATATCCAAAAAGAGGGTGTATGTAAAATGCTTTGCAAATCTGAAAGCACATACATAAAGCATACAACTGTTAATTATTAATAATTAGTAATAATAGCCATGTAACTGTAAGCAACCTATTTCCCTTCCTCTGAGATTTGGTTTTCTCACATGTTGAATGAGAGTCTTGAACCAGAGACTTCTAGGTCTCTTCTGGCTCTGAAATTCTGTGCAGATATAGATGGTGAGTACAAAGTCCATCTCCTTCTGTTCAAATGAAGACCTTAGTTGGTATATGTGGGGAAGCAACAATAGCATCAATAATAATTAAAATGACTCTAGTAAGCATTGTGCATTTTAACTTTTCAAAGCACTTTTGCTTTTGTTAAGTAATCCTTGGCATTAGGTTATATATCCTGACTCAGAAATAGGTGAAATTTAATTCTTTTAGTGGCTGGTATTATACTTCTGCATGCTTGTAATTTCTTTGGCCCAGGACAGTTGTTTGGCAATTCCACAGCATTGTCTATTGGAAGTACTCCAACCTCTATACAGTTCTTTAAGACCTCTTTGTATCCCCCATACCATAGTAGAAGCTTAATAAATGCGTGTGTGTGTGTGTGTGTGTGTGTGTGTGTGTGTGTGTGTGTGTGTGTGTTGAACGGAATTGATGTAAGATAAAAAAATAGGCAGAAGCTTAAATTTCAGTGAGGGAATGTTGGTTTCAGGGTCTGCTTCCTACCAGTTTTCACTAGAATAGTCAATTTTGGACCACTGAATTTAAAATCAATAGCCCTTCCTCAACTGGGGCAGGACATTTTGCCAAATAAAGTATGTCAGCTCTGTGGTTGAGATAGCTGGGAAAGGTGTCTCCGGTAGGGAATGCAGCAGGTTTTGTGTGATAGAAGTAAAACTGAAAGAAATAGATTTTTTCATTAGTTGCAAATCAAACCCATATACATCATTTCTAGGAATTGACAGGCACCTGGCTTTACATGTTGGGTTTGGAACAATTCATTTAGACTTGCAGAAGAAAAGAAAGGGTTTACTAAATTTCAGGGATCCCTACATCCTTTTGTATGCTGAAGTCCTGGAATTAATTCTGGAGTATAAACTAGGAGCAAAGGTGGGAATTACTGATGGGCAAATGTAAGATGAGATGTTTGGATTGAACATTTTAACATATAGAATTTAGGAAGGATACAATGATTAGAGTTTTCAACCCCACTAGGCTAAAGTGGTAGATGGGCCATGAGCACTTCAGACTAAAGGGGCAATGTAATGTAAAAAGTCTAAGAATCGAAGTTAAGATCATAGTTTTTTAGAATTTTATAGCTGAAGGAGATTATTTGGTCTAACTCTCTTGTTTAACAGGTTGGGGAACTGAGGCCAAGAAAGCAAAATGACTCACCCAAGGCCACACAGTTAATTACTCACAGATGGAGACTCCAGGGTTGCTTTCTCCCAATCGAAACATTTCCTTTTTTTCATATGTGATAACTAGAACTGAAGATGAAGTCTAAAGTCACTAATGGACAGCCTCAATGAGAGATATAACATCTATTGAGCTCTCCTTAGGAAAGAAAGTTACTGTTAGTCCCTATATTATTTCGGTGTTGTATAAACATTATAAATAAATATATGCATGGGGGCAGAGAGAGACAGAGACAGAGAGAGTGAGACAGAGAGAGAGAGAGAGACACAGAGAGAGAGAGAAATAGAGAGACATAGAAAGAGAGAGAGACACAGAGAGAACACAGAGTTTTAGAATGCAAAGTTGGAAGGAGCATCTTAGATATTGTCCTGTACATCTTCTTCATTTTATAGATGAGGACACTGAGGCTCAGAGAGATGAGTATCTTCTCTAATGTGACATAGTAAATTAACCTTAACTTTGCAACCAGTATTGGCATCCATGTCTGGGTTCCTGGGTCAACTCTTTTTCTCTCTACTATGCCTCTATATACTTAGTGAAATCATACTTGAGAAATATTTGTATATGTGTATATAAATACAGAATTCAATCTTTTACATCTATAAAATGAGGATCATAACAACACTACCTCATATGGTGGTTGGGGGCATCAAATGAAATAATATATGTAAACTGCTTTGCAAACCTTAAAGCACTACATAAATACTAGGTATTAATTACAATTAATAATAACAGTACTATAACTTTGAGCAAGCTATTTGACCTCCCTAAGCTCTAGTTTCTTCACCTGTAAAATATGGGTGAAAAGGCTGTTTGATTTCCTCCTGGTTCCATTCCTCAACAGGCCATTTAATGACATGTGAAGTAGTTTATTGAAATACGGACAGGTTTTCACATGATAATTGTGTTGTCTGTGAACAATTTTGTGTATGTGAGAACCTGTCTTCTGTCCTTTCCCTCCCTGGTCATGTATGCATGGTAGTGTTATAGGTGGGTATGTCTAGAGACAACATTTAGAATATACAGAATATATAGAATGTGAGGAAATCTGAAATGGAGCAATTCAGAATTATCTGAAGAAAAGATATTTTATGTCTGTCCCAGGTATAAATGTAAGCAGTGGGGGTGAATGACAGGTTTAAGATAAGCCTTGGAATTAGAAAAGAAAAAAAAAGCCCAGTTTTGCTCTTGTGTTACCTTGAACAAACCACTTAACCTCTATGACCTCAGTTCCTCATCTATCAAATGAAGAGGTTGAATTAAATGATCTCTAAGGCCCTTCTAATTCTCTAATTCATAGTATAGTGTCTCAAGCACACCAGATTTGGAGTTGAGAAGACCAAGATTTGAATCGTGTTTCAGATATACTGTCTGAGTGACCTTGAGAGTCATTTAAACTCTCTGAGGTTCAATGACCTGCAAAGCAAGATGGTGCTTTGCAAAGGACAAAGCTCTCCATGAATGTAACCTAGTATTAAAATCGTGTGGTCACAGTTAATTAGTAGATCAGCCTTTTTTGTGGGAGGGATCTGGGTCTGTTGTGTGTTTGGGCTGAAATTCCAATTAAAGAATCTGTTTGATCTGGAAACTTGAAGAATATCTTTCTTTTTTCTCCCTTGGAAGATAGCAATGCACTAGTGAGAAATCTCAGTCACTGGGCAAGACAAAGTTTGTGACATGAAATTCATGCCATCACTGTATTGAATTACATGTACACTCAGGGGACGACTAAATAGGCTGAAACAATGGAGGAGGCCTGGTTTAGTGAGAACTTACTCACTAGTGGGTTACAGTAGAAAGAACATTGAAAATGGAGTCAGGACCCTGATTTGAATCCCCATTTTCTCCATTATTACCCACGTGACTTTAGGCAAGTAATTTGATTTCTCTCAGCTTTATTTTCTTCATCTGTCAAATGGTGCTATTGGACTAGATGACCTCTAACATCCTTTCTAACTCTAAAACTATGATCTTATGTACCCAAATTAATGTGGCCATCTCTAGAGAAAACCTCCTTACTGCTGCAGAACAAGCCAGGTAACAGTGTTGGGTCAGCCTAAGGTTCTTCCCCTGGAAGTTGGTACAAATTAATTCTATTTTAATTTATTTATAGAAAAGGAAAATAAATTAAAAACATACTTAGCACTAAGAATAAAGAGAAAATAAAATTCCATTTTATTTTGTCAATAGAAAATTAAAAGAAAACAAATTAGAAGCAAACTCAGGGCTGATTTCTCATAAATTGAATACTCACTTTCTCAGTAATTATTTTATTATCTCTTTGCATTTTTTCTAGGACTCTTCTTTTTGGTTCCTTATTGTGATCAAATGAATTAATATTTGTACTTGGCACATAGTAGGTGCTTAATAAACGCTTGTTGACTTCCTCCCCTTTGTGGTAATATTTCTTCCATATCTTGAAGTTGAATGACTTAGTTACTCATATTTTTAGGCTCATAGAATTTGGAGGTAAAGGGGGTAAGAGAGCTCATCTAGGATAATTCCTTCATTCTACAGATGAGGACACTGAGGCCCAGAAGGGTTTTGAGGCTTGTCCAAGGTTTCACAGGTCTTCTGATTCCAAATTCAAATCCCAGTAATATTTTGTCCCCTTTTGTTCAGCCTTATACATCTTTTTGAGGTAATAATAGTTTACCTCTAGCACTTGTAGGTTTGTAAAGGACTTTAAGCACATTATCTCATTTAATATTTTCTCTACTATTAATATTTTTATCTGTAAAATCCTTTACCTTTAAGGGTGCATATTTTTGCAGCTCTAGCAAAGAGTCAGCCCTCCACCTTTATAGTTATTTTAATACAAGGTTATTTGTCTGCTTCGTTGTTTTTTTAATGGCTATTCATTAACACTGTGATCTTATCCAGAAAACTCATTTAGTCTGTCCTGAGCTGGGGAGGTTTTATTCCAGTTCCCCTGCTGCCAGCCCACCAAGGTCTCAGCTAGAGCTGGCTTCTTGCCGTTCCACTCAGCCCTGACACCTAGTTCATCATCAGAGATAAGCCCTGATGTCTGCAAATTGCAATCGCACCAAGTCTGCAAAGATAGCATCTTGTTTGACTCTTTTCTGCTCATCCTATTAACGCTTTGGTACCAGAGCTTTGGGGAGCACCAGACTTCACCTTGTGGGAGATACCGGGTGATTAACAGGCTCTGGTTTTACCCATTATTGGCTTCATTAAATTTGACAGTCCTTTTAGTCTTTAAAAAGGGTGTACCTTTTTCATTGACCCTGATTAAGAATTGTCGACTCAAGAAGAGTCACTGGGGAATGGGGTGAGGTGGAGGTTGCCTTTCTCCCTTCAGGTGGTTTATTTGTAAATAATCTTAATTCCCTGGTCAAGAGCTTTTTCTTCACCTTGGTTCAGCTTCACCCCTTTTGGTCCGCTTTTTGGTATTAATTGTCTTAACTTCTGATGATCTATTAAAACTTAGAATCAATTCAATTTAACAGAATTTTATAAAGCAGTGTGGTATAGCAGAACGGATTCTGTCAGACAAATGAACAAGCATTTATTAAGGACCTACTAAGTGTCAAGTGAGCAGCTAGGTAGCACAATGGAAAGAACACTGGGCTGAGAATCAGGAAGATCATCTACCTGAATTCAAATGCAGCTCAGATACTAGCTGTGTAACCCTAAGCAAGTCACTTAACCCTGTTCACCACAGTTTTTCATCTGTAAAATGAGCTGGAGAAGGAAATGGCAAACCTCTCTGGTATCTTTGCCAAAAAATAACCCCAAAAATGAGGTCATGAAGAGTTGGAAATGACTCAAACAGTTCAGCAGCAGCAACAACAACAACACAATGAATAAAAATGAAAGTTTTCATCTCAGAGGTCACATACAAACCAGGAGAGTGGTGTTGACATGATATAATACAGATGAAAGGGATCTTAGGAAGCACTCATCAAGCTCCCCATTTTATAGGTAAAGAAACTGACATCCAGTGAGGTTAAATTACTTACTAATTCAACTTAAAGTTTTAGTTGTAGGATCTAGAAGTAAAAAGGACTAGTGGTCATGGAGGCCACTTCCCTCCCAGTCTTGGATGAGGGCACCAAGGCCCAAAGAGGCACAAAGTCTTGCCTAAGTTCACAGAAGTCTTCTGACTCCAAATCCAACATTCTGGGCAATATTTTACAACATCAAAAGTGTGAAGCTAATTAGTCATACAACTGGGACTAGAATCTGGGTTTTTTGACTCTGTGAGAGTAGGGCTCTTTCCATTTCACCATATACCATTTCCTTTATATCTTTTAAATTGGCAGGCTTTTCCCTGACACTTTAGTTAGTTACTAGGATGCAGACTGAGTTACTGAAAAATAAAGTATTTGTCACAGTCATATCCATAATGTACCATTTGTTTCCTTTGAAAGAGAATTTTTGCTTTTCTTTATGAAACCTTGTCACCTTCCATATAAATTTGCATTTTGAGAGAAAATAGCAAAGTTTTATAAAAATGATCACATATGAGGAAGGATTTCCCCTTTACACTTTGCTTCAGTTGGAGGGTGTGGAGCTATAAATCTTAAAGTCTTATAATCTAGATCATAAGATGTTAGATTTAGAACTGAAAGGCACCTCCGACGTTATCTAAGTCACAGTGGCAAGAGTATAAGACCTGGAATCTAGACTTCAGATACAAACTCAGATACTTACTAGCTGTGCAACCTTGGGCAACTCACTTAACTGTTGTCTGCCTCAGTTTCCCCCTCTGTAAAATATATATAATAATACCTACCTCCCACCAGCATTTAACACAGTATCTGGTACATAGTAGGGGCTTAATAAATGTTTAGTGATTAATTGTTGAGAAGCTAAAAATAAGATAATATTTATAAAGTTTTTTAAAACTTAAAGTACTACATAAATGCTATTATTCATAATATTATTTTTATAATCATCATCTAGTGCAAACCTTTGTTTTTACAGATGGGGAAACCAAGGTGTGGAAAGTTTCAGTGGCTTGTCCTTAGAGAGTCTAATGAATTCCTTAGAAATGCTTTATCCCAAGTCCAGACTATCTTGAGAGCTATTCTGAGATATTGTCTCTTGATGCTGGCTTCGATTTTGTTTGCATACATCCAGCCAGCAAAGCCAAGAAAGGGTTACCCTCATAGCTAATAGATACCAGACAGCGGGGTGCAGTTACTCAGCTAGCATTTAATAAGCACTAAACAAAATTTAGTAAGTATGTGCTAGGCATTGTGCTAGGGCAGTTAGGTGGCTGGGTACAGTGCCAGGCCTGGAGTCAGGAAGACCTCAGTTACTTACAAGATGCTTGACCCTGGGCAAGTCACTTCACCCTGTTTGCCTCAGTTTCCTGTAAAATGAGCTGGAAAAGGAAATGGCAAACCACTCCAGTATCTTTGCCAAGAAAACACTAAATGTAGTTATGAAGTCAGACACGACTAACAACAATTATCTTTTAAAACTCTATGTCCTGTATTCTCCGCCTCATTTGTTCCTCACTCATCACTATCTCCTGTCTCCATGCTTTTATAAAGGCTCTCTACTGTGCCAGAAATATACTCTTCCTCAGTTATACAGCTTAGAATACTTAGTTTTATTTTTTTCAAAGCCTAGCTCAAAGGCTAATTCCTTCATGAGGCCTTCACAATTCCCCCAGTTTCTCATGCCTCCCCTTGCAAAAAAGGATGTATTTATAGACATATATGTGTACATATTATGTCCCCAATGGAATGAAAGCTCTTGGAGGGCAGAGGATGCTGCATTTTGGGCTTGGTATCCCAAATTTCTGGCACATAATAGAACCTTAGTGAGTAAATATGTATTAAGTTGATTTTACAAGTGGCTCCAGAAAGCGATTTGGGAATGCCTTGATTACCCTTCTGGGCCAGAAAATATCATGATAATTTAGTCCATGCATGATTCTTCATCCTTCTTTCTTTTTTTTATCCTTTCTTCATTCCTTCTTTCCTTTCTCTTTCTTCCATCCTTCCTGTTTTCTTTCTTTTTCTTTCCTTTCATTTCTCCTTCCTTCCTTCCTTCCTTCCTTCCTTCCTTCCTTCCTTCCTTCCTTCCTTCCTTCCTTATCTCTCTCTCCCTTTCTTTCATAGTGCACTCCTTTAGAAGTCCTTTGAAGCCAGTGGACTTTGCATTATTGCCTACATTAGTAATATTATGTATGAATTATGTATTACTATGTATTTTTGCCTGTTAATTAAAGGAAATGCTAAATTTAAGTCTGAGGTTACTAAAAATGAAGATTATTTTTTCCTAATCAATTTCAATAACCCCCTGAAATTTCACATACCCCAGGTTTTAAAACCCCTGTTTTAAAGCAAGTAATTGAAAGGACATAGCACTAGACTGAACTCAACCAAATAAAAATATTAAATTCTTTGATCTCTTTAGGGTATATCTAGTAGTGGTATCACTAGGTGGAGAGAAATGAACATTTTGTACCTTGTTGAGCATAGTTCCAAATTGTTTCTAGACTGGTACCCACCTCCTGACAAAGAGATGATAGACTCAAAGTGCTGAATTAATCATATTTTTTTTTGGTATGGCCAATGCAGGAATTGCTTGAGTATGCATATTTGTTACAGGCATTCAGTTCCTCTTTTTCCAGTGGGGAGAAGCTAGGAAGAAAAGAATATAGATTTTTGTTAATTGAAAAAATAAATTGACAAATGGACTTAAAATAGAGAAAGATGTTTTAAGAATTTTTGGAAGCAGGTAGATGCTGGGGAAAATTTCTAGCTCAGTGCAAATATACAGATCTATGAAATGTAATTCTTATAAATTGAAAATAAAATGTTTGATCTCCCTAAAGATACAGTTGCACAAATATTCCATCAAAAAGGGTGACAGATAACAAATCAATACCAGTCTTAGGTGCAATTGGCTGTACTTTGATGTAAGATCACCCAGCCTTTCTCCGAGAGAGGAGTGCTGTCACTTATACCTCTGTCTTATATAGAAATGGAGCAGGTGCTTCTTCTTATGGGACTTTGTGAGAAGAACCAAATGGGAGGGCAGAAGGGCAATGCTTGCTTCTCCCCTATCCATCAAAGAAAGAGAAACCTGAAAGGGAAGAATGGAAGTCCTCTTTGGTTTAAGTCTTCCTTACTATTTTGATGTGGTCAGGAATCAAGGACACCACCAGCCCTTGCCCTTGGAAGAGGTTCCATATTTTCCTCTTTTGTTCTCTCTGAGTAGTACCACTCTGCATTCTAATCTCTCTGCCAGATTTGAAGGTCATAGGGGATCTTCATGTCATTCTGTCTCTTTTAAAGTGGCAGATCCATTTTGAATCAGGAAGATACAACCCTGTAAACCATATAACATCCTCTCAATCAACTACCCCATCATCATCCCCTTTCCTGACACCTATTATATAGCTGTAGATGAGAGGAGAAAGATCTTGTTAATATGGAGGAAATAAGTTATCCAATGATAAGGTCTTGGTGAGCATAGCTAATTAATGACTTAGGATCACAGATTTAAAGCTAGAAAACATTTTAGAGGTCATTGAGGCCAATCCCCTCATTTTAAAAATGGCCAACCAGAGCACAATTAGGGTTAGGGTTAGACACAGAAATAAGGAGGCTAAGTGACTTGCCCAGAGTTAGGTAGTAATAAATGAGATAGCCCCAATTTGAATCCAGTTTATTAAACTCTGAATGCAAAGCTCTTTCCACCACACCACACTGCCTTCTCAGTCCTCCTATATGACTCACAGGATCGTTTGAGAACAAAAGACGTAAAAATTTTCACTTTCATCTTAGAACTAAAGACAGAGACACAAAGGTTACCATTAAGAAATCGATGGACAGAAAATTGTTCATCTTAAGGACTAACTTGTTCTAATAACCTAGTGTTTATTCCTCATCAGCACAAGGGAAACTTTTTAATCCTTTGCACAGTGTGCCTACTTATTAAACTCCCATGCTCCTGCCCAAATCCTCCACAGCTGCTCACCACAACCCTGTTTTCTCTTGAGAGTTGGAAGGATATGAGTCAAGCTGGAACTCCCAAGCGAGCCTAATGTATATAATTTCTCAGGTTTTATCATATAATACTGTACAAATTCCAATTGTCACTTTTGAAACATGATGGGAAACAGCCAGAATTCTGATTGAGGTGGCAGTATCCATGCCATTAAGGCATAAAGCACAGGCTTGATAAAAACAAGGGAGACTTAGGAAAACTACTGGCAAAGGGAAACTTGAGGGCAATTTTTGGATGGAAGCATTTCTCTGGAGAAAACAAAACAAACAAACAAACAAACAAAAACTCTCTACAAAATAGCAGTGATTGGAATACCTCAAATGCACGGGCATGAAATGGGCCCCAAACTCCCTATATTGCAGAATTGGGGAGAGTTCTCTACCAGGGAGTTTAGTTTTCATTGGAATCAAAGTTTTATAAAACTCCTTCTGGGCCTTTTGCTAGAGGTTCAAAATTAAATGTATACTACTGGATAAATTCAAATAAACTGTTTTTGGGAATGAAATTTTAAAATTAAAATTGTTTGAAAACAGTGAAACTAACCACTGAAAAAAATTTCAAGGACCAAAATATTATAAAAGACAAATATCCATAAAGAAGTAACAAAAATTACATTGTAACAGATCATTTCTTAGGAGCATAGAAGAATAAATCTGCAGTGGTACCTCAACAGTTTACCTAGTTAACCCCATCATTTTACAGATGAGCCAACTAGGTCTTCAGGAATTTAAATACTTGCCAAAGGCTGCATAGATAGTAAACATCTTTTAAAAATCCTGATATTTGAATTACATACCAACTTAATGTCATTTTCATATATAATATTTGTTTTGTTCTTACCCTTAAATAATAGCAACAAGAACAATAAAAACAGCTGACTTTATGATAGCACTTTCTGATTTACTAAGCACCTCATATATGTTGTCAATTCATCCTTAACACTTCTCCGTGAAGAAGGCAGTGTAGGTCAGTGGTGTTAAATTTAAATAGAAACTGATTATACATAAGACTCCCTGTAGGCTTCATATTGACTTATCAAACCACATATTAATGTTATCTGTATTGTGCTGTGTTTTATTTAATTTGTTAAATATTTTCCAATTATATTTTAATCTGGTTGGGGCTACACTGAAGAGTGTTGTTGGCCAAAATGTTTCACACACCTATGGTGTAGGTATTAACATCTCCATTTAACAAATCAGAAAACTGAGAGTAAATGATTGACCTGAGGTTAGACTCCCAGTAAGTTTCAGAACCAAGACTCAAACAGAGGTCTTCTGACTACGAATCCAGTTTTTTCTCCGTGCTTTCATTCTTTGGTCTTTTGAACGTGTTGCACCAACCAGAACAAGATACAAAGGAAGTTATGCCTTGGAAAACTATTTATTTAGTACATTTTAATGCAACACAAATCTTTATTCCTTAATATGGGCTGTTATTTGTTGCTGGATGGCAAGCAAGAGCAAGATATAGCTCTTTAGGGACAGACATGAACAAGAATTGCATTTCCAGATGATATCACATGCAAATAGGACTCTGAAATCACCAGACATCAAAATTAATTAGGCTGAATCCATCACTTTGCAAAGGTGTAAAAGTCTAACCTTACTTCACTGCCAGGAGTGACTCTCACATTACGAGGGAAAGTGTGGTTCCTATTTCTTTTTAATTTACATCATCTCAGTCCTCACAGCAGGAACAAGGCTAGGAACCCTGAAAAATGCAAGTGCTTTATTTATCTATATGGAATAGATAGGATTTAAACCTAAGCAGACTGATTTCCCATATTGCCACTCTAGAAATGTTTCGTATTCTTTTCATTAGATTGTAGATTCAGAGATAGAAAGAATGTCTGATATCATTAAATGAGTTCAGCTCCCTCATTTTACAGACGGGGAATCTGAGACACAATGAGGAATAGATGACTTGTTCAGGGTCACATAGATAGTATATGTCTGAGGGGGCATTTGAACCTAGATCTTCCTAGATTTTCCTGACTCCAAGTCCAATACCTTATCCATTATACCACAGTACTGTGGCCCAAAAGAAAATGTGGTGGCAGAAGGAACCACTGATGGTCATGTGGTAAGGCATTCCAAATCTACTGTTATTCCTTGTCTTTTATTGTAGAGATTGTCAACAGGGAGCTGGGTACTCCTACTTGGATGATGATTTTAAATTTTTGGTTCCTTAATCCAAAAAGAATCGACCTTAGATCACCGTAAGATGTTGCATGGGAATCCATCATCCACATAATATGCCTTTGAGATTTACATATTTTAAGCATTCAGTCAAAATTGTCTGCCAAGATTAGATTCAAATGTTTGTGGGACAAGTTGCGTTGTTATATGATTCCTCTTTCTGAGTAGCTCTGGTTTGGATAAATCATTCATTCAGTAAACATTTATTAAGCACCTACTATGTGTCAGATAGTAAGGATGCAAATACAAACATGCCCTCAAGAATCTTTCATTCATAAGGGATGAAGAAGGAACCATTGTACTTCAGTAATTCAATAGCTCCATTATCATGTCAATACGAGTGCTTTGTTCAGTAGTACCTATTGTAACCAATCCACACTACATCCTGTGTTAGGCAGTCAATAAATATCTATTTATTTATTTTCAGTAACTGGTATTTATTATCGAAGTTATAATGGCAACAAGATGCTACAACTACAAAAAAAAATTGTGTACTTTGCAATCTCCATGCAGTCAAATAGAATCCCAGTCATCAAAAAGTAATTAAAATCACCTCAGAAAGCAACTGAATTTTAACATCTTTATACATCCAGCCAATGAATTAAAACGGTTAACAAGGAAAACAAAATACAAACTTGGACAATATGGACCCACCATATTCCATTCACTATGCTAAGCACTGAGGATACAAAGAAAGGCAAAGGACAGTCTGCTCTCAAGGAGCTCACAGTCTAATGGGGGTAATAACATACAAATGACTGTGTACAGACAAGCTAGACACAGGATAAGTTGGGAACGATCAATAGAGGGAAGGCACTAGAATTAAGGGTAGATCAGGAAAGACTTCCTATAGAAGGTGGGATTTTATCTGGGACTTGAAGGAATCCAGGGAAGCTGGGAGGTAGAGGTGAGGAAGGAGAACATTCCAGGCATGAGAGACATCCAATGGAAATGCCTGGAGTAAGGAGACACAGTGTCTCATGCAAGAAACAGCAAAGAGGCCAGTGTCACCAAATCATAGAGGGCGTTTGGGGATTAATGGTAAGGGAGACATGAAGTACAAGAAGACTGGAAAAAGTGGAGTAAGTTAATGAAGTCTTTTGAACACCAGACAAAAGATTTTATATTTGATCCTGGGGATGATAGGAAGCCATTGGAGTTTACTGAGTAGGGAACTAACATGGTCAGACCTGTGTTTTAGAAAATCACTTTGACAGATGAGTGGAGGATGAACTGGAGTGAAGAAAGACTGGAGGCAGAGAGATTAACCATTACCAGGCTCTTGTAATAGTCCAGGTGAGGTGATGACGGTGTGCTTGGGTGGTGGCAGTGTCAGAGGACCAAAGGGGATCTATGTGAGAGATGTTAGGAAGGCAGAAAGGGCAGCTAGGCCTTGACAAAGATTGGATGTGGGGAAGGGTAAGAGAGTGAGGAGCTGAAGATGACACCTAGGTTGTGGGCCTAGATGACTGGCTGGGAGGATGGTGGTGCCCTCTACAATAATAAGAAAATTAGTAAGAGGTAAGGATTTGAAGGGAAATATAAATTCAGTGTGATTAATCAGCATGCTTCCCTAAATCCTCCGTAGAAGATCTATCCATTAGGCTAAAAAGCCTTCCTTTTTCCTTTTCATTAGGTAGGTACCAGTACAACATTCTTGATGCTCACTTTCTTCTCTCTTCCTCCATGACATGACTAAGCCACTTCCTTTTCTGATCACTTTCAGAGAGTCCCAGTGGCCTTAGGGCTAGAGAGCTGCCCTCAAAGCCAGGAACACTTTGGCTCAAATCCCCAACTCTGTCATACACTGGCTAACTAACCCGGGGCAAATCACTTAAATCTCTTTGCACCTTGCCTAATGTGTGATATATTGCTTAGCCTGTCAATATTTAAAGCAATTTTTAACATGAAGACTGTATTTTGCAGAGATGGTACATTGGTGGGGGAAGTTTCCAGTCTTGAAGTAATCTCTCCCAGTAAAATCACAAGTCTAGTCTCTATCCGATCTTCCCAAAATAGAAAACTGTGATTCCTAGGTGGTTAGAGCAGGGTATGAATGAGGTCAAGACCTTGGGTTCATTCACTGTGGGCTAGATTTGCTTTGCTCCATGGTCTATACCCCTAATACTGACCATATGTGTTCAAAATAGGGTGTCCTGCCCTTGGTTATAAGGGATATTGCACTAAAGGGATAAGAATACAGCAGTGCCAATCCTTCACCAACATTAGGAAAAAAAGAGCTAAATACTGTTGAGGTCAGAAGTCCTGGGTTGGAGTCCTCCCTTTGTCACTAACCAACTATATTACATTGGGAAAGTTGCATATGAATCTGGGCCTCGGTATCTTCATTTGTAAATGAGGAGGTGAACAAGATGTTATTTGTCTCTTGAAGCCTTTAAGAATTCAGGGCCAGGGGCAGCTAGGTGGCACAGTGGATAGAGCCTCAGCCCTGAAGTCAGGAGGACCTGAGTTCCCATCCAGTCTCTGACCAAACACTTGACACTTACTAGCTGTGTGACCCTGGGCAAGTCATTTAACAAAAAAAAAAAAAAAGAATTCAGGGCTATAGCCACAACATGATGAGATATTAAAGCAAGCCTTTAGTGGAAGAAATAACACTATGAAATGAATAATCAATTTAAAATCAATAATCAATCAAATAATTAATGAAAAGGTAAATCAGTTTATCAACAAGCATATATTAAGTGCTATATTCTAGACACTGTGCTGGTTGCTAGGGATACAAAAACTAAAACAGTCTCTAATGACAGAGAGCTTAAATTCTTATGGAGAAGAAAATTAAGTAGATAGGTATGTATACATATATATATATATATATATATTACATGCATATGTGTACATATGTTTGTGTATATTATATATATATATGTACACATACATGTATAAATATAGAATAAATATAAAGTTAGTTAATACAAAGTAGTTAAATACATAGTAGTGTGAGAGGGAGGACATCAGCAGTTGGGGGAGGTGGTTAGGAAAGGATTCAAGCAAAGATGGTGGTTGAGTTGCCTTTTAGAGGAAAAAAACTGTGTGCATCAGAGGTAAGTAGAGACTACATTTCAGGCATGTGAGATTTCTAGTACAAAGGAATGGAGACTTTTTCATGTTCTCATGAATGTTCTATTTTCTCTGGAAACCCTGAACTAATTGGTTTATACTTCAACATGGGTTATTTTTGCAAGAGTTCTCCAGATTACCAATTCATAGTCCCTATGTAAGACAGAGAGGTGGGGATATTTTTGATGCGAGGTAGAGAATAATAAAAAGGAAAATTGATATTTATTTGGTCCTTTCTTTTTGCTTGCATTTATATCCTCAGGACTTAGCTTAGGGTCTGCTAAATAATGATCACTTAATAAATTCTTCTGCTCTTCTCTGAAAAAAAAAATTCAGAGTTCATATGTGAATCTTCCATGCCTTCATACCATGGAATCATGGGAGTTAGAGCTATAAGAGACCTTAGAAGTCATCCATTACAACCCCTCCATTTCAAAGCAACTGAAGTTTCTTTAAGAAACTGAGGTTTTAAGAGGTGAGGGTATAGTCAGATGTTAAGTGAATTACTTTGGCAGTTAAGAAGAGAAAAAAGGGATGAATATTTCATTTGAATTGTGATGCACTACTTTGGCAATTCTATCAGAAACGAGCCCTTCACCCAAAATTTAACCCTACCATCAAGTTCTTAGAGGCCATTAATAGTATGTACAAGTCTTTGTCCATTCTCTCTAACAACTGGATATTTGGGACAAACTGGCAGGAAGCAGAGATGCTAGATTAATAACTCTGTGGTTGATGATGTCCAGGAAATTAAAACTGAAAAAAAGAGATGAATTTAGATGGTGGTGCTAGTTTATTTTTGGAAGAGTATTTTTGAATGATCTTTATGATAGTATTTCTACAGCTCTTTTTCACAGACTCCTGTGATTCTCCATTAGGGAATATTTTTGGATATTCATTCTAAATTTTTCTTTCTTAATTTTTTGCCTCATTACTTCTACTTGTGTTTGCTCCAGACCTCTCAGATACCACCTTTTCTTCTGTGTGGTTTACATCCTGAACAACTGAATATGGCTGTTGTTTTCCTTTCTCTATTTTGTTCATCATTAGCCCAGTTGCCTACTTAGTCTACCCCCTCCTTCACCCCCTTATCCCTTGTAGACACATGCAAACATCTGCTAGAGTAATGCTGCCTATAACATATTATGCAGAAAAAGGAGGATATGTGTTCCTTGAGAGAATCCAATGTTTGGCAGGAATATTAAAACTATGATTTTTTGAGCACTTATTGGTCATAACTGGACTATAGTTGATTGGATCCACCGTCCAAATGATCACACTTAATTAAATGCAAATCTATCCCCTCCCACTTTTAAACTTCCTCTGTAACATATCCTTGCCTGTGAGATAAAGGAGAGACAGAGGGCTATGATTGGTTGTTCCTTTGTGCTGGTGGGAGCCACATTTCTCCCCTTTTCCATCCTTTCTAATTACTTTCTCATAGATACTAAACTACACCCCCTTGAGCATCTTGAAGGATTAAACACTGATCAAAGGCAGGTTTAGCTGTATCCCCAGGACAAGATGATTAGAGGTAGAAAAACATGGGCTCTGGGTTAGCTCAGATATTGGAATGAGAAATAAATGAACAATTAACATTATGGGAAGAAGAATAGTAGAGTGAAAATTGACCTGATTGGTCATGGGGGGGAGAAGGAGCGGGAAGTTGAAGTTAGATAAAATGGATCAATTATGTTATATCTCATTGAATGTAACAGGTTGCAAAGGCATGAGATGTGTTCATTTTTAACTCCATTCATTTCTGGTTGCTATATTGGGTTTTTCCCAAGTTGGACCTTGGCCTTTCATGGGGAATCGTTATCAGTATTAGATTGCATGTGTATTTGCTTCTAGGGATGATTGGTTCTGGGACACAGTTTTGCTTAAATCAATTATGGATTTTATTATTCCTTGCTACAACTAGATGTTAGCCCCAACTTCACCCAGGTATTGAACTGTTTTCTCTTTCAACCTGGTTAGCTTATAGATACTAACCTGTAGGCAATATAAGGTCTCTACTAACAAAATGAAATAATTTGTTACCAAACAATTCTAGTAAAGCATTAAATTCAAATCTTTGGTCAAATCTTTGGCCCTCAAGGAGGGAGGGCAGGGACAATTTTGATTTTTTGTTTGTATCCCCAACACCTAGTACAATGTCTGGCACCCAGTAGGCACTTTATAAATGTTTGGTTGGTTGATCCTCTCATTGGACATGTGAAGCCAGTACGGATGACCCTTTGAATAATGGGATGTTAAGTGTTAAAATCATCTAGTAAATTCATACCAATGTCTGCAACAAGAAAATATACATGAGTAAGATGCAGGTAGGAATCACAGTGTAGAAGTTGAAGGTAACAGAAGAAGTGAGAGGATCGGAATAATGGCTTAGATTTCTATAGTTTGGGGGCATTTTATAAACCAACAGAGCTTTATAGTGAGCCTGTGGCGTAAGCAAGTCTTTCAACCTTACAGATGAAGAATCTAAGTAATGGCAAAATTTGGTCCCTTTCACCCACCGAGAACCATTAAGTTTATTAGTGTTTATAATTTTTTTTGGAGCTATCATATCTATATATTATTCATTGGTTGTTATGGAATTTAACATTGAATTGAAATTCAAGGGTCTTTAAGGCCTTTGTTCATCCTACTATCTTTAAATCTGTTTCATTCATTATTATTTTTACCCTTTCCCTTCCTTCATCTGTTTTGTGTCTTCCCTGATACTGTTGTCTTTCTTTTTACGTTTGTGTGACTAGAGTTCAGTCAGGTGGACGATAGCATTGTTAAAAGCATTTGTGCAAGGAGATGGGCTTTAGTAAGAAAAAAATAAGTTGCTTGACTGAAATCTTTTCCTTCTTGAATTGTTTAATGCATTATATCAAATGATACTGTACGTTCAATGGCTTAATGAAGCATTTTTGGGAAAATTTAGGTTTTCCCAGAAGGATCTCCTAAAGAAATGAGGATCTAACTCAGTTACCCAATCATTTCTTAATCTCCTACTATTTTTAAAGGATATTGTGCTAGATGTCAAGGATATAAAGATTAAAAATGACAAAAATTTAGATGTAATACCTACCATCTAAGAATTTATAATCTAATAGAAGGCATAATGTGTGTGTATGTACACACACACACACACACACACACACACACACACACATGCACAAATGGCTATTACATCATGAATTTAGAATGGAATGAGATCTTAGAGGTCATCTAATCCTAGCCTCTCATTTCGTAAATGAGGAAACTGAAGTTCATAAAGAAGAAGCAACCCACTCAAAGTCACATAGTAGTGAGTAGTAGAGCTGAGATTCAAACCCAAATCTGATATTTCTACAAAGTTTACACGGGATAGAATATTATAGGGGAAATGAAGAAATCGAGGGCAAGTGATCTAGAAATTTTTTTAGAAATATTGCTTTGTCTTCTCTTTGGTATCATTAACAGGAAGCAGTGCTCTCTTCCCTTATAATTAAATTCAGTTGAATTTTTTAGATGATTTTTGAGAAAGGAGGTAGAGTGAGCCAGATTGTTAGAAAATTTTCAAGTAATTAGATAAAATTAAGTAAAGTTTGAAACTTGTGAACTGGAAGAAAGAATAGAAATTCAATTCTTTCTGTGAATCTTTAAGAGTAGTAGCATGAGTATATGTATTATGAAGATACCTTCCTAGTTGGATATTTTTTTTATTGATACACTATGTAATGTTATCCTTATTTAGAAATCAACCTGTCAAAGATCATGAACAGCAGAGTAGTATGGTGGAAAAGAACATCATATTTGGAGTCAAGGGCCTGGGATTCAAATCCTAGGACTGCCATTTGCTGCCTTTATGATCTTAATTAAGATACATAATCTCTCTCCACCTAAGTTTCCTCATTACTGAAAAGAAAGACTGGGAATATTGATGTCTAAGAACCTTACCAGCTCTAAATTCATGATCTTTTGACTCTTATATGGTAATGTCTAGACTTGAAGTGCATAGCCCTATGTTACGTAGGGGACAACAGCAAAGCAGATGGTAATGCATTTTCCTTAATGCCATTTCTATTGATAGAACCATAACTGTTTCTGATGTTGAATCATTTGACAATATCACAGACTTGATGGCGAGAACTTTCTTTCCTGGGCCTCTATAGCTGTAATTACTGAGTAGGTGGGGGCTAGAGAACCTGCAAAGGCAGTTGTCAGGATATATCTTCTTAGCGGTTACTCTCTAGGATAATGGCGAGGAGAAGGAGCAAGAAGTTATGCTGGAATAGGGGCCAGTGGTTTGGAGGGACCTGCTTTTCTTTTTCTGAGTCTTACCTGCCTATCGGTAGTATTGGTAGAGCATGCTAGGCACTTAATAAGTACATGTTGACCTGCAGCCACTGGACTCTGTCCTTGGCCCTTTCTCATTCAAGGTTCATCCAAACTTTGGTGAAGACATTAAAGGCATGTTATTAGTTTTGCAGAAGTTACTAAGATGGAAAAGGTAGTTAATAAAATATAGAATTAAGGTTCAAAAATATTTCGGAAATGACTAAAAATGGGATAAAACCAACAAGTGATGTAGCAGATTCAATTTAACAGGCTTTTATTAAGTGACTACCTACAGGGCATTGTTCTAGACTTTGAGGGTACAAAACCAAAAATGAAAGTCACTTCCCTCAAGAATGCTACAATTATACAAAAATAGGATGGAGGTGAACTGGCTTGTAAGCTTCCATATGAGAAAGGCCTTGGGGTTATAGTTGACTCTAACTATACAACACTGTAATATAGTTGCTTTGAAAAAAAATCAGCTTATGAAACAATAAGAGAAATATGAAGTCCAGCTTAAGAGAAGAAGGAGATAGCACTGCTGTACTTTAAATTAAGAGCATTGTGCTCAGTTGAAAGGTTGTCATATGGGGAAAAAAAGATTAGACTTTTTTTCTGTGTTGCTTTAGAGAGCAGAACTAGGACACACTGGTGGAAATAACAGACACAGATCTGGTTCAACACATTCAAGAGCTTTCTAATAATCAGAACTCTGTGAGTGTTCTGTCCTCCAAAATAGTGAGCTCCCCATCGCTGGAAGTTTTTCAACAGAGACTGAATATTCGTATCGTGGGGGTATTATAGTGGGAATTCCTTACAATTAGAGGGTGACTGAATAATAAGGTACATTTCAACTATAAAATTCTGTGATTCTGTGTTTTTAATAATATTTCCTATATAATAATATTTAACTTCAAAAATGAGTAAAAGCAATAGTAGGAATGTTAGTCATCGTGAATAATTAAGTATATTTACTGTGGCATTTAAAAAATTTGAGAGACAATTTCTGGGAAATTTAATAATTTTATTAATAATGCCAACATGTTTATTAATTTAAAAAACATCATTTGGTCGTCTCTCTTAGACCAAAGACCCCTTATGGCAGTAGGCTCACATTTTACATACCCTTGGAAAAGCAGGTGTTCCTGAGGGTGGCAGTCAATTCTGGTTAACATGAGAAAATGAATGTTACAATAAGAGGCTGGGCTATATTACAATGAGGGTCTTGGAATATGTGACTTGGCTCACCCAAATCTTGATCAAAGAGATTTGTCATTTTCTATATCACCTGTCTGACAAAATATTTTCCATATTTTTGTAATTCATATTTCCCCAGACCTGTCTGAGCAAACACAATGAGCAGACACCATTAGCCTAAATGTAGAATTTCTTTTGCTGCCTTTGATTAGATCTCAGCCATCTTGGCTGGGTAAGTCTTTGAGAGATAATTCCCACATCGGTTGATTTCTGGATAAGGAAATAGAAAAGGGGAAAAACTGTGGCTCTGATTCAATAAGTAGTTATTAATATAATTTCTCTCATTACATATACACTCACAAATAAACACTAGTAAACATCTCCCTAAATTGACCTGAACATTGGTTTATTTGGTATGAAGAACATATTATATGGATCTCTGATCAAATGCATTTCAGGCTTGACATAAGAAAAACCTGAAATATAAGTTTAAGTTTAGAGATTAGAGAATGTGGTCTCTACTAAGTCTACAATAGCCCCTCAGAATGTCAGACACTTACACATCACTAAAGATCTCCTTCTAATATTTTCATTATTTAGTAGTGGGGAATAATTAACACTTGATCCACCTGCACTTTTTCCCTTGCCTCACCCAAGCAACCAGTGTCGCACATGTGTGAGATGATAAAGGTTTGAAGTTACTGCTTATGAAACGAAAACATTCTCTGAAAAAATTAAGCAATGTATCTAGGTCTTGTATGCAATTGTAGGCAATGATCTCATTCTGTTATATGCTTTACAAACGAAAATATAGGACAATTCACCATGTATTTGGTATTGTTGGAACAAATAGCTAGACTTCTAGGATGAACTGACCAATTTAATTCAAGAAGTTCTAAGAGAGTCATGATGTCTTCAAGGAAGTGCTTGGGATTTTCTGATGAGCCTTTGATTTCCCTTGGTTATTTGTTTTATTTGTATTATGGAAAGGCTTAGTTCAGTGGTGTCCAACTCAATTAGAAACAGAGGCCACTAATTTCTATTAAAAAAACCAAACAAACCTGTGGGCCACATTGACTTAGTGTCAAAATATAATATTATCTATGTTTGATTATATTTTAATTTACTTTGTTAAACATTTCCCAATTATACTTTAACTTGGTTTGGCTACACTTGGGAGTGTGGTGGGCTGCATGTACGTTTGACTTCTCCCAGCTAAGGGGTAAGATAAGCCAGCCTTGAAGCCAGGAAGACCCAGTTTCAACTCTCGCCTCTAACATATACTGGCTCTGTGACCCAAGGCAAGTGGCTTAACCTCTCAAGTCAGATTCATTCTCTATCCTCTATTTGTCTTATGATATAAAGGAAAATAAGGTAGAATAAATGAGTATAGGGGAAGGAGAAATGGAGGTAACAAGCATTTATTAAGTACCTACTATGTGCCTGGCACTGTGCTAAGTACGCTACAAATATCACATTTGATCTTTATAGCAACCCTGGGAGAGGAGTACTGTTATTATCTCCTTTGAGTAAACTGAGGCAGACAGAGGTTAACTGATCTGACCAAGGTCACATAGCTAGAAAGGATCTTTGGTCAAATTTGAACTCAGGTCTTCCTGACTTCAGACCTAATGCTCTATCTACTAAACCACTTAGCAAGGAATCAAGCTATATTCCTTACTCACATTTTATATGCACTTGAGATGTTTTGAGGTCACCTTTAATGCTCTTAAGTCAGGGGAAATCCTGCCTCAGAGGCTTACATCTGTTTCTTTCTATCTCAGTGTTCAATTCATAGCCAGACAGTAAACCCTGAGGCCAGGTTCCCATAGGACTGCTTCTCACCAGGGCAGAGGAGAAATAAAGGTGGCTGAAACATCAGCATCATTCCTTTGTTGCGAGTAGTGGTGATACTAGTTCTCTTGGGCCTCCATTTGAGCTGATTACGTTATTAGAGATCCACGTAATAAGTTCTTCATGCCAGCTGAACCAATTATCACGTCAATATAAGGAGACATTTGGTTGTGTGTATGTGTGCGTAAGTATGAGTATGCACGAGTATGCATGCACAGATATATGTGTGTGTGTGTATATATACATATACACACACTTAACTATTAGTGAATTTTATAGACAATACCTGGAAATAGCACTGGATTTGGAGTCAGGAAAGCTTGGGTTCGAATCCCAACTCCCATAAGTGCTGTGGACTTGATGGCTATTATCATCCCCCTCACACCCCAGTTACTGTGGATATCTTGGTTGTGAACTGCTTGCTTAGTTATTTGACCCCAGACTTTTTCTCTTCCTTCTTCTTTGCATGTCTTCTTGGTTAGTAATGATTTGCATGAATTCTTGGTAGCAAGTTGCTTTCTGTTGTTTATGTGATCTGTGACTCTTAAGCATATTTTTCTGCTTCTGATGTACCCTGCTTCCTTATTCCCAGAATCCTCTCTAGTATTCTTAGCTTTCTGCCACCCATTACCTAAGATGAAATTTTTAGGTGTTTTCTGATATTTTGAGTACATTTGTATTAAATTTGGAATGTTACAAAGTATCCTGAAATCAGGCAGCTATATTTCCTAATAGCAATGAAGAAATGGAAAGAGTAGGTGATGAAGAGGTCATCTCGTCTACTTAAATTGTGAAACTTTCCTCTATAAATTACTTGGTTCCCATAGGAGAGAACCAAATCATGAAATTAGAGAAAGCTAACTAAGATTGAGAGAAAAGGGAGATTATGATCTAGAGCAAGACAGGCAGAGATTTGGGCAACTTAGATAAGACGATTCTGTCTATACAAAGAAATACATTTTTATTCATTCCAAGAGTAGACTCTTCCTGAGGTCATTAGGGAGTGATATTTCCTGATCATCATCACAAAGACTGAGTTTCAGATATTAATACATTGCATTCCTTTAGAACAGAAATTATACAAGATGATGGAAATGAATGAAATAATGTGATACAGTAAAAAAAGAATAATAGATTTGAAGGCATAGGATTTATATTCTAATGCTGGTTCTGCTACTAACACCCATATGACCTTGGGCAAAACACTTTCCTTTTCTGGGTCTCAGTTTCCTCTTATGTAAAATGATGACAGTGACCTAGATGGTCTCTTAGACTTCAGTAAAGCAAATGGAGTGAGATTGAGGGCTTTGCCCAGTGAATTTAGTTGTCTGGGCTTTGGGACAGGACACATAGTGATTCAGGTCAGCTTGTCTTGTTCCAACCAGTTGGGGTTTTTTTGTTTGTTTGTGTTTTGTTTTTGGTTAGGCAATGGGGTTAAATGACTTGCCCAGGGTTACACAGCTAGTAAGTGTTATGTGTCTGAGGCTGAATTTGAATTCAGGTTCTCCTAACTTGAAGGCCGGTGCTCTATCCACTTCACCACTTAGCTGCCCCTAGGTGATGGTTTTCAAATGCAACCTCTTCAAATATTCTAATAGCCCTGTTCCATCCTTGAAGAAGCCTAATTGTTTCCAATGCCATTTTACCTAGACTTTAAAAAGGGAGGAGGGGGAAGGAAACAGTATAAAAATCCCCAAAGAGTTGTAAATATCCAACTGTATTTCTTTTCCAAATACTTCAGCCCAACAAAAAGTCCTGAATTATTTACACAAACTTGTCATCAAACTGACCTTGTTCTTTTTCTCCCTTCCCCCCAGCCTTTCTTCCATTTGGTCAGCCTCCATCCCTCTCAATCCCCCCAAGCCCTGAAGCTCCCACACACTTTTTTTCTCTCATCTTTTTTCTCCCTCTCTTGGGTTTTAGAGAAGAAACATTGGAATTAGCAATTTTATTGCTCTCTTCTCTCTTTCTCTTTGCATTTGCTTAACCTCTTGGAGAGTTGGGATTTCCTGCTCCACAGTCCTAATGCAGAAGGCAACAGGAAATGTTGATCTAAACTTACTTAGGCCATGGGGTTAAGAAGAGATGCAGTGTGGCATTAACATTGTGTGTGTGTGTGTGTGTGTAGACAGCCTCATGTGGACTCATCTCCATTCTGTGTTAGGTTACATCCCCTTTCTGGGAGTGACTTCACTGTCTGCATTACTTAAGACTAGGAAACTTTTCTTAAAAAAAATTAGTGTTTTGGAAGATTCTGCTGTAGAATCCAGTACTATGGTTGAGCAGAGGAGAATGAGCAATATCTGTAGACTTAGTTGAAGTAGGAAGGAAAAGACCTCCGTGTTTCAGTCAGTAAGTTAATAAACACTAAAGGTATACTATGGGACAGACAGTCACTGTGCTAAGCCCTGGAGATATGAACAAGACAGACAGTCCTAGACCTCAAGGAATTTACAAACTAAGGGTTAAGGCAATATACAAAAGGAAATTGAACTGGAGGGTGATGGAGGAGAAGATACCTGGCGTGATCCAAAGAAGCCCTCAAAATGTAGAGCCAATGAGAAATGAAGAAATGTCTGGCCTGGGCTCTCTCTTTAAATGGAGGTTATGAGTGCATGGAGGAATTCATGAGTGTGTGCTCCAATAAGGCAGGCAGAAAGTACTGATGAGATGTGAGTACCAAGGCTTATTGGATCTTGAAGGATGATGAGATTTCCCAATGACAAGTTTCCTAGGGGCAAGATAGAGGAGTTCAAGTAGAGTATAGAACCGAGTGGGAATGGTGTCTAACATGCCAGTGTCATACCATTCTTATCTAAAATGAACATTGTGTTTGTCCCAGCCTATATACATGACCATAGGTGAGAGACCATGGAGTCTGGGTGTGGTGTAAGGGGGTAAAACAATAGCAACAACAAAAACAAGTCCTCATTGGCTCCAGAGTCAAAGGATTTGGGTTCAACTCTTGTCTATGCTACTTAGAGCCTGTAAGGCTTTCAATAAATCACTTCTCTCTGAGCCTTGGTATCTTCCACTTTAAAATGGAAGTAGAGATACTTGTACAACTAACCAGGTTATTTTGGGGATATGATTTGATAAGATATGAGACTTTTTTGTTTAGTTGTGTCTGCCTCTTTGTGACCTCTTCAATGGCAAAGATACTGGAGTAGTTTTCCATTTCCTTCTCTAGCTCTTTTTTATAGATGAGAAATTGAGGCAAACAGGGTTAAGTAACTTGCCCAGGGTCACACAGCGACTAAGTGTCTGGGGTAAGATTTGAACTTAGGAAAAGGAGTCTTCTTGATTCCAGATCCAGCATTCTGTCCATTGTGCCACCTAGCTGCACTCCCTCCCAAGATATGAGAAGCTCTACTATATGTAAATGTGAGTTGTTAAGATGGAATAGTGTGGATCCTTCTGTCACTGTGCCTCAACTCTTCCCTCCTCCCAGTAAGCGCATTGAAAACAAGGGCTATTTAATTTTGTGTCTTTGTATCTCTACAGCCTAGCACACAGTAGGTGCTCAATAAATGCTTTTTAAATTGAATTGAATGTCTGCTCTGGATGATCCTTTGTGTCTTAGAAGAAAATTACAGGCTTTTCTTGAGTCTGCAGCTGTCAACCTTTTCCCAAAGTGTTTACCAAAAACAGCAGGCAGTGCTGTAAGCTGACTTCCACATACCCACCCTGCTTATGCAGCACACTTCACACATTCCCCACTCAGTTAGTTAGAAGCCTATTGTGGATTAGCCTGTCACAATAGGAAGCCCTGTGAAATGTCTCTTTCTGGAGAATAGGGCACTGAATTTATGCTTCCACAAGGTGGAAATTTAGGCTACCATTGGCTGAAGAGCCCTTTGATTCAGTGACACTGGCCTCCTAGCTGTTCCTTGAATAAGAAAGCCTGCCTTTCAGGTCAGGGCATTTTCTTTGGCTGTCCCCTATGCATGGAACTTTCACCCTCTTCTGCTCCCACTACTGACCTCAGGGACTTATGATGGGGTGCTTGGGTGCTTATGTTTGGTTGCTTGTACTTGGACCCCAATTTCTCCCTAGCCTCAGAAACACTATCCCTGACAGTTTCTCCCCAGCTTAGCAATTACTCATGACTGGGTCCCAGCAAGACCCTTATCTCTTTCCCTGGTGCAGTTACAAACAGCACCTGAAGGAATTATTAGTTTGAACTGGCTTTGTACTGGGTCATAAAGATATTCTTACCCACTGGACTATCTATACTACCGCCCTACCTCATTATCTACATCCTGGACTTCTCTTTATTTGTATTCTAGACTTAAGACATATGTGTACTCCCTACTTCTATCTTGTCAAACAAGACATTGATTGGTAGCAGACTGGACAACTCTCAGTTACCCTGAACTGTAGTTAACTTAGTGACGTAGCAGGCCTAAAACCACACCTCCATGTGGCCCCTGTTGCGGGTTTTTCCTAGTGGACTCTGGGTAAAACACCTGCACAGTAGGTAGGAGAAGTGCACGTTTTTTTAAGAATGACCACTCCTTAACACTCCCTAATCCCACCCTGAATCACCTAGTTAGCATATTGGCACATGTTTTATTGTATTTTATCCTATATAAACTTTAACTGCACCTTTTTAAGATCGCAGGATCCTTAAGAATCCTTGCCCACTGAAAAGTGTAACAATAAACTTTTCCTCTGGCTGGAAGAAGATTTGAGTTGAATTCATTCAAGCAGGGCCCGGTGCCAGCAGCACCCTAGAAATTCCTAGACCTCTTCACTTCCTTTAAGTTTCAACCAATATTCTACTTACTACAGGAAGCCTTCCCTAAACCCATCTTAATTCCAGTGCTTTCCTTTTTAAAATAATTTCCTATTTATCCATTATGTATCTTACTTTTTAGATACGCGTTTACACTTTGTTTCCCCCATTAAGCTCCTTGAGGGCAAGGACTAGCTTTTGCCTCTTTTTGTATCCCTAGAGCTTAGCACAGTGCTTGGCACATAGTAGGGGCTTAATAAATATTGATTGATATCCTCTGCAATTGGGTTTTTTTGTTGATGATGTTGTTGTTGTTGTTCTGGACCAGTAATTTCATCTGTGCAGGGAACACCCTGTCTGGAAAAATCAGTCTACCGATACAGATTGGCAAATTATTTGCAATTTATATAGCAAATTGCCTGGGGTACTAAGAGGTGAAGTGATTTCCCAGTGGTCACACAATCATTTTATGTGACAGTAGGAAACAGGACTTGAACACAGGTCTTCCAGACTCCAACGCTGGCCTTCTATCCACCATCAATCACCCCATTACTTCTCTTTGGTTGCTTAACTCTCCTTTAGAGGGAGCTTCCCAAATGAGATAAAAGCTACTGCACCTCAAGCTCAATCCATTTACATCAATGTTTACAAACATTGCCAAAGTGACATTACTGCCATTTACTAAGCATTTGAATGCTGGCTTCATAAATTAATAATGTATTTCAAATGATGTGTTTCAGATGAGCTTCAGAGCCCAGAAGTGCAAGACCCCATATTTTCTTGTTCAAGCACCTCAAATACATTTATTTATTTTCTCATGTTTATCTCTTTTCCAGGAACTTGTTCATGTTGACTTCAGAAATTGAAAGCCTTGAGAGGTTTTCTAATGAATAGAATGAATTTTGTTCTTGTGCACAGCAGACTTCCTCCCCTAACTAGCATAGGTAACCTAGAGACTGCCTTTAGTAAAAATTTCTTTTCTTTCTTTTTTAAAAAATGTTACTCTTTGTCTCTATGAAATTCCACATTTCCGTGTTTAAGGAATGTTCTCATCAGTTTTCCCAGGACCCTGATGAGGCAAGTTACAAGTATGAATACAATTTCAAGCCTTAGTCACTCAAAATTGCGCTAAGACTTTTGCAACAACCTATATTCCTATTTGAAAAAAAGTTTTAGAAAGTGGCTTTCAGGGGATTGCTCACCTACCCAGTAACTCTTTTCCAGGCTATTTATTTTTCTAGCCGACTAGGCAAACAAAGGAGCACATGACTTCATGCCTAAGGCTCTTTTAAAAAGTGAGCTGAGACCTAAAATATAGAATAAGTTTGTTTTCTTCCTCTGTTGCTTTAGGAGTAGAGGAAGCTAATACTTGTGGAGGACCTCAGAGGGTATTTGATTCAGACACAGTATCTTATTTGGGGCTGTCACTAGTTGTATCACCTTAGTTAGTAGTCATTTAAACTCTTAGATCTCAGTTTCTTCATCTATAAAATGTTGAGATTGGAGGAGGTGATCATTAAGAATCCATACAGCCCTAACATTCTGAGGTTCAATGATGATAGAAAGGTATTTGTACAACCTAGGCAAGATTTGAAAATCACACCCTCTTTCCCTCCACTGTAGACTTTTGTCAGCCACAAGGATAGATAACACATGCAACTTGACTTGTCAAAAAATAATTACTTAAGTGCCACAGAGAATAGGATTTTCTGTCTTTAAAAATATATGCTTTTATAAAAACTGACATTGACAAATGCCCTTTGTTGAATTTTTCTCTTCCATTTTCATTTGTACCCCAGTAGAATTTAAGCTTTGTGAGAGCAGGGATTGTTTCATTTTTGCCTTTTAATCCTCAGCACTTAGCTCTGCTCCTGGAATATAATACTTACATAATTAATTGTTTGGTGAATTGAATTGAGTGGGCTGTCTTATCTTACCTATCTTTAGTCCATCTTTGCTTAGAGGCAGGAACATATTAGCAGATATGGGGACACCTGATATACATCTTATGGAATGGTGAAAATTTGGTGAAGAATCTTGTGATTTTCAATCTGTCTACAAGGTAGTAGCATGCTGTGCTGACTCAGCATTTTGGACAAGCCCAAGGCAAGCAGATTGTAAGCAAAGTCATGGGATATGGTTTAATTATCAGGACACCCAAAAGGAAGACTCAGACTAAGTTGGAGGCCTCCAGTTTATGATTCTGTGGGTTTTACCTAAAAAGCTGTTACCCCAAACAGTTAAGCTTAGGTTTTATCCTTAACAATCCTTCTTTTATTCCCTTCCTGCTTTTCCATCATTACCCCGCTCCACTCCTGCTGCTCTTACAGAGCTACCATGGGTAAAATACCATACCACTCTTTCATTCTAAAGGGAAGCAATTGAAAGCATTTCTCTGGTAATTTAAGTACACAGCAGCTACCTTTGCAAATGTCTGGCTGCTAAATTATCCCCTTGGCTACCCATTTGGAGGAAGGGGGAAAAAAACCCTGGAAGAAAAAAAGCTTCGCAAAAAAAAGTGGATTTTCCTTAGTTTTAGCCAATTTTCCATCTCTTAAAAAATGCTCCCTTTCATTCCCTTTCTCTTCCACAATACCTAGACACAAAGCTCCATATTATTTATTCTCTGACCAAGATAAACAGTTACATTTGCTACTGCTGTTCCCAGATAAAGTTCAGAATTGTACCTTCCTCTTTTTTATGCACTAACTGAGGGGTTCCTGGGGTGGCATGTTCTGCTACTCTCCCTTACTGTTCTAAATGCCACAAGTGCCTGTCATAAACCACCTCCTTAATTATGCAGAAGTGGAGCTGAATGGTTAGTTAGCGTCACTACTGCAATTACAGCGGTTTTTCAGGTCTGCCGCTGTTTTATGTGACATTGCTTTCTAAGTTGCTGATTAAGATGATGTACGGGGGTGGAGCCATTCCACCCACTATGGGATGGTTGGCATTGAAAGGTAGGTTAATGGAACTTGGAGCAATTTTTTATGACCTGGAAGCAGTTAAGGAAGGGAAACTGAGGAGGGAGGGAAATAAATGTCCATTCATTTTTTTTTTCCTTTCTATAGAAGGTCTTGATGAATAGTAGGTCTTGCCCGGATCAGCCAGACATAGTACTGAAGTTGTTAGGGAAGCAACTACAATAATAATTTGGAAGAAGCCCAGGGTTAAGCTGTAACTAATTTCATTCCTTTTAGCATCTCCTTCATAAATGAAATTAGCAGAGAAGCTGTGACTTTGAACTTATTATGTATCACAACATTTTTTTTGATGTAATTGGTGCATGAAATGTTCTTAAACGCCTTTTTAAACTGATACAGAATTATGATGGGGGTGGCATGGCAGGGCATTTATTTATATATTTACAATTCAGAGGAGAGAGAAGACTCTTGAGCTGAATAAATATTGTAAGCACTAACTACCAGATTGTGATGGAGAGCTTGGCTTATCCGGCCTACCAGCTCAGCTCCCTCAGGGGATCCCCTTCACTGCCCTTTACTAGTTAGGAGACAGAAAATTTAGCAGCACTGCACAAGCTCTCACATAATTGATACTAAAGAACTGTACAGTTTCCCTTTAAAATGTTGATTGTAGCTACAGGGGATGTGCTTTTATGTTAAAGTCTAAAGAGTTTTCATTTCAAAGACAGGGATTTGTTGAAGTTGTGGGCGTGTTTGTGCATGCCACCTGAGAACTATTTGGTTTTTACTGCTATTTTTCTTTAAAGGCAGTACATTTATTTTTTTGGAGGGGGAGGGAGGAGAATAGTCTCATAGCTCTAGTACAGATTTTCTTCTCTTCTTCTGAACAGTTTAGAAGGCAACAGTGCAACATAGCCTTACTCTCCCAGTAGCTTTATAGATAGATACATAGATTAGATACAAAGAGATAGATGGGGTTATCTCTATCTCTGTCTGTCTGTCTGTCTATCTATCTATCTATCTATCTATCTATCTATCTATCTATCTATCTATCTATCTATCCATTGTCCCTTCTGCTGTCACTGCCACCACCCAGGATAGTACTGTGTCTAATTTTGCTCTCTACATTTTAAGAATGATAAAGAAAAAGGATGTAGAAGAGCAAAAGAATGTCTAAAGTTATGAAAATCAGCCCTGTATAGGGAGAGGTTAAAAGTATTGAGACTGTTATCCTTAAGAAAAGTTTATTAAGACTAATTTTTTTTGGACTGGATCCATGTTTTAATTATTATAGAGGAGAAGTTCTTAACTTTTGTGTGAGACGTGGAACTCTTTGGCAGACTAATGAAGTGTAGGACCCCTTCTCCGAAGAATGCTTTGTGTCATCATTATTGTTGTTTTTGTTGTTGTTCAGTTGTGTCTGACTTTCTCTAACCCCATTTACAGTTTTCTTGGCAAAGATACTGCAGTGGTTTACCATTTCTTTCTCCAGCTCATTTTACAAACAGGGTTAAGTTACTTGTTTTAGTTGTAGAAAATAAAATACAAAACATTACAAAAAATATATTAGAATACAGTTATAAAAACAAAACAAAACAAAAAACCAAATATTTTGACACATACCTGGTATGGGGAATTCCTAGCAAGGAAACCCATCCTACTAATATAAGTAGATAACTACTTTACAATAGTTAACTCTCTCTCTCTCTCTCTCTCTCTCTTCTCTCTCTCTCTCTCTCTTCTCTCTCTCTCTCTCTCTCTCTATATATATATATATATATATATATATATATATATATATATATATATATATATATATATATATATATATATATATATATATATATATATATATATATATATATATATGTAGTTACCTGACCACTGAGCAACCCTCCCCCTTCCTCTTAATTTATCCAGGTCCTCCCTTTACTGAAGGCTCAACCTAAATTCTACCACCTTGTGGAATGTTACAAGATTATCCATAGAAACTGCTCATTTTTCAATTCAATTCAGTTTAGCAAGCATTATTTAGTGCTTACTGTGGATCAGACAAAGTATGCTAGGTCATGAGCTTACAAAAAACAAGCAGAAAAAATTTCTCTATTCACAAAGATCTTACATTTTACTGATTGGAGGGAGAAGCCATTTCCTCATTTATTAAATCATTCATTCATTTATTTATTCAGCAATCATTTACTAAGATTTTACTAGTTTGTGCTAGGCTCTGGGGATACAAAGAAAAAACCAAGACGTTGCTGGCCTCAAGGATATTCTATTCTTTTCAAGGAGGCCTCCAGTAACAGAATCATAAATTGGTAGAGCATGAAGGGACCTCATCTAATCCAACTCACTCATGATACAGATGAAACACTCAGGCCCAAAGAAATAATAGCACTTTGCTCAAGGTCAAATGACATTTTAAGTGGAAGTTCTGGGACCAGGACCAAGGTTTTCTTGATTCCAAGTCTGACTCTTTCTGTTGGATCACATAGTGCAATTATTCTCTCAGTCCATCACCAACACTCCCTACTTTTGGTTACATTCACCACCTATCTTCAACTAGTCAACTACTTAAAAAATGTACTTGCTACTGTGCTAAAAATGCCTCCCTCCCGTGCCCTTTTGCCATTCCTGTTTTGCCAATCTGAGACCTCAGGATACCCCTGACTATTTTATTTCTCTACTACTAGGCTGCCAGACTATGCTGGAGAAAGGAGCAGAACCATACTGATTGCATCCATTACAGACTAGTACTTGCTAACCTTAGCTGGGCCCTTGATGTTACTTGGCAGTCATTGTATATTCCTCTTCACAGCAATCTTACACACTTTCCCCTCTCATCAAACCTTTCATCTCATCCTCTTCCTGTCCTACTCTGAGCATATAGGAGGAAAATGTTCATAGTGTTGTTCCTCAAGACCCCTTCTCTCTGCCTCAAAAATTTTCTGCATCTATACTTACCTCTTGATTTAGAGATTTTACATATGTGTGTGTGTGTGTGTATCTGTGTATATGTACACATATATTTATGGATCCTTTTAACTACAGGTGTTCTTAACCTGTTTTTGTGTCACGGACTCCTTTGGGAGTCTGGAATCTTGTGAAATATATTGACCCCTTCTTAGAATCATGTTTTAAATAAATAAAATAAGTTGCATTACAAAAGAAACACATTATATGGAAATACAGTTAGAAAGTTTGTGTTTTTTTTAACTAAACGAGTTCATAACTGTTATGTTAAGGATCCTTGATCTACGGAGGCAGCCCATAAGATTTCTGTGCTTTAGTGGATAATCTTCAAGAATTTTTGTGATTAGCAAATTCAGTCTGAGGCCAATCTGGTATTTAGCTTATCCAGACTAGTCTGGTTCTCAGACAACACACATACATCATTGGGCTCTAACTCAAAGCTTTTCCAGTTTGGTAAAACCTACCAGGCCTTGAAGTCATCTAGCTTAGCCTTTGAGAACCCAGGGTGACCTCCAAACCATTATCAGACATCTGAATGGCACTCAAATGGTAGACTGATAAATAAATGGTTATGTAAAATGACTCTCTGAGATATAAACTATACATAATGTGGACATTCTTTTCTTCATAAATATATAGGTTTCTGATATGCTTTTCCAAAGGCCACTCTGATTACATTTTATTGTACTCCATAAAACAGATGCTTTATTCAATGAATAAAATTGCATCCACTAGAGAAAAGGAAGTCTAATTGGATTACCTGGGTTCTACCCCGTGCCAACTCAGAAGGAATAAGTGCAACACCATTGTTGTGGGCACCTTTGTTGTTGTCATTCCCATATATTTTTTCAATAACCTCAGAGGTATGACTATTCCAGTTATTATCTGTCAGTCCTGGCTTTTGCATCTGTTGTTTGGCTGGGTTATGTGCCAATTTCTTATGGTACTGTTGAAATGATCCATCCTTATCATGAATTCCCATTCCCCCATTTTTTCTGCTGCCCTCAAATCCTTTATTTTCTCTGTGGCCCTAGCTACATCCTTTAAGCTCTTCTGAAGAGCACACTGCTATTACAAATGCATTTTGCTTTTTTTATTTTTATTTTTCAATGTGTGCTCAGAATGACCTTTATCTCTCTTGTATTTCTGCCTCTTCCCTTATATCAACTTTATTTCCTAGATTTTAATTTACTTGATCTAAGCTTATAGGAGGCCATATGTGGTAGTGGAAAGAACACTGCCCAAAAAAAGATTCAGGGGAACTTGGCTCTAGTCTCAGCTCTACTGTTAACAGCTGTGTTACCTTGGAGAACTTACTCCTTGAGACTCAATTTCCTAATTTACAAAATGAGGAGGCTCAAATAGGTTTAAATGTTTCTGTAAGATCTTAACAAAAAAGATTTCGTTCAGCTGGTGTTAGAAGGCTGAAATGAAACAAATATAGTATATTTAAGTGAAAAATATCTAAACGGTATGCAATTCATAAAGAAAATCTTTAGTAAATAGGAATAGCCAATTAGGTCTTTGAAAACTTCTTAAGAATTAGAGTGATCCAAAAGTAAAATGGGCTGCATCATGAGATAATGGGCTTCTCACTGGACATTATCAGCCAAAGGGTGGATGAGCTTTTGTTGAGTATAATGTATAAGGAATCCTTGTTCAGGAATGAGTTAGACTAGTCCCTTCCAACTGTGAGATTCTATGATTCTGTGATGATGTGGCCTCTTGGGTTCCTTCTCATTTTAAATATTATGATGCTATGATAAACTTTCCCACTGGTTAATAAAACTTTCTTTAAGAAGGCAGCATGGGGGAGTGTGAAAGGCATTGGACTAGGAGTCAGGAAACCTAAAGATTCTAGCCTTGCCTCTTCCAATTATTAGCCCTGTGAACTTGGAAGAGTCATTTATTTTGTATGAGCTTGAGTTGCTCATCCATGGTAATCTCTGCCTTGCATACTTTACAGAAGTGACAATGAAAAAAATCTGTAAAAGTGCTTTGAAAACTGCAAATATAAGGTATGCTTATTACCATTGTCATTATTATTATTATTATTGTACTTGTAATCATGATCATCATCTTCAGTATCTTTAGCATTATTATTTAGACAAAGAGTTATAATTTTATTTATATAGGAAGCTCCCGAGGTTCCCAAACAGGAAACTTTTGATCAGTCAATAAATATTTATTAAGTGCCTACATGCTAGGCACTGTGCTAAGTGCTGGGGATACAAAAAAAAAAAGGCAAAAGATAATCCCTGCCCTCAAGGAGTTTACTAATGGTAGAGACAACATGTAAACAAATATAGACAAAACAAGATACATACAGGATAAATTGAAAATAATTAAAAGAAGGTAAGCACTAGAATTAAGAGAGGTTGAGAAGGCTTCTTGTAGGGTATAGTATTTTAGTTGGAACTTAAAGGAAGCCAGGGAAGTCAACAGGCTGAGCAGAGGAGGTAGAGCATTCCAGGCATGGGGGACAGAGAGAATACCCAGAGCTGTGAGAGAGAGTATCTTGTTCATGGACCTGCCATGAGGCCAGTGTCATTGTTGCACAGTTAGAAGTATGGAATGAGAAGATTGGAAAGGTAGTAGAGGACTAGGTTATGAACAGCTTTAAATGGCAAACAGCATATTGCACTTGATCCTAGAGGTAATAGGCAATCACTGGAATTTATTGAGTAGGGTGGGGTGACAAGATCAGAGCTGCACTTTAGGAAAATCCCTTTAGTGGCTGAATGGAGGACTGATTGGAGTGGGCAGAGATAAGCAGACCCACCACAGGCTGATTACAATAGTCCAGGTATGAGGTGATGAAGGTCTACACTAGGGGTGTGGCAGTGCCTGAGAAGAGAAGGGAACATATTTGGAAGATATTTCAAAGGTGAAACAGATCTCCACAATGAATTGGGAATGTCAGGGGAGTGGGGTAATGGCGAGAGATATTGAGAAGTCTAGGATAACTCCTGATTTGTGAGTCTGAGAGACTAGGAGGCTAGTGTTGCTTTTAACAGTAATAGGGAAAGTGGTGGTGGTAGAATAGGGTTTAGGGGGAAGATAATGAGTCCCATTTTGGGTATATTGAGTTTAAGATGTCTACTGGACACCCAGTTAGAGATGTCTAAAAAGGCAGTTGGAGATAGGAGATTGGAGGTCAGCAGACTACTGATCAACCACTGTTTACAACCTCAGAATCTAGAAAGATGCCCGAGGCACTGCAAGGTTATAGAAAAAAAAATAAGAGAACCTCATTTGAAACTGGTTACTGATTTCTAAATCAAGACCATCTGCAGTGAGGAAATTAAATATCCTTCATTGATGCTATTTTAAATGTGTTGAATGAAGAGCGTTAATTATACAGCCAAGAACAGTCCTGACTAATGACAAGCTCTGTGTTTAATATCCTAATCTTTGTTGGAATCATTAAGGTTAGTTGAACCAGTCACATTGTCTGACTGTACTGGAGATTCCTAACCAACCAGATCAGAACGGCAGTGAATCACAGAATGGAGAGGTGTCTGCAAAAGTGACAGGAGAAGAGGAAAGATAGACAGACTACTTTGTACAATAGAACACAGTTTCTCAGTGGTTTTTTCTCTGGGATAGCAAAGAAAAAAAAAAGAATGAGTCTTGTTGTATGAAGAAACTCCATCTTTTAAAAAAATGGACTTGTTTTCAACTTTAAAGATATAAAGCATGTTGCTGTATTTTCTCTCTCAAGAGTTTATGTAGCCCATTTCTTTAGATTTAAGTGAAATATTTAAGCTAACTTTTCTATGTATTTGAATGAGAAGTGCTGGCAATATAGAAGGTATGTTGTTGTTACCTGGAATTCAGGAGGGGCTTGAACATATACATACATAATGGATCTCCTGGAGGACCCAAGAGATCAACATTCTGAGAGAAGTGCTTTCCTTGAGACTGAGTTTACCCTCTGTCATGTGACTTTGAGCAAATCAGTTACCTTTCTAGTCCTTCCCGTTCCTTCTTTTAAATAGCTCAACTGACCTCTGCATGCTCCACTGGATATTGTGTGACTGATTTCCTATTTAATGTGTGCAGACAATTCCATTCTTTCCTTCCGGCTCTAGAGGGTACACCAATGTGCTCTCTCATAAGCCTCAGAGGTAGGAAAAAACTTTCAAACTCTCATCTTTTCTCCTTCGACTTGCTTTTCCAGAATAGTCGGGTTAATGCCTGGTTGCCCAATTGTCTGTGAGAGCCACCAAGGAAGCCTCTGTGTGTGTGTGTGTGTGTGTGTGTATTTTTTGTGAGATGGGCTATCTAGCCATGGCAGAATAGTATGACAATACTTCTGCTACACTAAACTCTGATCAGGTAACAATAATAATAACTAATAATTAATAATAGATATTAATAAAGTGCTTTAAGTTTGTAAAGCAATTTCTATATATCATCACATTTAATATTCATAACAGTCCTATGAGGTAAGGGCTGCAGGTATTATCATCCCCATTTCACGGATAGGAAAGGAGAGGTTTAGAAATTGTTATATTTGCTAGGGTCAGACAGCTACCAAGTCTGCTAAACAGAATTTGAATCTGGGGCTTTCTGGCTCCAAGCCCAGCACACTGTCAGTGTGCACACTGTTCTATGGAAATACCTGGATAGAATCCAAGGTACAAGTTACCTTTTTAACCAGTCAGGCTTCATTTGGGGTGAAGTAAACAAGGATGTCCTTTTGAGGGTGTTGTGACAACCCTTAGGGAAGAAATTCAGTTCATACCTGCTATGAGTAGAATGTAGGATAAACAAAAAATGTAGCATTATTCATTTCAAGCTAATGAACTGGGTTTTACCAGTGTATTCTTTCTCGTACTGTAAGGTGCAATAGATGGTCAGAAAGTTTAACTTTTTTGCTAGATAAATTCAGTTTAAATATTTATTTTTATATAGATGTGCCTTTCAAATGTTCTAATTTTCCTCTGAATATATATGTTCCAACCAAACATCAGAGATAACTTTTTTTCCCTTTGTATTTATTAATTAATTGACATGTTTCTTTTTGTAGTTAAGGGGAAAATGCTCATTCCTTATTCATCATTTAAAATGAAAATTTATTGCTCAGTATTTGTGTCTTATTAAATAGAACAGGGAGAAAAGGAGCCCCAACATAAGGTAGGGAGGCTCATATCAGAGGGGATGATTCCTAAGCCCTTTAGGAGAGTAAAATTAATGAGGTGAGAGCCCTGCGATCACAGAGGGCTCCCTTGGGGATAGTATGCAGGAGACCAGGAGTTACTGGAGTTGCAGTGCAGTAGACCAAGGTTACCTTCACATTCACAGCTTTCTTCCTGCCCTCTTTTATCTGCAGTAGTTATGAGGATTTTCAGGTAACTGTTCAGCAAATGGGCTGGAGGAAATAAGCGGCAATTTAAACATATACTGTTTGGGGTCATCTAAGTATAGGGTTTCACTGTTCTCATCTGTGGAATTGCTTAGAAGCAAAGACCACACAAAAGGAAGAGCTACCCTGAATCTTTTCCCTGTGGGTGTGATCTGTTCAGTTATATCTGTAGCAAATCTGTCCAGTGTAGCCATTTAAACCAGTCCTATCTAGACAGAGGCATGGGAAGTGATGTCCATGAGGACTTCGTGTGACCTATATTAAGGAAAGCTACTTTTATGCTTCATTGTTAGGCTGAATAAATTGCAATTTTCTTATAATGAGTACCTATGATAAGAAAATAGGATTGATATAGACTGCCTCATAGTGATTCAACTCGGTTCAGTTCAGCATAACACAAGAAAATTTTCCAGGTTCTAGGGATAAAGAAATAAATAGGAAAAAATTCTTAGCTACCATGAGCTTACATTGTATTAGGGGGAAGAAAATTCATTCAGAATATACACACATATAAATACAAGGTAATTTGAGGAGGGAAAAAACTGGGGTTGGGGGAAGCAAATAGAAGAAATAGTAAATGATTTGAGACTTGACAGAACATAGGGATTTTGAGAGCCAGAGGTGAAGAGAGAGTGCTGTGCAGGCATGGGGCCCAGCTTTAGCAAATGCACAGAGGTAGCGGATATAATGCTATTTTGGAGGAACAGTCAATATTCCAGTTTGGCTAGTCCATAGAGTACATGAAGGGGCATACTGTAAAATAAGGCTTTTAAATTTTTCTTAATGAAAGAGAAAGAGACAGATGCACACACAGAAAGACAGAGAGAGAGACAGAAAGAGACAGAGACAGAGGAGAAAGAGAAAGAATTACATGCAATTAAAATATTTTAACTCTATTTTTATTAGAGTGGATATATCTTTCAGTTCTGTATGTCTTATTAAAGTCTTTATGGGTTTTCGTGGCTAAAAAATATCATTACCCTGATGCCTACAAACAAAAAATGAGTGCATTTTAGGGTAAATAGTGAATTATTTTCCATTGTCATTCTGAAGGATCTGCCCTAAACTTCTATGATCATCATCTAATTAGGTTGTCTTCATCATAGACCATAGGTCTCTAGCTTAAGTTTTGCATTCTGACTTAAAAATAAGAACCAAAGGAACTGTTTAATTTCAGACAAAGATTCCTCTTGCTTTTTACATTGAAGTAGTCCAGATTCTTGTTCTCTCTCTGGGGTCCAATACTTTGCTAGCCTTCTTGTCTTTGGTTCTCAGGCTTGAGATCCTAGCTTCCTGGGTCAAGGAGAGAGCTAGAAGTACCCTTCCTACGTTCAATGTTTGTTCCTCAATTCTGCCAGTTATCTCAGTTCTATCAATAGCTTCCTTAAATGTATATCCCAATGGTGATGCAATTAGTATTTCTTTGACTCTTATAATTTTGGGGAGGTAAGGCTGAGCTGCTCTTGTCTCCACATGGCCACCTGATTTCACCAGATGTTCATTTTTTACCAATACACTAAGGAGAAAAGAGCTCAGTGTATTGTCCACAATCAAAGACTGGGTGTTACTGATTAAAATATCTTTATCTGTTTGACATTTGACAGAGAGACAGAGATGTAATCTGAAACTAATTTAAGCATTTATGAATGTTTTCTTTCCTCCTGCCAGATTTAGCATGTACATTAGATGTGGGAAAATTGGAAACACATCCAGATAGAATGGGTAAATTGAATTAGCACTACTTGAGTTGTGTCGTATTGTCTCAGTGATTATTTGTTAATCCATAGTACATGTAGAAAATCTCTCATTGCAAGCAGACATGTTCTTTCTGAAAGGCAGATTAGTAGAAAGAATATTTGTATAGTAAAACCTTCAACAGAAACCTTCAACAGAAATGCTATGGAATAATGGTTAAATTAGCCTATAAATCAGGGGCTCTTAGATAAGGGCCCAGGAAACTGTCTGTCTCTCTGTCTGTCTGTCTGTCTATCTATCTATCTATCTATCTATCTATCTATCTATCTATCTATCTATCTATCTAACCTACTTATCTATCTACCTACCTACCTACCCATCTGTCATCTATCTGTAACTATTTCAGTGCAATTGCTTTCCTTTTTAATTATTATGCCTTTAAAACTTCATTCTGCTGAGTCCATAAACTTCACCAGACTGCCAAAGAGTTCCATGACACAAGAAAGAATATGAGCCCTTGCATTAGGAGATCTTGAATTTGTCTTGGATCATGATTTTAGGAGATTAATGGAAAACTATTACATTGACTATATAATAGAAGAAGAAACCTATTTGATTCAACATTACTCATAATCTCTAGGTTCTATTCTGCAGGTTATCTAGGATTTCATTCAGTGTGTTTTTAAATGATCCAAAAGAGAAATTTGGATATCCTTAGGTTCTATGTTGTTATTGTTCTGTCATTTTCCGGTCATGTCTGACTCTTTGTGACCCCTTCTGATGTTTTCTTGGCAAAGATACTAGAGTGGTTTGCATTTCCTTCTCCAGCTCATTTTACAGATGAGGAAACTGAGGAAACAGGGTTAAGTAACTTGCCCAGAGTCACACCGCCAAGTAAGTGTTTGAGGCCAGATTTGAACTTAGGTTTTGCTGACTACAGGATCTGATGCTGTATCCCCTGTGCAACCTACCTGGGTTCTATAGTTCTTTGTAAAATTTGTCCTTCAATGACCAAAAGGAAAAAAACAACAACTCCTAATTCAAGTACATTCTGATTAGATGTGTATATAGCAAATACAAAAAACTTGTACTATGCCCAATAATACATGAAACTATGGTTGCGTTGGAGACATAAGATAAAAAATACACAAACTTCACTCTCAAATTGCTTACAGTCTAATTTGGGGCATTTGATTGTGTGATAATAGATGTATTTTGATAAATACAAAGAAGAGATACATTCAAAATATTCTGACAATTTGAGCAGAGAAATACCGCCTTCCAAGATAATGGAGAGATGGTGAAAGTCTTCATGGAGGAAAAGTTATATAATCGTGGTCTTAAAGGGAGAAATATCAGTAGACAGAAATTGGATGAGGAAGGATATACATTCTAAACACGAAGGATAGCATGACAAAAGATACAAAGGAAAGATGAGAATGGGGTAATAAGTAGCAAAGTTTGGCTGAAGCAGGTGGTGCATGAAGGTGAGAAAGATAAGATAAGGCTGAAAAGTAAGTTAAAGTGTCATTGTGGAAAACTTTAAATACCAAACTATAACCTTTTTATTTTCTTTTATCCTAAAGAGTGGTCTCCAAAGTGACAATCAGGTCACCCTGAGGGCCTGTGGCCTGAACACAAGGGGTATGTGATCAACCAATTAGAGGACAGGAAGATGAGATACATCAAACCATTTCTGCAATAATCAATTCAAGGGTTTATCTCTGACATACTATATATCTCATTAACCCCCAGTAATCCCCAATCTCCCCTATTCTAGCCACTAATCTCCTACTTTCTCAGCCAAACATTAAAACTTCAGGATAGTATAACCTGCTACCCCCCATAGGATACTTATGCACATACCCTTAGGAAAATTCTGCCTTTCTCATGCCCCTATGCTTTTTCTTTTACCTTCTCTGTCAATCACTTTTGTGGATGTCACAGATAGATCTGAGATAGTAGGCAGTGACTACTAAGAGCCCTATCTACAAAATTTGTGTTTTAGGTGAGAATTCTCACGATCTCAATACATTGTTTTCTCTCCCAAACCCACCCTCCTTCCAAACTTCTCTCATACTGTCAAAGAAACCACTCTCTTTCCATTCATCCTAAACCTTGATGTCATCTTTGACATCAAAGTGGACAAAATCAGTTGCCAAATCTTATCATGTCTATCTCCACTTCTCTGCTATCTGTTCCCTTCTGTCTAGTCAGCCACCACCCTAGTTCACATGCTTAGCACCTTTCACCTGGACTCCTACAACAGCACTAGTTTTAATTGGCTTCTCTGCTTAATACCTCCTCTCTCCAGTTCATCCTTTATATAGTCACCAAAGTAAAACTTAGACCTGTCATTGCTCTACTCAGAAAATTCCATTGGTTCCCTATTGACTCTGGGAAAATATTATTTGATCTTTGTTGTTGTTGTTGTTGTTGTTCAGACATGACCCCATTTGGGTTTTGTTTTGTTTTGGCAAAGATACTGGAGTGTTTTGGTGTTTCCTTCTCCAGCTGGTTTACAGATGAGGAAACTGAAGCAGCCAGTTAAGGGATTTGCCCAGCGTCCCACAGCTAGTCAGTGTCTGAGGCCAGATTTGGAAAGAGGTAGATGAGTCTTCCTGACTCCATGCCTGGCACTCTGTCTACTGTGCCACCTCGCTGCCCTATTTAATCTTTATCTCATTCATTTTAATCTTTCTACAAATTTTATTTTCTATGTAATTATTAGTAGAGTGGTTTATGTATATAATTTAGAAATATGTGAATACATGCATCCTGGAGACGGATACTTAAACATTTTTTACTGATGGGCTGAACAATCAGAAAAATGTTGGACGGCACTACTATAGACCAGTGCAAAAACAAAAGGTTTTTCTGTAAAAGTGATGTGATCGCAGCAGGAGAGAGATTATTCAGTCATTAATATAAAGAATGGATCAAAGAGGGAGTAGTACTAGAGGCCAGGATACCAGTTAAGGGGTGTTACAATATATAGTCCATTCAAAGCCTTTTATGATAAGCTATAATTCTTTGTTATTGTTCAGTCGTTTTTCAGTCATGTCCAACGTGACCCATTTGGAGTTTTCTCGTCAAACATACTAGAGTGGTTTGCATTTCCTTCTCTAGCTTATTTTACAGATGAGAACCTGAGGCAAACAGGGTTAAATGACTTCCGCAGAGTCTGTGTCTGAGGCTGAATTTGAACTCAGGTCCTTTTGACTCCAGGGCTAGCACTCTATCTACTGCACCATCCAATTGCTCTTAATATAATTATGCATCTCAAATATTATCTCATACTACTCTCTTCCCCCTGTTTTATGCCCCAGACAAACCGGATTGCTCTGTCTTTGAAGCAGCTGTGTCCTTAAGGCACCTAGGTGATATAGTGGATAGAGTGATTGTCCTGTAGGCAGGAAGACCTGAGTTCAAGTTCAGCCTTAGAGAGTTAGTACCTGTATGACCATAAACAAATAATAACTTCTAAGTGCCTCAGTTTTGTGGCCTCCAAAAAAGGATCTTACTAGCACCTAATTTCCAGTTTTGTTATGAAGATCAAATGACATAATATTTAGGACAGTGCCTTAGTGCAGAGCCTGAGACATAGTAGGAAATTAATAAAAGCCTGTTCTTTTCCCCTGTCCCTTTCTTCCCCCATTTAGAGGATTCTGAGCTTCTTCTATGCTTTTTCGCCCTTGTTCATCACGTTTGTTCCCTATTTCTTGAATGCCTTTCCCTCCATCTTTTCATCTGTCAAAATAGTTTAAATATCATTTCCTCCATAAATTTCCCTGATTGCCACATTTGGCAATGACTTTTGCTCCCTCAGAATTCACATAGAACTTTTCTTACTCTTTCTATTGTAACTATCATATATTGTTTTCTATTGTCTATGGCTACATGTGTGTCGTGTTACCGCCATCACTCCCACTGTAAAGTACGTGAGACTAGAGAACTCATCTTATATCAGCTTTGTACCTCACCCATCAGCTAGCACAGTTCTCTAAAAATGGTGGCTACTTAATAAATATTTGCTGAATTGATTTACTACAGAATGTCAGAGAAGAGATTGTAGAACAACTAGGGCAATTTCATGGACTGAGGGGATTGGAGCTGACTCGTAGATTTGGTGAAATTTTGATGTGTATGGGGGTACTTTTCAGTCTGAAAAACACTAACCAAACTATTTCTATCACCCCAAATTCTACTGTGGTATGACTAATAAGAGAAAAAAAAACCTTGGGAAGCAGGATAAATTTTCTTTCAAATTTAAAATAAAATCCTTGATAGAATCTCATTATTTTAAATTTTCTGAGAGAACATTTCCTTCTTGAACCATGAAAAAAAAATAAATAATAGGGGGAAATAGTACTTACTATCTTTAGGGGAAAGTATCAACTTTGAATTGTCTCAGAGAAGACCTCATTAAACTGTGTGATAAAGTGATTATTCCGTGTCACTTTCCTGGCTTTTCAGCAATTATCTGGAATGGTTTTTCAGAGTGTTTCGACTTCTCTCTTTCCAGTAGCACTTGAACTTCCTTGATTTAGAGATTAAAATTCTGCTAGGAAAAGGTGAGGTACAAAGTGGTGTCAAATCTTGATTCACACACGCTAAAAATTCCACATCAGCTGTGACAAGATTTTGAAAGACGTCGAAGGCATTCTTGAGCATTTTCTCATAAATTAAGAGTGTTCATGACCCAGTCTTTTGACAGTGCAGTGAAAATGAAATTTTTCTCTCCCTAATTTTTCACACATTTCTGAAAACACAATTTGAATGAAACTTTTAATATGAAATTCTCTAATTTGACTCCCCTCCTTTTTCTTGGCCTCATCTTTTTGACGTAATCTTTGCACTTATTGGCTCTTCTTAGAATTTCAAATGGCAAAATATTCCACAGGCAGATTTCATAGCTAGCTGTCATGGCCAGCTGGAGCATAAGACAGGATAAGACCCTTATAGGATGCTAGAATGACCGGTTAGGGTGACTTTCAGTTTTGGACTTGTAATTATTAGTTGACTATCAACAGTTCAAAGGAAGTATACTCTCTTTGTCTAATGTTTTATTATAAGAAAAAGCGCAGAGAGGTGTTTTGTTTAATTTGAATAAAGAGTAGATAATAGAGAGCTAGAATTTTTTAAATTAGCTACATTTATTGTAGTTAGTACTATAGTTAATCTTCTTAATTTATCACTTAGTGTAGGGCAATTACCCACAATATGGAAATGAGTCAGGGTTATTGTATCACTGGGAGGTGATTATAACTTTCAAGTTAGATTTAAGCCAGTACAGAATTATCTACACCTCTGAGTTCTCATTTAGTACAATATTTGATACATAGCTATCCTCTGAGTTCTGTGACATTGCAAAAGGTGACCTTTTTGCCCTCTTATCAAACTAACTTTAGTTAAAAATGCTCCTTTACCACTCTCCTGCTGGGCATGATTAGTGCTGCTTTTAATTTAATTGAAATGGGTTGATCAATAAGGTCAATTTTTATGGATTTATTCCCATCATCTGATGTGGCAAATCATCAATTATCTTTATTTAAATTAACATAGATTACCATGAAAAGAGGGTAAATTGCTTTGTAGATTTCCTAAAGCAGAGCACATCTCTAACTTTGTTCAATACATATAATTTTCAATACAATAACCTTCTGCATGTATTGGTCTTTGATTTATATGCTGTGATTTCTTTCTTGATACATGGACTGCATCTTCAATTCAATAAGCATTTATTCAGCATTTAATGTGAAAGGCACAAGAGTCACAAAGATACAAATGAAATAGCCCCTTCCCTCAAGGACGTTACATTCTACATTCTTAAGTAGTCTGTGCTGATACCTATACCTATCTAAGCATGCTAGGAGGATGAAGTATTGGGGAACATAGATATAGAGCTATCTGTATGCAAAAAAAAAAAACCCTTAGGTCACTGTTGGCAACATTGCTAAAACATAAATAAGGAGTGAGGAAGAAAGAACAAAATCCTAGTAACTACATTTGTGGAAAAAAAGCAGGCATTAATGATCTAGGGATGATACAGAAGAGTTGTAGTAGATCAATGTTTCCAGGTCAGTCTGGTAGCTCAGGCTTGAGACAGAAATGAAATGAGACACTTATGGAACACTTAGCAGTTAACAAAAGGAAGTTTACTTAGAGATGGCAAGAAAAGAACATTTGAGAATGTGACCTTGTTTGAGATGAGTGTCATTTCCCTACTTTTGTGTTATGCATGATGGTCCCTCATCAGTCAGAAGTTTCAGAGTGTAGATGAAGAACTCCAGCAACCAGGAAGATACTTCAAGGACCAGAGTCATTAGTCCTGGGAGCCTGGGCTTCTTCTACATATATTATGAGTGAGTCTCAGAAACTTAGAATCTTTTGGTTTTGGCAATAATGCATCTCAGCAGATCACACCCCCCAAAACTTCATATTCTCACCAGCCTTTCTTTGAAAACAAGCATGTAGATTTATTAAACATATACAAGTAAAATACACATTTATTCATGGTGGGGCATTTTAGTTTGAAAGGTAGGCAGATCATTCTTTATTAAAATTGAATTACCATAATCAGAAAACTACTTTGCCTTTATAAGTTTAATAATGTGTAACTGTTGATAACAAATTTAGTTAGTCAGAGGTGTGCACAGAAGGAAGAGGAAGGAAGGAAGCTAGGAAGGAAGAAAAGGAGAGAGGAAGGAAAGAAAGGAAAGAAAGAAAGGGAAGAGACAGCAACACTTTGCTAAATAATTTATAAATATTATCTCATTTGATCCTCATAACACTCCAGGGAGGTAGGTGCTATTTTACTCTAATTTTATAGTTGAGGAAACTAAGGCTGACAGTTATTAAGTGTGTGTGTTTGTGTTTGTGTGTTTGCATGTGTTTGTGTGCCAGGATGATGCAAATATTATATCAGGCTGGACTTGAAATCTGATCTTCCTGACTCACAGTGACAGTGTACTTATCCACTGTGCCACCCAGCTGGTGATAAAGAGATTTAAGGTTTGTTAGTGGGAGAATACATGCACATAAAACACATATTAACAGTAGGGGGAAAGTAGAGGCTATAATTTGCATTGCAGGTACTCCTGGAATGGCAAGACAAAGAAGGAAATATATCATAATGTCATAAATTTAGATCTATAAGGCAACCCAGAGGTCATTGAATCCAACTCCCTCCTTTTGCAGTGATAAAACACAAGGCCAGAGATGTCAAATGACTTTCTCAGTTAAATAACTTGCTGTGCAGGTAGCAAGTATCTGATAAGGGATTAAAGTCCAGGTCTTCTTGCTCAAGGAGCAGCTAGGTGGCTCACTGGATAGAGTTTTGGCCTTGGAGTCAGGAAGACCTCAGTTAAAATCAGACCTCAGATACTTACTAGCTGTGTGACCCTGCACAAGTCACTTAACCCTGCTTGCCTCAGTTTTCACATCTGTAAAATGAGTTAGAGAAGAAAATGGCAAACCATTACAGTATCTGTGCCAAGAAAACCCCAAATGGGATCATGAACAGTTAGACATGACTGAAACGACTGAGTAACAATAGCTTCTTGATCAAATCAGTGCTGTATTCACTTGCTGCCTCTTATCTTGCTATCTTTTTTAAAAATATGCTGGAAAGTATCATCTTTAAGCACTAACTGAATTTAATATCAAAGCATATGGGAGGAACATGCTTATGGTGGGCACTTAGTGTCAATTATTTTCTTTTAAGTTCTTCCCTTGGAATTATGGATTGACCATGGATAGTCTAATTTGGGCTTACTTTCATTAAATCTTGAGTAAAGTGCTTCCAGAATTTTTAATTTTTGCAGTTTGCCTTTCCTTATTCTTTGTGCCACCTCATATTCAGAAATCCATGCCTTCGGTATCCCTGAACTATTCAGTAATACACAAGGTGGCACCCCAGATAGCCCTTTCCCACTATGCAGCACCATTGGCATCAGACTTTCCCATAAAAACTTACCTGTCTGATATATCTAATAAACTAATCTGAGCTGAGCAAAAAGCAGTTAAGGTTTTCATTTGGACTGGGACTTTTTGAAGACATGTAAGAACAGAGAATATGGATCTAATGATAAGAAGCTCTGAAGGGAATGAGGATAGATATGCATCATCAAGGTACTTTTAAAAATATCCTCTCAAAGGAGATACAACATACCTCTTAGCCTGCGCACACTGGCTTTAATTTGAAATTTTATTTATTTCTAGTTTGAAGTTGTAATCAGATCAATTAATAAATTGTATGCCAGGGCAGGTAGGTGGTGCAGTAGATAGAATACCAGCCCTGGAGTCAGGAGGACCTGAGTTCAAATCCGGTCTCAGAGCAAACACTTGACACTTACTAGCTGTGAGTGTTATCCTGGGCAAGTCACTTAACCCCTATTGCCTCACAAAAAAAAATGTTACTATGCCAGAGCTAGAATGACTGGTTGTAGAGGGAGCCAGCCAGGAGGCATAATGACTAAAGCAATGCTTTTAACATGAAGACAAAACAAAATAAAACAAAATGAAAAACAGAAACAAGCAAACAAAAAACCTGAGTACAAGTTCTTTCTTAAATAAAATAAAACTCACTAGCTATGTGACCCTGGACAAGTCCCTTTACTTCTTTCCTTCCTTAGTTTTCTAATCTGTAAAATGAAGATAAAGGTAACATTTACTTCACAAAGTTGCTGTGAGGACCAAATGAGATAATATAAGCATAATGCTTTGGAAACGTTAAAATGATATATACATATTAGCAACTATTCCAGAAAATATTCAAAGGTATACTAGATGAAATATAATTCACACATCCTTTGGCTTTGAGTCAACCAGGAACAGTCTTATTTTTGAATTCTTGAGACTGGTGTTCCTGTAAAAAACCTGACAGTATTTACAGTGGGTACAATCCGTATGCTGGTGTAGGCCTATGCACCTTCACCCTTAATAAGCGAGTACAACCGGCTGTTTGACAATCAGCAATATGAGAAAAGTATAGCTCCCACCAACCCTTATTTTTAACCTACATTTCCACCTAAGAAGTGTCCTGTTGCTCCATTCCAATATATGCATTGTTCTTTATACTTAAAGTTCTCTTCTTCTTTTTATAGCAACTCCTGAATGATCTTTCCTCTGGTCCATTTGTCTGTTGGCAAGCACCTCCTTTATTAATAATTTCCTTATGTACTTTTCCGTCTTTAGTCAGTAGAAATTTGTTTTGTCAGAGTGACCTTTATCTCATAGCTGTTCCCCAAAAAACTCTGCTTTCCGTTTTGTGAAATCTTAGCTGTCATCAGGAAGCATTTTGGTCATAGGCTTTGAGCACAACAGATATGTTTTAAGGAGCATTCTCATATTTCTATATCCCATCCTGTTGGAGCAGATTTTTTATTATAGGTAAAATGTCTTTTAACACACGTAGTGGTAGAGCTAGAAAATTATCAAATTTTCAGAAACCAAATGAAAGTATCATATCCTTATTTATACATCATCTTTTTCTAAATTTTTTTTGGGGGGCTAGGCAATGGGGTAAAGTGACTTGGCCAGGTCACACAGCTAGTAAATGTCAAGTGTTTGTTCTGAGACTGGATTTGAACTCAGTTCCTCCTGACTCCAGGGCCGGTGCTCTATCCACTGCTCCACCTAGCTTTCCCAATACAGTATCTTCTTGAAGTCTAATGTTCAATTTCAAAAGGGTATTTAGGAGACAGAAGAAAACCTTAACAAGATGCAGCATAAATAATAAAAGTCTTCTTCCAGTAATTTACTTATAAGGAAGTTCCTTCAAAGCACAACACTAGAAAACACTTTTATACACATATATGTATACACATGCACACACACACATATATGTATATGTAATTAAAACCCACTAATAAACATTATGCTTTTTAAAATATATTCTGAATGTTATTCACATGGCTGAAATTTCAGTAGGGAGAAAAAACTGGAGAAGTGATTTAAAGAAGTGTAAATATGTTACAGTTGTAGAAGTTCATTCTTATGTCATTATTTTCTCAATAAATTTATTTTTATGAACCATTCTTGGTATATGACACATATATAAACATACTAGGATGATGAACCAAGAAGCTGTATCTATACATACAGCAGACATATGCCTACTTTTGTTCATCACACTTTCCATCACATCCACTCATAGTATAAGAACAGTTGGCCAAGAGGGGAGTGGCAAAAAGGCATTAAAAATAAAATAAATCTGCACACCACCCCAAGTCTTGACAATGAAAAGGCAGTGTGGTTCAGTAGATAGAGTGCTGGGCTTGGTGTGAGGAAGACCTGAGAATTTAGCTCCTATCTCTGATGCTTACTAGCTATGTGACTCTAGGAAAATCATTTAATATCAGGGAACTGGTTTAGGATTTCTTTATTAAGTTCTGTAGAATGTTACAGTAGACTGACTAGAGAGAGTTCTATTAGCAGGTATCTGCCACATGGCTGAAATCACAGCTCCTTCCCATGTTAAGTTGTTCTTGACAACAATTTGAATACAATATTCCTGATGTGCTTGTTCAGAAGTCATGTACTACACATTAATGGTAGATCTACACATTGCCGTCTTCATCAAGAAATATTGATTCATGCCTTCCTGCAAAAACCATGCTAAGTAGTTAATCTCGAACAATCTCATTCTGTTTGTGTAGAGCCAGCTTAAATTATGGCTTTATTTTATTGATTTACAAAAAGATAGGTAGGGTCAGTTCACAAAGCTAGATATTCATTTTCTCTGGGGGCACCTCCATATGCTACTTTATGGAAAGAGTCTTTAGTATGTTGTGGTTCTTCTGAGAGATTTAGTAGGAGGGGTACATGTATGATATGGCAAAGACCGAAAAAGCTGGGTTATTTCCCAAAGGGACAAAGTCATCCTAATTTTCCCTCAGCATGACATTGATTAGGAACCTGTCATCAAATATTTGCTAAAATGAATCCTTGCTGAATAAACCATTGTATCATTTTTTTTTTGTGTGGAAATCACAGTCAACAATGCATTGACCAATGCAATAAATAGGCATTCATTCAGTGTCTACTTTGTGGCAGACACTGTCCTAGTCATTGTGGACACAAAGACAAAAATACCAATATGCTGTACCCATTGTTTTCCTTTGTTGATGGGGCACGCACTTCTTCCTAGACTGGTCGTCTGAATGACTAATTTTCTTAAGTCAAAGTTTATGTGAAAGAAACATATATTAGAGTAAGAGGGAGCATACATATATGCACACATTTATACACAATAGGATTTAGACTTCCTGCCAACATGGACTATTTTTGTTTTCTCTCTCTTCTTTCTCTTCCTTCTTTCTTTCCTTTTTTCTTTTTCTTTCTTTCTTCCTTTCTTCTCCCTTTCTTCATCCCTTTCTTTCTTCTCCCCTTTTCTGCCTTCTTTCCTTTCCCTTAATTCTTTCCCTTTCCTTCCTTCCTTCTTTCCTTCCTTCTCTTCCTTCCTTCCTTCCTTTCCTTCCTTCCTTCTTCCTTTCATTTCCCTCCCTTTCCTCCTTCCTTCTTCTTCCTTCCTCCTTCCTTCCTTCCTTCCTTCCTTCCTTCCTTCCTTCCTTCCTTCCTTCCTTCCTTCCTTCCTTCCTTCCTTCCTTCCTTCTTTTCTTCCTGCTCTTCCTTCCTTCCTTGTTTACTTCATTTTTTCCTTCTTTTTTTCTCTTTTCTCTTTCCTTCTTTCCATCTTTCCTTTTTTCATCTTTGTATCTACAGCAGTCAGCACAATGGCCTATATATTGTAAGCACCCATAAATGCTAGTTGAATTTTATTGAATGTGAAAATACGGAATGATAGAATAGGTCAATGTGCTTAGCACACAACCTGGAACATGCTAAACACTCAATAAATGTTTATTGATTGATTGATTGATAGATTGAAGAAGAATACAATGTATAGAGACAGAACTCAGAGGAGGGTGGTAGGGAAGGGGAGCTTGTCAAGTATGATATGTCTTGATTATGGATCAAGGGCAATCATATTCTTGATTTTATCAAAATAACTTAGGAGACCTTAAGGAAGACTGTTCTTTATAGACCAAACTAAAATGAAATCAATTTATGACACACAGAATTATCCTAATCTGGGATCAGATATTAAGATTAAAGTCAATCTTTTTTCATATCCCCAATATGACCAATAAAAAGGTAGATTGCATGATTTGCTCTAGCCCTCTCCATTTTTCTATTATAACAAAAATGTTTTCCTCATTATGGGAAGAAAGAAAAATAATTATCTTTGATTTCTTTAAACTCTGCCATTTCAGTACTTCTCACTACCTTTTTATATTTTCTATGATTTCAGAACATTACAGTGACTCAAAGGTTCAAGGTCAATGATGTCCCTTCACATTGCATTGTCACATCTCTGCAGTAATTTCTAAAGGACCATTTAATGTTTAAAAGCTACTTATAATTTCACTTAACTTAGTAGTGCTTGCAGGATGCAAAAAGGCATTGGTAGGAAAAATCCATTAACATATCCACTGTTATTTATCTTCTTGTTTGTATAGTAGCTCAGCTGAAGTCTTAGCTTATAGTGTCAATCTTTACCCACCTCCCCAGCTTGTATAACAATAAAGATCCTTGCAACATATACATTTGGTAAATGATAGATACCATACATGTAGTGAATTCCTACCTGAATATTGCAATGATGTTCAGTGGTGATTGATTCTGAATGCTTTTGTGTGCTTGATCTTTTGTGTGAAACTGTGAATATAGACTAAAAAATGTGAATACCAGAGACATTTGTGTTAGGTCATTCATTGCATTTGAAAACTACATTTTCTATTAAGTAATTAGAGCCTTTTCACCCATGTCTAAGTCAGTCTGAACTTTTTTCTCATCATCAGTTAGACTACTCAATAGTAAATGAGTGAAAATGATCCTAAAGTATATGAATAATAATGATGATTTTATATATAGGAAGACAAAAGTGGCGGAGCAAACTAAATTGAGAGCGAGCCATGGAGTCAAGAAGTCTGGCTTCTGATGTACACTGTGTGACTCTGGACAAGTCCTGCACTAACCCCAAAGTTCTCCTAGGAGATCCTGTAGGAATATAAGTTATGGAGGAGTTATTGATATACATATATCCTAAAGCATACATCCAGACCAAAAAGTTAAATTCATCTATTCATTTTAAAATGGTATTTTACAAGTATGAAGCACTTTTATTACAACAAACAGAATATGAAGCTAACACAAGTGTTATTTCCCAATTTTTCTGATGAATATGACTCAGAAAACCTAAGTGACCAGCACAAGATCACTCAGACCTATGTCTTGTGACTGAATGTCACGTTGTTCCATGGTTTTCTAATATATTAACAAGAAAATTTTAAGATTTTTTAAAAAGAAAAATGTGAGAGATGCTGTGGTGGTAAAAATGGCAAGATTTAAGAACTGATTTGATGTGTAGGTTTAGAGAATATGAGCAGTTGAGACTAGTAGCAAGATTAAAAACATAGGTTACTAGAATAGTGGTACCAGGGCGGCTAGGGGGTGCAATGGATGAAGCACTGGCCCTGGAGTCATGAGGACCTGAGGCCAAATGTGATCTCAAACCAGACACTTGATACTTACTAGCTGTGTGACCCTGGGCAAATCACTTAAACCCCAATTGCCTTGCCAAAGAACAAAACAAATAAAGGAATAGTGGTTCCGTTGACAGAAAGAGAAGTTGGGTAGAAGAGAGAGTGTTTTGAAGACAGAAGTGAGTTGATCAGTTCTGTTTTGGACATTGTGAGTTGGATGCATCCAGGACTCCAAATTAGAAACATCTAATAGGCAATTGGTAAAGTGGGACTGATGGTCAAGAGGATTTGAGGAGGTGTCTGCATAGATCTTTCAGTTAATGAACAAACTGTATTAAGCACTTACTATGTACCATTTCTATATACATTAAGTTCTTAAAGACAAAAACTGTCCTGCCCTAAAGAAGCTCATATTCTACTATATATATGTATATAGACACACACATACTTGTGTATGTATATATATGTGTGCGTGTGTACATATATGTATATATACATATATACACATGTATATATGTGTATATATATGTATACGTATCTGTATATACATACACATACATATATATAGCAATAGGGACTTAATAAGATACTTGGGAGATAGAAGGTTATCTGAGAGGTGAAGACACTAACAGCTGAGGGGACTGAGAAAAACCTCCTGGAGAAGGAGATATTTGGATTGAGTCTTGAAGGAAGCTAGAAATGTTGATAGGAAATGTTGAGTAGGGATCACATTCCAGCCAAGCTGGACAGCCAGTACAAAGACACAGAAAAAAGAAATGGAATATCGTGTTTGGGGAACTGCAATTAATTCACTATGGCTAGATCATACAATTTGTGAAGAGGAGTAAAGTATAAGAAAAGAAAGATTGGCAAGAGCCAGTTCATGAACTTTAAAAGCCTAATAAAGGACTTTATCTTTGATCATGGAGGTAAAAAAGAGTCACTTGAGTTTGAGTGGGGAAAAGTGAGATTATCAGAACTATATTTCAGGGAAAAAAGTCACTTTTATGGTTATTTGGAGAATGGCTTGATGTAAGGACAGACTTAAGGCAAGTATCCAATTAAATGGCTACTGCAGTAGTCCAGACAAGAGGTAATGAGTGCCTGAACTGCAGTGGTGGCTGTTTTAGGGAAGAGAAGGAGATGAAGCAAGAAATGATGAGATCTGACAACTTTTTGGATATATGAAGTAAATGAGGGGATGAGTTGAATCCATGAGAGCTAATGAAGTCACTAAGAAAGTGTACATAGAGAAGAACACATGACCCAGAATAGAGGCTTGGGATATCCCCAGAGTTGGGAAAGTGATATGGATAATGAACCAGCAAAAGAGTCTTAGAAAAAAAACATGGAAAAAAAACAGAACGGATGGCATCATACAATCACAAAAAGGACAGAATTTCCAATAGGTGAGTGGGTGGTCATTAGTTTTAGATGGAGCATAGAGGTCAAAAGGGAGAATAGCTGGGAAAAAAAAAAGGATCATCACATCTGGAAATTAAGTGATAGTTGCTACCTCTGGGGAAAAGTTTTCAATAGAGTGATAAGGTTAAAAGGCAGATTACAAAGGGCTAGGTAATGAATGAGAGGAGAGAAAGTGGAGGCAACAAGTATGGACTAATTATTCTAGAAAAAGAAATATATATATATATATATATACATATATGTATGTATGTATATATACATGTATATACATATGAATCACCCATAGATGAATATGCAAATATTTTAGACAACTAATTATTTCTATTTCATTTAACAGACATTAAGAGCCAACTATACGTCAACTATTATGCTAGGTGTCAAGCTTACAAAGACAAAAAACAAAATGGTCCCTCCTTCAAGAGGTCTTGAAGTATACTATGAAGTAAAAGGTCATGTATTCAGATGAGTAAACATGAAAGTTTGCAAAATCAATACAAATAATATCTTCAGAGGAAAACTAATAACTTTGGGAAGGGAATAAGAAAAGATCTCTTATATGAAGTAGCATTCAGCTGAGTCTTCAAAGGCATTAAGGATTCTAAAAAATAGAGGTGAGAAAGAAGAGTATTCCAAGCAATAGCTTGTGTAGAGGCATAAATGAAGGAGAGGGATATTCACCCTCCTAGAAAATCTTTAAGCAGAGTATGGATAATCATTTGTCAGATATATTTTAATGGGTAGTTCCTTTTGTGTAAGGGTTGGGCTAGATGGCTTCTGAGATCCATTCCAACACTCAAATTCTATGATTCTGTAAGGTATAAGGAATAGCAAGTAGTCCAGTTTGTCTGGAATATAGAGTAGATGAGGAGAAATAATGGGAGATCTGTCTGGAAGTATAAGTGGGAATGGCATTAAATGATAATGTGAATTATTTATGTTCTAGAGGAAATAGGTACCTGTGGCACCTTGAAGAAGGACAGACCTATGCTTCAGAAATTAAAAATTTGCCTCCAAATGGAGTATATATTTGAGAGAGAAGAAGTTGGATGCATAATGATTCATTGGGAAGCTGTTTCAATAGTCCAAGTGAGAAGTAATGATGTTCTCAAATTGGGTACTGCCATGTTAGTAAAGAGAAGGGGAAGTATAGAAAAGATGTTCTCAATGTGGATATAGGAAGTGAAACTCATTGTTCCCATTGGTTCTAATTCTTACTTACAACATGACTAATGGGAAAATATGTTTAATAGAAATGTATGTGTAGAGCCTATATCAGATCGCATGCTATTTTGGGGAGCCTGGTAAGGAGAGAGGGAGAGAAAAATTTAAAACTCAAAAGCTTGTGGAAGTGATTTTTGAAAACTAAAAATAAATTAGTTTATATATATATATATATATATATATATATATATATATGTGTGTGTATATATATATGTAGTATATATGTGTATATATGTAGTATATATATGTGTATATATATGTATGTATGTATTATACACACACACACACACACACACACAGAGCAAAATGTCGTGGATAACTGAAGTTATGCATATAGATGCCTAGGATGATGGCTGTACCTCCAATAGAAATAGTAAAGTTAGCAAGCAGAAAGGGGTTTTCAGGAAAGTGAAGCTAGATTTTTGACTGGGTTGAATTTGAGGTGCCTTTCAACTATACAGGTAAAGATGGCCAGCAGGTTATTAGAAGTGTGGGGCTGGAGCTTACTGGAGAGATGAGGTTTGTCTATATAGATATGGTAAACATTTGTATAGAAATGATAGTTGAATCCATTTGAGTCAAGAAGGGGTATAAAAAGAAAAGAGAAGGGAGGCATGGATAGAACTCTGGGATACACCCAACCAAAGGAGAACATGGGTAAAGATCCAGTAAAGGAAAATGAGGATGAGTCACAAAACAACTGTAGTGAATACCAGGACAGAATAATGTCACAAAAACCCAGGAAGGAGAGAATCCAGATGAGGAGAGAGGTCATCAAATACTGCAAAGATATAAAAAAGAATGAAGACTACGGGATCAAGACAATGACTTTGCTTTATGACTGCAACAATGTAAATGCCAATTCATTTGTGTAGTTTTTTCTTTATCAGTTAATAGCTAGTAGCACACAGGATGGACCGCACAAAAATCATTGTATCCTCCTAGAGATGACCTTAGAATAAGACTATTGTGATGCTCCCAAGCCTCGATACAGTCTGTTCAACAGCATTATTCCCTTAGGACTTTAGACTGAATCCAATTTTCTCAGTCTGATATTTCAGAAGATCTTGTTACTTTCATTTTCCGGAGTGAAGATTATTTTTATGGATGGAAGGTACAATGAAGCAAATATAGGCAGCTCATTTACCTAAAGATGAGACCTCAGGAGGATATGAGATACATGTTCAGGATGGTTCACTGCTTATGGCTAGATTTTGGAATGACCATTTTGTCCCCAAGTGTCACACTTTTAAATGAACCATTCAGATTCACCCAAACAATTACTCATATGCTTTTTAAAGTTTGGGATCCTATGTTGTAGATTTTTGCAAAAGATTTTTTTCCTTTTGATATGTTTAATCTTTTTCTGTCTCTTTTCCTCTACTCTCTTTCTAGTACCCCCCAAAAAACCCACTTAGTTTCTATGGAAACATCTATGTTATTCATGTAGATGGAGGTTAGTGATATCAAACTGCATGGAAAATAGTCAGTTTGTGCTGTGATTTTGAAGTAGAGGCTCAGGTCTCAGAAATAAAGAAAATTATAAAATAGTTCTTGTGACAGTGGTTATACACAGCATGTCAGTTATTCTTCAACTGAGCAAAGGCTCTTGAGAGGTGAGCCCTGACACTTTTATCTTCCAACAAACCAAGCCTCAGTGTCCTTGAATTAAATAAAAATAATGGAAAGTTTTGTCCCTGAAGTCCTTAAATAGAAGAAAATGACATAAAATCTGTAAGAAGAAAATATGCTAAATGTAGTAACAATGCCTTTTGGATATGTTTGGCTTCAGATAGACAGTATCCTTTCTCTTATTGCTAAGGCTGGATTTATTAGGCTGGTATTAGGGAAAAATAGTTAAATCTTTGTTCTTATCCATTATGGATAAGTCCTTGTTGGCCCAGTGACCATCTTATCCTCGTCATAGGTGGGTGGCAAGGTCAGTTATTGTGATCCTTTCTTTATAATATGCCTCAGAGAATTACAGTAGTAGCAAAAAAGAAATTGTGTTTTTCTTATTCCCTGAAAGCTGACAAAGGGAGAGAATATAGGACTTTGTTCCAGTAACACATTAGGACTTGGAAAGAGGTTACGGATATAATTCCCATAACATAGGAATATACACACATATATTTATATATGTATGGAATATAGATATATGCCACCTTGCTTTGAATTAAATAACTACATATGTTTAAAGAATTATTCTTTTTATAATCCCATTAGCCTCAATGAGAAAACATTTATATTAAGGTCTGTAATTGAAAATGCCAAATGCCTATTTTCATTTACACAATTTTAGGTCTTAGGTGGCAATGATGCAAGTCCACTAATGCAATGTATAATGTTTTCCCTAGTTTTGTAGGACAAAAGCTCAGGAAGTAAATGTCTCATCCAATTCTCTAGAATGTGGAAGTCACCTTCCAGAGAGTTGGAAGAGTTATAGAAAGCAGAGCTTTTGTGGACGACTGTAGTGAAGACCTACAAGAAAGGCATAGGCAGCATGGTACAGTGGGCTTAGGCACAACCATTGTGTGCCTCAAAAAAACTCCTTATCCTTAGGCAACTGATGGTACAGTGGATACAGCACCAGCTCTAGATTCAGAAAAACTTGAGTTCATGAATGACTGAGACAATTACCAGCTGTGGGACCCTTGGCAAGTCACTCAACCTCTGTCTGCCTCAGTTTCTTCAACTATAAAATGAAGAAAATAATAGTACCTACTTTACAAGGTTGTTGTAAGGATCAAATGAGATAGTACCTATAAAAAGAGTTTAGCCCAATGGCTGGCACATTATAGGTGCTTAATAAATGCTATCTTTTCCCCTTCATAAGGTAGTTAGGGAGAATCATAATTATTTTGTCAGTAGCCCTTTGCTCTCTCTTTTAGGTATAGACTTTGTGATACGAAATAGTTTCCATCTCTCATTTCTGGGTCTTTCCACAGTCTCTGTTTCATCTTCTCTCTTTATCTTGAAATACTCTCCTTCTTCATTCCAACCTCTTGGAAACCTTAGATTCTTTCAATTTTCCGTTCAAGTGTTAACTGCCTAAAAGAGGACTGTCCTGATGCTTCCTGCTGTTCCAAGGGAAGGAAGGAAATCAATCAAGCAATAAACATCTAACTGCCTACTGTGTGCTAAATATGTTCGATGTTAAGCCTGGGGATACAAAAAAGAGGCAAAAGACAGATCCTACCCTCAAGGAGCTTACTAATGGGTTAGATGATATGCAAACAAATATATACAAAGCAAACCATTTACAGAATAAATATGAAATAATTAGCAGAGGAAAGACACTGGAATTAAGAAGGGTTGGGAAAGGCTTCTAGTAAAATATGAGATTTTAGTTGGGACTTAAAAGTAAGCCAGGATATCAATAGACAGAATCGAGGAGAGAGAGAATTCCAGACATGGGGGAACAGCCTGAGAGAATACCCAGAGCTTAGAGTTCAAATGTCTTGTTCATGGAATAGCCAGGAGACCAGTGTCATTAGATGGAAGACAATGAGTAGGGTGTAAGAAAGACTGGAAAGGTAGGAGAGGACTAGGTTGTAAAGGGTTTTGAATGCCAAACAGAGTATTTTTAATTTGAACCTGGAGGCAATAGGGAGCCACTGGAGTTTATGGAGTAGAGGTAGGGGGTGACATTATTGGACCTTCAGTTGAGGAAAATCACTTTAGTGGCGGGAACAGAGTAGAGAGAGAGTTGAGGCAGGCACACTTACCAGTAGGATATTACAATGAGAAGGGTATGTATCCAAGAGATGTTGCAAAGGTGAAAGTGGCAGGCTTTGACAACAGATTGGTTATGGGGTGTGAGAGATAGCAAGGAGTGCAGAATGACTCCTAGGTTGCAAGCCTGAAGAACTGTGAGGATGGTGTTACCCTCTACAGTAATAGGGAAGGTAGGAGGGGGAAGGTTTAGAAGTAAAGATAATGAGTTCCATTTTGGACATATTGAGTTTAAGAAATAAGCATTTATTAACTGCCTACTGTATGCCAGGCACTGTACTAAATACTTGACAAATATCTCATTTGATCCTCACAACAAGCCTGAGAGGTAGGTTATTACCTCATTTTATAGTTGAGAAAACTGAGGTGGAGAGAGGTTAACTGACCTACCCAAATCATACAGCTAATATTAGATGCCAGATTTGAATTTAGGTCTTTCTGACTCTAGGTCCATCACTCTATCCACTGAGCTACCTAACCATCTCTAGGCGGATTATTAGTCTCTACCCCTCCCTAACCAAAAAAGACTTTTTATATATTTTGTACATATTTCATATTTATATCATTGGGTACATGGTGTTTCCCCACGATAGAATGTAAACTTCTTGAGGACCTAGGATATTTGGACTTTTGTTTTCCTTTTGTGCTCATTGAATTGGATTGAATCATGTTGCATTTCATAGATGCCTTTCCTTATTTTTTTTTTGCCCTAGTTATTGTTGTTACTACAAACTGTGTAGTTGATTGCCTGATGAGTTATATTAATAGTTGTTTAGGAGCCTTTGGCAGATGCTTGGTTTTGTGTATTGGCACATTTCAGTCAAATACTTAGCTTGGAATAAAAGGACCTTTCTGTTTTATATCCCCATAGGAAATAACAGGAACATTTCCAGAAAAAAATCTTTCCTTGAATATTGATCAATTCAATAGCAAGTCACTGAGTTTCATGGCTGTCTCCAATGCCTGAAATATTTTCCCTCTTCATGTCTGCCCGTTGACCTCCTTGACTTTCTTCAAGTCTCATCTAAAATCATACCTCTAAAAATCCTTTTCCTACCTCCCTTAATTCTATTTCCTTCCGCCTGTTGATTTTTCCCTGATGTGTCCTGTGCATATATGTATGTATATTTGTTTGTATGTTGTCTCCCCTGTTAAACTGTGAACGCCTTGAGAACAGGGATTATCTTTTGGCCTTTGTATCCTCAGTACTTAGCACATAATATGCACTTAATAAATTATTATTGACTGACTGCTATTTAGAAATAAAAGTGTTTGATGGTTTCCCTGTCCTCATGGAGCTTAATACCTATTAGGAGGCATACACATTTTATTATAAAGCAGAATTTATTGGGGAGGGGGCAGGGAACATCATGGGGGAAACCCCAGTATGGAAACTCTTTCCCTCCCCATGACTGTCTCTTTAATAAGCAGAAGGAGAGATTATGAAAACATAAAGATAGTCTAACATGCTGTGTGAAATCCCAGGAAGGAAAGATCATTTCTGAGTAGCAGAGTCGGGGGTCTCAGGAAAGCCCTCATAAAGGAGCTGGGTCTCGAAGGATGGGAAGATTTCAGCAGGCAAATACTAGGTGAACGACAGTGTTTTACATCCTTTGGCCTTAAATAGGTGCCTGGGATTAAACTTTGAATTTCTCTTAGGCATGTATTTCCATGGTGTTGTTGCTTAACAGGACAAAGAAAGGGTCATAAATGCACAGCATGTAAGTTAGTAAAGATCTTCTAAGTAATTATAATAAGTCTTTTAAATGGCGCTCTCCCTTCATCCCTTATTGATTCTCAAAAGGTGATTACATAAATTCCAGAGAAATCCATCATAGGTTAGTTCATTTTCTTTCTAGATAAATGTGTTTTTAGGAGGGCATGAGAAGTTTCAGAGGCAGTAGTAACATTGCTAAGCTTTTATTTCTATCTTTATTTAAATGATGAAGGGCTGCAGGTTGAGGAAACTTTCAATAGAAGCATCCCCTTTACCTCTATAATTTAATGCCCCACAATTGTAGTGGGTATTTCTAAGGCCAATTACCAAGTGAAGAATATTGGGAGACCTATAAAGGAGGATGAAGAAAAGTATGGTAAGAAACAGAAAGGGATTGTGCAGTCCTACATTTCTTTAATTATGAGTTGATGAGAGGAACCAATGATTTAATCAATATTTAAAATTATGTTTCAAGAGTAGCTAGGTGGCATAGGGTATAGAGCACAGGACTTGAGATCAGGGCATTTACAAGCTGGGTGCCTCTGGGCAAATCGCTTAGCCCCTGTCTGCCTCAGTTTCCTCTTCCATAAAAAAGGGATAATAATAGCACTTCCCACATTGAACTGTGAGAGGATAATATGAGCAGCAGTCAACTTTCAATTTTCTTCGCTCAGGGAACTGTGACAGAGAGAGGACTGGGCATCATACTGGACATCATACATCAGATGAGGTTTCACAGACACTGAGAAAACTCTTTTACCAATTCTTCCACTTGTTTGCTGTTTATCACTAGTTAATCAGCAGCCATGTCACTTTGCTTTCAAAGTCTTTCTTCATATTATCACCTTCTCTGTTGATTCATATTTAAGAATATAACCTGCGGTGCAATTGTATGAGAAGGAAAAATAATTCTCCCTCCTGATTCAATGTATCAAGGTATAGATTGTTCTCTCTCTCTCTCTCTCTCTCTCTCTCTCTCTCTTCTCTCTCTCTCTCCCTCCTCTTCTCTCCTCTCCTCTCCTCAGTGAGTGACTGAGTGTGTGTGTGTGTGTGAGTTTGTATGTGAGAACCCCTGAAATTCCTCAAGGGTTTGAGGAGGGCTGTTCATTTCTTATTTGAAGGTCTTGTTTCTTCTTCTAATGCATATCTGCCTCATAGAAATGTCACTTTAGGCTATTATTAATCTTCTTCAGAGAATGTGAGTATATTATAGACCATTTTATAAATGCAGTGGAAAAACAAACAAACACACCCTGAAGTCACTGGGTATGGGAAATGGGGAGAACAAGTTTTTAAGTAGGGAAGGGGGAGCATGGTTAACCCCCAAAGCATTATTTAAATATTTTTAATGTATGAATACAGAAGCCTTTGAATATAAGCTCTGTAAGGATAAAGACTATTTAGGTTTTTGTTTTTATGTATCTGGCGCTTTGCATATTGTTAGCATTTGAGAGATACTTGAACTTAGGTTTCCCAGAATCCAAGCCCAGCATCCTACACCACACTAAAAGATCTATTCTCTATACCAGCAGTATCAAATGCAAATAGAAAGGTGCTACCACTCTGTGCATAAGGATCCTTGCAAGCGACACATTCACTTAGAAAACCCCATGTTAACATTATCTATGTTCTATTGTATTCTTATTTATTTTGTAAAATATTTCCCAGTCACATTTTAATCTGGTTCAGCTTCACTGGGGAATGTTGCAGGCCACAGTGGAGCTATTTTTGACACCTCTGCTCTAGGCTACAAGAGGCCACAAGTAAATCATACTTATTGAATAGGATGGAATTATGTTGAATTTAAGGCACCCAAAAATCACAGAGGAAACACACACACACACACACACACACACACACACACACACACACACACACACACACACACCCTATCCACATCACTAATACACTGAATCAGGAGAGAACAGAATTATTTTCTCTTGCCATCTGATTGGACCACAGGTTGTACTTATAATAAGAGTCAACCCAGAAGGTGATAATACAAGGAAAGACTTTGAAAGCAAACCGATGACATTGGCTGCTGATTAACTAGGGATAATTTGCAAGTGGATAATTAGAAACTGACTGTAGCATGACACCTTTGAATATAGTTTAATGTAGCATTCTCTTTTCATAGATGTGGTTAAAGTTCAGTGGCCCTGATTATGCTGTGAGAAAAGGGTTTACTCGGTTCTCTTGGAAGGTTCATTGCTTAAGTTACTGTGTTATTATTTTTCATTACAAATTGTTTTCTTATGAATAATTGTTCTACCCCCCCAAAATAATTTAAAGAACATTAAATGCTAATGCTAGCTTCTCTTCAGATGTTTGCTAATTAATTAGCACATGTATATGTCTTTACATAATTATAATTGCTGAGAGGGAATGGGGGGTAGGATCTGAACCTATGATTTCATGATTATAGCAAACTCTTGATGATGGAGTACTGGATTTGGAATCAGGAAGACAGAGGTTTAAAACCAACCTCAGATACGTAAAAGTTGAGTGACCCTTGGCAGGTCATTTAATTTCTTAAACCTCAGTTCCCTCAGTGGGGAGGGGGTGTATAATTATAACCTCAAGGAAGCTACTTGGCACAATGGATAGAATGCCAGGCCTGGAGTCAGGAAGACTTAGCTTCATGAATTCAAATTTGGCCTCAGATACTTACTAGGTATATGCTCCTGGGCAAGTGACTTAGCCATGTTTGCCTCAGTTTCTTCATCTATAAAATGAACTGCAAAAGGAAATGGCAAACCACTCCAGTATCTTTGTTAAGAAAACCCTAAATGGGGTCACAAAGAGTGGGACATGACTGAAATGACTGAACAATAACACAAATTATAGCTTTTGCCCTAAAAGGTTGTTTTGAGGATCAAATGAGATCATATGTGTAAAGTGCTTTATAAAACTTAAAGTACTACATAAATGTGAACCTTCTTGCTTATTTGTAGAATGGTCTGGGTCACTGCATGTTTTAAGTGACTGTAGATGAGGAACTTTTCTAGGGTCACACAGCCAGTATGTGTCAGAGACAGAACTTGAGCTCTGATCATCCTGACTCCAAGAAGGGGCCACTCTTCACTATGCCTTTCTACTTCACAGTGGTCAGTATTTGCTATTACATGGAAAATGTAATTAACAAACAAACAAACAAGCAAGGGGACCACTAGTGCCCAGAAATCGTTAACCTATCTCGAAGGGAGGTAATTATTTTCTTCCTACTCACTGGGTTAAGACTAATACAGAAATGTATTTTTAATATATATCCTGGCATGATGTAAAGAATAGCTGAGGTAGAGCGAAGACCTGGGTGTCAGTCCTGGTTTGGCCACTCACATAGCTTTGTGCCCTTAGGCAAGTCATCTCACCCCTTTAAGCCTCAGTTTCCCCAGCTGAAAAATAGAGATTATAAATGCCCGTCCTACCTATAGCTAAGGGTTGTCACCAAAATCAAATGTGATAATACATGAAAAATTAGTTTTTATTGTAAAGAACTATACAGATATAAGGGCAGCTAGGTGGCATAGTGGATAGACCACTGGTCCTGGAGTTGGGAAAACTTGAGTTCAAATGTGTCCTCAGGCACTTACCAGCTATGGGACCTGGCAAGTCATTTAACCCTGTTTGATTCTGTTTCCTCATCTGTAATATAAGCTGGGAGAAGGAAATGGCAAGCCACTCCATTATCTTTGCCAAGAAAACCCCAAATGAGGTCATGAAGAGTCAGACATGACTAAAATGACTCAACAATAACAAAAATACAGATATAAATTATTCTTATTGCTAAGGATACTAAATATGATTTCTGTGATAGTTTTCTTAAGTACCAGTAACTGTTTCTCTGCATTCTTATCCTCCTTCCCAACTTCTCATTCCCAGTACACCAAGTTGAAGGAACACTACTTCATACCAGGTCTGCCAAATGTCTTACTAAAAAATATAGTGTAACATCCCCCAAATGAATGAACGTGATAAAAAGAGGAAACTTGCCTGTCTTGAACACAGGGTCCTGGTGTAGCTAGCTCTTTAAAGTGCTACTTGGATTGAATCAGCTGAGATGAGGAATAGTATAAAGTTGATTTTTACATGAATGATTACCTATGAAAAAGAAAACAATTTTTAGCTAGTTTGTAGATATCCAGATCCCCTAAAGTCAGAGTTACCAGGAAGAAATAGAATATAGCAAAGTTCTTAGTCGGAATTGATGTGGTGACCTGGAGTCAGGAAGAACTTGAGTTTGAATCCTTACCAGCTGTGTGAGTCTGGGCAAATCACTCAATTTCTCTTGGCCTCGGTTTCTTTATCTGTAAAAATAGGACAAAAATAGCATTCACAGGGTTTTGGGAAGGAGCTCATGAGAAAGCTTATGTAAAAGGGATATTATTATTACAAGTTTTTATTTAAGGACAAGTTGTCATTTCAAAAGCTCTGAGATTCTTCAAATAAGATATCCTTTGAACAGTAGAGTCTACATAGAAAGCTTATCTCCCACTCCCAACCATCCCCCCAAAAGTGCATATGTTTTTTTTTTAATTTTATTTGCTTTTAGGCAACTGGGGTTAAGTGACTTGCCCAGGGTCACACAGCTAGTAAGTGTCAAGTGTTTGGTCTGAGGCCAGATTTGAACTCAGGTCCTCCTGACTTTAGGGCCAGTGCTCTATCCACTGCGCCACCTAGCTGCCCCAAAAGTGCATATGTTTTGAGTGACAGTCACTGCATTGCAAATAGTAAGTGCTCAATAAAAGTCTGATGAATTGATTTGATGAGAAGAACAGTCTGAACTATTGTTCACTCATTTTTTTTTTCAGATAGCTGGGCAAATAGAAAGGTTTAAATATAACTAATTCAAAGGCAGAAGCAGAGAAATGGGAGAGAAAACACTGACTTCTATTTAGGGCTTCACCATTTATTTCTAATATGAGCTCAGTTAAATTTCTTGGCCTCTCTAGGCCATAGTTTCCCAATCTATAAAATGGACAGGAAAATAATCTGCCTTGTCTACTTTTCAGGGTTTTGGGGGAGGGGTTGCATATGCTTGAATACTTTGAAGATTGCAAAGAATCTAGCCTGCAAAATATATTGCTTTATATCCATAGGCTATACAAACTGAGAATAGATCCTATGCACTTTTAGATTGACTGAATCCTTAGAACTGTTGAGAGAAAAAAAATGGAAGGAAAAAAAGAAAGCCCTGAGTATCTTTACGTAATTGTAGAGGAAGGGAAAAATTATATGTGACAGCTGCCAAGAAATGAAACCCAGAAAGCTTCTCCAACATGGACACAAAGAAGAGGGCTTATCATTTCATTACCATTCTTCAGTTGTTTTGATTCACAGATTCTTTGCACAGTTTTGGCAGTACCTTGTTTACCTGGTCATGACCAAATTAATGGAACCAAAAGGCACCTGCCTTTTTTCTTGGGCAGGTTCCTGTAAGAGGCTTTAGCTCATAGTGTCTGCTTGGAGCAGGACCACAGACAATGCACAATGTGGGATGTTCCTAGAATTGTGATAGAAAAAAGGTGTGTCAAGGCATAGAGGGGGATTTTCCTAGGATTATGACAGAGGGAAAAAGTATTCAGGCACAAATTAGGTTGTATTTTCATCCCTGGCTCAGGTCCTTTTGAATTGTCCTTTCTAGTGTTTTTAAGAACACTTTACCTCATTTAGTTTAAGGCTTTCTGAACTTTTCCCAATGAAATGATGGCATAGTCTGCTAGATGTCTTCATCATCATGACCTTTATGAATTCTTCCTCATTTCTCCTCTCCTTCTGCAAGTCCCTTTTACTATCTTGGGATTAAATGTTTCCAAGTTGTTATATAATTAATGCTACCTTCTTTTGTATAATGATCAAAATGGTGATAGTGATGGTGATGGTGATGGTGACATTGAAGAGGACAACTGTGGGTATCAGGAAAGGCTTCATTGAAGAGGATGCACATGATCTGATTGGAAAGATGTTAGGGATTCTACTAGAGAAAATGAAAATGCAGGGTCACATAACTACTGGGGCTGATACTTGAACCTAAGTCATTTGACTCTACATACAGTTCCCTTTGGAGGAGCTAGGTTGCACAGTAGGTTGAGCACTGGACCTGGAGTTAGGAAAACCCGAGTTCAAATCTGGACTCAGACACTAACTAGCTATGTGGCCCTGGGCAAGTCACTTAACATCTGTTAGCCTCAGTTTCCTTATCTATAAAATGAGCTGGAGAAGGACATGGCAAACCACTCCTGTATCTTTGTCAAAAAAACAAAACCAAACCAAACGAGGTCACAAAGAGCCTGATGCAACTGAAATGACTGAACAGCAGCGACCTTTAGAGTTTCCAAAACTTCTTTCATAGATTATTTCATTTGAGTCTCACAACAATCTGGTACAGTAGGTAGTATAGATAATATTGTCTCCATTGTATAGTTGAGGAAACTGAGATTCAAAATGGTTGTAACTTTTCTTGGGTCACACAGCTAGTAAGTATCAGAGATAAGATTACAAGCCAACGGTCTTAACTACAAACTCAACTATCCTACCTCTCAGAAATAGCTAGGTCCTTTGCAACAGCTTGGGGGATGGGAAATGGGAGGTAGGGATTGTGTAGTGTTTATGATAGTTTAAATAATTTTCTTTATCTCCTCTGATCTCCATAGTTTAGAATGGTTTCTGCTTTTCCCTCCTCCTTAAAAAGAAAAAAAAATCTAAACAGAAAAAAGATATGTGCAGACAAATTATTCCTGTAAAATGATGCCCTAAAATGGATTTTATTTCAAAGGAGCGCTTGTTATAGCACCACTCCAAACAGATAGGACGAATGATATTTTGATTCCCACTCCTGCATAGAATATCTTAGTGCCTTTCAATTGCTTTAGGGAGCTTGCAACAATGAAATTCTGTTAAATCTAACACGATTTTAAACTGTTCCTTGCCCATATTCTGATAAGAAATTTATCCTAGCATAGGTTTATCTCTGTTGATAATGGGCTCCGTGGCTGTAGGGAAATGTTGATACAGTATGCTAGCATCTCTCATTTTGACATCTACTCTTTAGCAGATGAAAAGAAGAATGGATGCTTGGGGTGCTGTGTTTAAGCAAAATGTCAATAGTTGGAATGCAGAACCTGTTGGATGACAGTTTGTAACCTAGCAAAGTTTATATCTCTATAATGTGTTCTTTTTCTCTCATTTCATTTCATAATGGTCTGTTGTAGTTGAATGAGCACTGTACTTGTGGTCAGGTTTGAGTTCAAGTCTCAGTTCTACCATTTGATGATGATGGTGGTGGTGGTGGTGGTGATAGCTAACATTTATAACACTTCAAAGTTTGCAAAATCCTTTTACAAATATTATTTTATCCCCATGAAAATTATGAGAGTTGGGTGCTATGATTGTCCCCATTTTATGGACAAAGAAACTGAGGCAGACAGTTGTTAAGTGATTTGTCCTGATCTTAGTGTCTGAGGTTAGGTTTGAACTCAGGTCTTCCTGATTTTAGGTCCAGTATTTTATTCACTCAGTTACCTTCCTACTTTTACTAGCTAGCATTTGAGGCCTTGGGGAAGCCAATTAACTTCTCTGAGGCTCACTTTCTTTATTTCTAAAATGATAATAATGGTACTTTTACTACCTCCCTCACAGAGTTGTGAGGAACTTGAATTGTAAACTATAAAACACTATAGAAATGTCTGATGTGTTAATTATTTTAAAACAACCCTTTTTGATTATTTCTGTTTCCCTGAATATGTTTGTCTCTGCCAATGTTGGGTGCATTTTTAAATAGAGATTTGTCTGTATGGATAGAATTAAAGTTATCTCTTTAGTGACTTATAGGTAAATAACCAACTGTTTTATTCTTTAAGGACAATATTCTGTTATTCCTTATGTCAAGCAACATGAAATAAACAGAAGCCTAGGAAGTAAAATGCAAGAAACCTACCTACACTCAGGAGCAAAGCAGAGGAAAATCTTTAATAATTACTCATTCACATGTAATAATCTTTTGTCAATGATACAGACTGAGAATGGAATACCTTATACAGAAAACAAGGGTTTTTTTTTTTGAGGGGGTGAAGTGGGAAAGGTTTCTCCAAAAATCACAGAATCTCCTAGTCATAAATCACCTCACAGATTAGTTTCCAATTTGTACCAGAAAAGGAATACCTTCTCTATTATCCTTAAGAGGTAAATACTTATACAGCCTTAGTTCAAAGTGATAGGGGACTATGTTTCTTTGGAGACAACCAATTCCATTTTAGAGGGAGCTCTAATCATAAGAAGTTTTTCCTTATGTTGAATCTATGTAAGGAAATCTGTCTCCCTTCTCTTCATTTCTTCATACTTGCCCTCTTGACCCAGGCAGAACAATTCTATTCTATCTTCTCCATAGTAAGTCTTGAAGAGTTCCTTTGCCATTCTGTCTGTCACTCTTTCCCTTCTTCTCCTACCACCTCCAGCCCATCTTCTTTTCTCAGACTTTCTAGCTCTAAAATCCTAGAAATCTATGAGGATATCTCACTTTTGCAAGCCTGCTTTCAAACTTGCTAATTTAATATCTCAAGGGAATTTTTCTTCAAAGTTATTTTGACTGACATCTGTTTTGTGGGCATCATATGATCACAGTATTTAGAGATGCAAAAATCATCTAGACAAAATCATACAATTTATGTCATAATAGCTAACCTTTATGTAACACTTTAAGGTTTGCAAGCTTTTTACAAATATTATATCTCATTTTATCTTCACAACCCTGGAAGGGAGTTGCTATTATTATCCTCATTTTACTGATGAAGAAACTGAGGCAGACAGAGGGTAAGTGACTTGCCTAGGATCATGCAGCTAGTAAAAGGGTGCATTTGGACCCAGGTCTTTCTGACTGTAGGTCTGGCAGCCTACCCATTGAACCATCCAACCACCTCAAGGAAATGAGATCAGGAGATCAAGTAAGTGCTTTATCTAAAGTTATACCAGTAGTAGTCAGTGGCAGACACCTTGAATGTTGAACATTAAGCTGTGTATCTTAGTGGAGGACAGAAAAGATAGGCATAGAAAATAGTTTTGTGGTTTCATTGAAATTGGAAATTCCCTCTACCAATGCAGATTGGCACCTACTCTGTGACTTAAAACCTAGAGGGAGTTGCTTGTGGACTGAGAAGATAAATGGCTTGCCCAGTGTTCCACACAGTCAGAATGCAGGAGAGGCAAGATTTGACCTCAGGTCCCCCTCACTGACTCACTATTCATTACATCACAAGCCATGTCAGAGGGCAGTACAACATAATAAAGGAAATCCTCCACATTTGCAGTCTTGCAATTTCGAATATTTTCTGTGCCAAATATCAAAGCCCAGCCTTCTTTTCTCAACATTAGCACTTTTCACTGAGGGCTAATGAAAGGAACACACTGCCGCTGTCCTTGGTCCTAAATGTTGGGGGTTTAAAGGGCAACAGCTCCTCAAAGCACATTCAGCTGTTTGTCCACTTTTCTCCCTGAGGTGTTAGGTGAATGAATGCATATATTATAGAAAGGGAAATGATTAGAGAGTTAGAGTTTCAGTTGGTGTGTTTGCATGCAGAGAATTACTTCCTATGACTGCCTGGTTTAATTGGATAATAGAGTATCATGAGCTCTTTGGATTAGCTTGATTGATTTCCTGGTGCTTCCTTGGGAGTCTTCAATTTTGACACCGATGCCATTGAACACTAAGTCAGAGAAATAAAAGGGCAGTAAGGAAAAACAAAGGATTTCAACATCATCTAGATAATGAAAAAGTGTACAAAGTCAACCTTTGAAGTATGCTGACATTTCACTTCCCCTCCCACTCCAAAGTAATGTATATGATGAGTCATCGAAATGATAGAACAAGATTTCCTTGCTTTTTTAGCATGCATTTGTTATTATCCATGATAGATTTCATGAAAACAACTAACAAACATTTATTAATTGCCTACTATGTGCTAGGCACTGTGCTAAGCAGTGGGGATATAAAGAAAGGCCAAAACAATTCCTGTCCTCAAAGAACTTTCATTCTAATTTGGGAGATAGCATGCGTATATGGAAATAAGTACTTACAAGATACATTCAGAGTAGATGCAACATAATCTTAGAAAGGATGGCACTAGCAGTTTTTGGGACAAGGATAAACCTTGGGTGGAAGGTGACATTTGAAACAAAACACAACTGCATATTCCCAATGCTAACAATAATGGCACCAATACACAAAGTTTATAAGGTGTCTTTAAACATTTTTGACAAAGCCTGTTTTCTGTCTCACTGAAATTTAAGTTGTCTCCATGAACTAGTATGACAAAACAGAAATTCCCATTTTACAGAGGAAATTCTGCTACAGAGAGGTTAAGTGCATTTGATAAGGTCAAGCAGTTTGATAAGGATGAAGTTAGGTCTTAGCTAGAAAGTCAGGAAACATGTATATCAGTCTTGTAAATTACTATCCATTCTTTTTTTTTTGCAAAGAATCTGTCACTTTGACCTGTTTCCCCTCAGTTTTTTGCCTCTTTTTGTTCTCTTTTCTTTTTCTTTTCTAGTTAAGTAGCTTGAGCTAATTCCTTCTCATTTTCATCATATATAGATGTTTCTAATCTCTCTAAGAAGACACAGGGAACCCTTGACTCTCACATCTTATCATTTGGTTTGGAGAGAGAGCCTACTTGGGGTAACATGACATGACAGAGAGAAAAACCCAGTAGGGAGGATTTCAGCTTTGAGTTGTGATCTTGAATTTATAGCAGAATACTGGTTTCAGCATAGGTTTAATTCCCAATTTGTTGAATATTTCAGGTCAGAGCTTTAAAGGACAAGAGTGTCAGGAAGATGAGGCATCAAGAAAAGAAGGACTTTTCCTGCTAATTCCTGGCTTTGGAGATAGTTAGCAAAGTCAAAGCTGTCATACACAGATAAAAAGTAGGAAAGAGGGGGGAGTGGAGAAGTGTCTAGATTCTAATTATTTCTCAAAATTTAAAACACTATACTCAAACTGTTATTGAGCCATGTGATACCCAAATTTGAGTGTAGAGAGGAAAACAAAAATCATCATTTCAACAGCTATCAAATGGAAGCTTAATGTGAAAGTTACCTTAAGGTCCCAAATGAGGAAGTTAATCTCAGGCGAATAAAATAACCCAACATTGGGAATATGATTGAAAGTATATACTCCAAGGTATAAGCAAAAATAAAAAGAATTGGGATTAGAGCAAGGCCTTTTTATTTCCCTGCCCCAAGAGAAGGGCAGCTAAGTGACACAGTGAATACAGTACCACAGTCAGTTCAAATCTGAAATGACTGAACAAGTAGTTGTTATTATTATTATTAATAAGTAATTATTAAGAATTAATAATAATTTGAGAATACTGATCCACGCCTGTGATTTCACGAACACAAAGAACTCTAGATAAATAAAATCCCAGAGAAGTAGACCATCATATGCTCTGAAAGTGAAAACATTAGAAGGGTAATGTGACCCACAGAGTGTCATACAAACACTGTGTGTCAGAGGAAGGACTCAGATCTTCCTGGTACTGAAGCCAGCTCTCTATCCACTGTAGAAGTGTATATCCCTCATAATGTTGGACATTCACTTTGCCCATTTATATGATTTAGATAAATGAATCGAGGCAACCATGCTGACCATGGGTATCATATTTTGACTGTGATAAGAAATTAATTCTCTGAAAAGCAAAAATCGGAAAGACACAGAATTTAAATACGTTGGATACTTATTAAATGCCTTCATGCTCATTTGGGGCTTGCTGTTCAGTTGTTTCAGTCATGTCCAACTCTTTGTGACCTCATTTGGGGTTTTCATGGCAAAGATACTGGGGTGGTTTGCCATTTCCTTCTCCAGCTCATTTTATAGATGAGGAAACTGAGGCAAACAGGGTTAAGCAACTCCATCAGAGTCTTACAGCTTTTAAGTGTCTGAGGCTGAATTTGAATTTAGGTCTTCCTCACTCCAGGCCTGGCACTTTATCAGTAGATAGAGAACCACCCCTACTAACTACTACTAACTACCACTAATAATTACTATTTTATTATTAATCGTATAATCATTTTGACTTCTTTCTTTTACTACTATTCAGTTAGGCACATTTTACCTTATATTGTAGATATTTGTGTACATGACTTTTGTTTGATTGTAAACGCCTTGAGGTCAGGCACTATCTTTTTTTTTCAGCTTTTTCTGGCATGCAGTATTTTTAATATTGAGAATCCTAGGAACTTGACTGTTGCTAAGGCACATGCCACATTAGTGTAGCCCTAAACAATTATCATTTATCTTCTCCATCTCTCCTTCCTCTAGTTCTCTTCTTCCAGCTGTTCGAAGAGTATCATTCCATTCTTTTGATCTGTTTTTGTGTGGTCTGGAGGTTTGGCACCTGGATTTTTCCATCTAGGGCCATCTACAGTCATTCTGATCTGTATCTAGTTACTGGACCCAGATGACTCTGGAGGAGTGAGTGAGGCTGGTGACTTTGCATAGCCATACCTTGCTTACATACAGTTCACTTGCAAGTCAAGGCATCATCTATGAGCAGAGTTTAAAGAGTTGTCATATATAAGTATCTATTTGCCAGTGAGTGTACATACATAAAAAAGAGTGATGTGGGGCAGTTAGGTGAGGCAGTGAATAGAGCTCTGGCCTTGGACCCAGGAGGACCTGAGTTCAAATCCAGCCTCAGACACTTGATTCTTACTAGCTGTGTCATCCTAGGCAAGTCACATAACCCTGATTTCCTCACCAAAAAAAAAAAGAGTGCCTTGTTATAAGAGAGTTATGACTTTGTATGGAACCACAAGATTTGGGAGGCCCTAGAATAGGGAACTTGTGTCTATATTTTTGGCTATGGGATTTTTCATTTGTATCCATAGTGTTTGATAGGGTGCTTGGAACATAGGCAGTGTTTAATAAATGCTTCTTTCTTTCACTCCTTGCATTCATTTGTTCATAGATTAAGGGATATTAGAAAACATTCAGTTCAATTCCTTCTCTTGACAGATGAGAAATTGAGACCAGAAGAGGCTAAGTGACTTTCCAGATGTAACAAAGTAGTTGGGCAGAGTTAGGATTTGAGTTTAGGTCCTCTAATTAAAAATTCAACTCTCCTTTTATTGCACCATTGGAAAAGGTACACCATGGAAAAGGAAGAAAGAAAGAGTGAGTACTGGGTTGGGTGGAGGTTAGTAGATTCCTCTATGCTGCAAACCCTATCTATATATAGTTTGAAGGGATTCAGTATTCTATTATGCAATGATATCAGCATTTTTGTGAGCAGTGAGGGTAGAGCCTTAGCAGATATAATGTTTGATTGGTACATTTTGAGGCTTCAGTGCTTTCTGCCTGGGAAAAAAAGTTCTTAGGAAAGGGTCAACAGATCCATAATCAAAATGTGAGAGTGAATGGAGGGCATGTTGAATAGGTTTTTAATTCATATTTGTGGAATTAAATTATATATTGACAAATTGTTTTATGGCTCTTTTCCTAACCCAAAGGTAGGCAGGGAATCAAAACAAGTGAATACAAAATTAGTTCACCTGGCTCTTCGTTTTTATCCCCGAGGAAAATTTGGGTCAAAGGAGCCTGCATCCATTGGCTAAAATAAGATTTTTAGTTTTGGTTTCTATTTTGGTTATTCGTGCTATGCGGTCCTTATGTCTCATTAACAAAAGTTGGCCATCATAAGATGTATGTGAATTCCGTCTCCTGGACTGCTCGTTCAAGCCAAACAAAGGGTCACTCAAATCACAAAGTTTCCCTCTGACATAAAACTTTATTTTGTATAGCCACTTGCAAACAAAATGTGTGAAAAGTGCCTTTAGAGTTGAATAAAATAGTTATACAGTTGAATAATACATAATAGTAAGGCAAAGAGATGTGAAGATATGTAGGCATGGGAAAGAAGGTGTTTTTGAAAATGATATCTGAAAAGAAGTACTGAGTCGATGAGCCAAGACGACACAGTAGGATATTTTTGGAAATGTAGAAGGCATAAGGAAGGGCTAGAGAAAGTGGAAAGAGATTGGGAGAAGATTACTGAAGAGGGTCAGGAGTAAAGTTTTTGGCAGCCAGAGAGCCTTCAGTGGTTTGAACTTGTACCTCCTACTTCAGGGCCAATGACATTCATTCTTTCTTTTAGTTTTATGGGAGACATGATTGGTAGTGACTTCACAGTAACTAGGATCTTGGCAAAGTCCATAAAATGCCCATAGTATGAAACAAATCTTTTTTTTTATTACAGGTACAACCTGGAATTAGGTGCTTAAAGATAAAACCCCACTTGAAACATACTTATGAAAGGCTAAAACGGTATGGCCCCATGGGTGAAATGAGACTAAAACAGTGAGAAATATCACCACTGAGAAGAACAAAGAGTCTTGAAAGGATATTTAATTGGAGTAGAAGTTAGCCTCTCACAAAATTATCAGGAATAGCATGTGAAGGGATAGAGCCCAGATTTAGGGGAGGAGACAGGTTTCTCTTTCTGGCTCGGCTGTTGAATAAGTGACAAATGGTTTTGCCTTTATCAGGTCACTTCATAACTTCCAGCCTCACCTGTCAGATAAAGAGTAATATTTCATCAATTCAGTGGGTTAAAAATATAAGTTGCATCTAGAATAATTGAGAGGCAACTTGGTATCATGAACAGATGGTCTGATTTGGTGCCAATAAGACTTGCTTTCACATCTAGATTTTGAGCTATTCATATTCATATCCACCTGTGTGACCCTCAGACCCTTAAACTCTGTGTTCTCAGATAACCCTCTGTGACTTGAAATTGCTGAGCACATTTTTTGGCAGAGAGACCCTCTCTGTGCTAATGAAATAACAAGTCCTATCCAAAATAATATGTGTGTGTGTGTCTGTCTGTGTGTGTGTGTATGTATCTAATAGTTGGTCATCCTATTGAAATACAGCAGCAGGATATGGAGAAAGGAGGCCTAGAATTAAATTCAGAGGACCTGGTTCAAAGCCAAGTTTTCATCTTAAGCAGCTGTGTAGCTTTGAGCAAGCCAGTTAAATTCTCCTGGACTAGGTTTTCCCATGTGTAAAATGAAGCTGTTAGATCAGATAACTTCTAAGGTCCCTTCTAGCTCTAAACCTCTGATACTAAGTTTTCTGTCTCCAAGTATAATCCATCCGTACGCTATTCGTATTAAATAAGCTTTAATATTAAAAAATAACTTTTGCATCGAACCTAAATTGATTTCACATTTTCATATTCAGTTGCTACTCATCTTTCGGAATGGAGAAAGCTTCATGTAACAGTAGACAAAAGTCGCTTCTTCCTAGAACAGAGACTTTCAACTCCTTTAACTTTCATTATGAAGTTTTTATTGTTACTGTGGTGTTTTGTTATTCCGTATCCTCTTTAATTCTTCCATCCTTCTTAAGTGAAGGCTTGAACTAAACAAAACCTCTTTGGCAAGAATGTGACTAACCCTAACTACATTGGGGAGATTATTTTTCCAGATCTTGTATACAATACTCCTTATAGTACATCTCGTTAATATATTAGCTTTTTAAAAATAGTATTGCATTATTGACTCTTTTTTTCACATTTCCAGTCCACTTTGACCTTACATTTAATTATATATCTAAGTAATCATTCCACATATGAGCATTATAGGTATCTATGTATTCACATGATAATTACATATATGCGTGTATGTACACATGTGTTGATTAGATATTCATGTGTATGCATAAATATATTTGTGTATTTTTACTTCAGTCATAAATGTCCTTGATCTAACCAAAAACAGAGCTAACTGTACTGTAGAGTGAGCAAAGTTTGCATTTAGGGCTCCCTTTTATTTATGTCACTCATCTTTCAATTTTCTTTTTTTTTTCTGTGAAATGCTTAATACTTCCAGTGTGTCCATACTCTCTTTAGGCAACTCTGTGCTGCAGTAGATAGAACGCTTGGCCTGGAATGAGGAAAAATTGAGTTCAAATCTGGCCTCAGACACTTACTACCTGTGTGACCCTAGGCAAGACACAACCTCTGCTTGCCTCAGTTTCCTCAACTATTAAATGGGAATAATATAATAGCACCTACTTTCTGGGGTTGTTGTGATAGTTAAGAACCCTTGATTTACAGGATCATAAAGTCTGCTTACTGGCTGTGTGACCCTGGGCAAGGTACTTAACCCTGTTTGCCTCAGTCTTTTCCCAGAATCCTTTCCACTGTAGTGAAAGAAGCACTGGATTTAGAGTCACTAGGCCCGAGATCAAATCCTAGCTTTGCCACTTTCTGGTTATGCACTTTGAGGGAGATCACTCAAGCTTTCTGGGCCTCCTTTTCTTTATCTAAAAATGAAGTGGTTGGACTAGATGTCAGAGGTGGCTTCCAACCATGAGGTGGCTACTACAAGCATTATTTCCTGAGCCTCATACAATGCATTGTAAAGTGTCTTACAAACCATCAAGCACTATGGAAATGGCAGCTGGAGTAGTGATCAGCACATATATTTACGCCCAGGTCTGACACTAAGGAGTGTAAAGAAGCAGAACAAAGGAGTGGGAAAAGCATCAGATTTAGATTGAGAAGACATGAATTCGGGTCCCTGCTCCAATGCTTCCTTAGCTCTGTGACTTTAGGCAAGTCACTTCTCCACTCATTTCTTTAGTCTGCTCATCCCTCAGAAGAGGACATTGACCTAAATATATGATTTCGAAGGTTCCTTTGAGCTTTAACATTCTGTGTCATACCTGTCTCTAGCCTGGCACTGTTAGAGAACACTAGTCTTCTAGTATAGACCACCAATTACTTTTCTTCTTATCTGGGTAAATGAGTCCAGCTAAACCTTGTCTTGTTGAGAATACTGAGGATGACATTGAAAGTTTTGGTTCTCTGTCTTTCTGTGTGTCTCTCTGTTTCTCTCTTTTCCCATCTATCCATCCATCCATCCATCCATCTACGTATCTATGTATCTATGTATCTACCTATCTTCTTATGACTATCTATATTTCTATCTTTGCTACTGTCTGTGTGCCCATCTATAAGCTATCTCTATTTGTCTGTCTGTCTTAAATTTAAACAAGAATATATTTACAAATTCCTATCTATGAAGTGTAATGGAAACATTGAATTTATAAAGCACACCTATTCATTTTAAAGAACAGAGTGAATTCTCTCTGAAAAGCATAATGGCATGTGAATGAATGAACTGTGATTAGCATGCAAACCATAAGTGGAAAAGAGTCTCATTTGGCTAGCAAAGTGCCTAATCCTGGAAGATCATGCAATCATATATAATTTTCTAGTCTGATGTCACATTAAAAGTACACAGAGACCAAATTTTCATTCCAAAACGAGATATCCAATTAGTGCATTTGGGGGGAATAAAAAAGAGGTGTAAATCCTAATCCAGGTTGTAAGACTTTTAGAATTAACTTGGGATATTACACTGGATTTTTTTTTATTGTCCACTGTTAGGATCAATTAGTATGCTAGATAGAATGTTGGGCTAAAAGTCAGGAAGACTCAACTTCCTGAGTTCAGCCTCAGACACTTACTGTGTGACCCTGGACAAGTCGTTTTACCTTATTTTCCTCAGCTTCCTCATTTGTAAAATGAGCTGGAGAAGAAAATGGGAAACCACTTCATTATCTTTGCTATGAAAACCCCAAATGAGTTGGACTCCACTGAATAACAACAAATTAGAATATCTTTTTATAATAATAAAAAGCTAACAATGATATAGTGTTTGAAGGGTCGTAAAGAGGTTTATACATATTATTTCATTGTATATTTATATTTATTTCTCTCATAATAACCCTAGAATGTGGGTATTATTATTATCCCTATTTTACCGATGAGAAAACTGAGACACAGTGGTTAAGTGACAAGCCCAGAGTCACAAATCTAATAAATGTATTAAATGGAACTTGAACTCAGGTCTTCCTACCTCCAAGTCCAATGTTCTGGCTATTTTACTACCTACCTACCTCAACATACAATTAATAAATATGTATATCTGTAAACCTCTTGTTTATAGTAATAGAGAATATCCTTTAAAACAATATTTATCCTCTACACAGACACAGACATTTTTGTGTACGTATGTATATGTGTGCAATATCCTTTTATATGAATGTAAATATGCATAGAGTACACAGGTAGTGAAGAATGTAAATTGATTGAGAACAGAACTATTTTCATTTTTTTTTCTTTTTATAGACAAAATGTCACACAGTGCCTTGCACATAATGGATAGTTAATCCATTATTTAAATAATAATTAAGCGATATTTTAAAAATGTTTTTGAATGAATGGTCAATAAGAGGTAGTATGATATATATTGTGTTCAAAGGGGCTAGGTTAGAATCCTGACTCTGCTGCTTACTACCAATGTGGCCTTGGCCAAATCATTTGAAGAACCGCTAATTTATAGGATCATAAATTCTAGCCTCAGATGCTTACTGGCTTTGTGATCCTGGGCAAGTTACTTAACTCATTTGTCTCATTTTCCTCATTAATAAAATGAGGGGTTTATGTTAAGGTAATCTCAAAGATTCCATAAATTTTTGTTGTCATTGTTGTTAGTTGTTTTCAGTCATGCCTTACTTTCTATGACCTCATTTGAGGCTTTCTAGGCAAAAATATTGGAATGGTTTGCCATTTCCTTCTCCAGCTCATTTTATAGATGAGCAAACTGAGGCAAACAGGGTTAAGTACCTTGCCCAGGGTCACACAGCCAGTAAGCAGACTTTATGATCCTGTAAATCAAGGGTTCTTAATATGGGGGTCTGGGAACTTAAATCTTGATAACTATATTTCAGTATAATTGGTTTCCATTGTAATCCTATATATTTTATTTTATTCATTTAAGAACATTCTTTTGATGAAGAGTCCACCAGAGTGTCAGAAGGGTCTGTGACTGGAAAAAAAAAAGGTTTTAGGAAACCTTACGATATTTCAAATGAGATCTCTTTGTACTTTGACAATGAACATAGATCACACCTTTAATGGGTCTCTAAAAGACTCCTTAAAGAATTTGAATTGTCAATTTTGTCATCATCATATTCTGTGGGTTTTTATTTCCATTTTTTGTCCTCATAACTCTTGCATGACTGCAGAATTATCTGCCACTGGCTCCATGTAGCCTATAAGCAGATGCAGTTGTCCCTTGATCAAAAATTTTGGATTATACAAGGTGATGTTTTTAGTCCCAGGCTGGCTTCTGGGCTGCTTTTCCATGCTGTCAGTCAATGTGTACTCAGAAAAAGCAACCTGATTTTAATATTAGCTGGAGCACAGTGCAATTAGGAAGAAAATTTATTGAGAGAAAATATAATGTATTTCAATTGTAAATAATTTTTATTCTACTTGCTGTTTTGGATTACCCATACTACTACTTTCTTAATTAGCACAGATAATTGAGCATGATCTAATTCTTCCTCTCCACCCCCCCCCCACATTTCTGTGGTGTCCATTAACATCTCTGCCCTTGCCAAAGGCAAAGGAACCTTGGGTTGACTCAGTACTGGATGTGAGAAGCTGACTTGAGTTCCTTAAGACTGTGAATCTGACAGGTCTCATCAACACCCAAATTATTATCAGCAAAATCTCAAATCCTCTATTGACCAGTCAGGTACTTTCACTGAATTTTGAATAAGATGGTGATTTTTGCACAAAAGGAGAAACACCTCTATTATTCATAATGTATTTGTTATTATTGCCAGTGTTTGCTTGTACCTCACAGTTTAAGAAATACCATCTAAGTATGCATTATTGCCCTCATTACATAAAATGCTAGTGGAAAACACTCTATCAATTCCAATTATGTGGTAGGGAAAAAATAGAAAACTCTGAATGATAATATCTGGCTGGGCTAGTTATAGCTGCTGAACAATGTACGATTGTACAAAATGTGGCAAAATGATAAAAATAAACTGAAGATTTGTTAAAGAAATGAAAACATGGCAGTAAAAAGATGCTGGAAAGCTATTTAGCTTTCTATATTACTTCTTCATCACTTGATTATTTTACTGTTTCATTTCTATTTACATACCCAGTTGATTCTTTTGCATCTGGGTTTTGCACAATTCTTTCAATAATACACGGTTCAGTGACTATAATTACAGGATTGTTAAAGTTCACATTTTACTATTCATCTTGTTATCTCTAGTAATGGAAGGTTGAAATAAATGCACATAATTACACAGTTGGTCCTAAATTATTTTTATATTGCTCTTGCCAGGATACACTTGAAAAGCAACATTTATTCCCTAAGATTTATTTTTTGTAGTAGTGTTTCTAGCAAAATAAAAGTAATAAATAAGTAACTGGACTACTCCCATGAGCTCACAATCTGCACTTTATTTTAAATAATTCCCTACCTCTTCTCCCACCCAAGCTGCTTGGGGACATGTATTCTGTGGAAGAAAGTAATAGATGCAATAGACGCCTAGTGTGAGATTTTCTAGACTTTATTTTCATCCATTTTATCTCTGTAATGATCCACTTGGAGGGTGTGGACAGGAAGCAGTTCATCTAACCTATAAGGGTCCAATATTAACCACACTCTGGTTTTAATTATGTGTATACCATTAAAATAGCTTCACAGACTCTTTTCACTATCATTTTGTAGTCTAGAATAGTGGAAAGAGACCCAGAATATATGTGTTCAAATATCATTTCTATCACTTAATATCTGGATGACCTTGGACAAGTCACTTTCCTTTTCGGGCTTTCATTTCCTAAACCAGAAAGTGGAGGATTTGAACTAAGTGACCTCAAGCATCTCTTCCAGCTCTAAATCTCTGACCTGATGATCACAGCAACTGACATGGCTCAGAAGTGCCATCTTGAAAGACCACAACTGGTTAGTTGCAACAGTAGTTAGACTTGAGATGGTTCTGAAATGATCTTTCCTCAGTTTATTTGAAGATAATCTTCAGGTCAATGGTCTAATGTTAACTTACAGGGTTTTTGAATCTCTGATCCCTGTTACAAACTGAAAAGATGAAAGCTAGCAGTGTGACTAATGAAAGAAAAGGAGGAGAAATGTTCATGCTTTAACAATCGTAAGTACATTTCATATGTTTTGTTGAGAAGCAACAGGGTATAATGAAAAGGGCATTAAACTGGGAGTTAGAAATCGGGGGTTCTAGGCCCAATTGTACTATCAGGTCTTGTACAACCCCGAGAAAATCACTTTACCTGTCTGGCCCAGTTTCCTCATTTGAAAAATGAAGGGGTTAAACAAACAAATAAGGTCCCTTTCAGTTTTAATCTTCTATGACAATGTAGTTCTTTATAAAGAGGAGAAGGAAAAAGCATTTAGGAAGTGCTTACTATGTGCCAAGCACTGTGCTAAGCATTTCACAAATATTACCATATTTGAGCCTCACAACAACACTGTGAGGTAGGTGCTATTATTATCCCTATTTTGCAGATGAGGAAACTGAGGCACACAGAGGTTAAGTGACTTGACCAGGAGCACAAGACTAGTGTTTGGAGGTTGAATTTGAACTCGGGTTTTCCTCCCTCTAGACCCAGGGCTCTATCCCTGGGCCACCTAGCTGCCCTTACCTTAGAAGGTAGCATTCAAAGTACTACATGTATGTGGATGTGTATATCTATGTTGATTTTAATCCTATCCTGTTGTATGTTGGATAATAAGCAGTCAATAAACATTTATGAAGTATCTACTCTACTATATGTCAAGCATCCTGCTATATGCTGGCAATGCAAAGAAAGGCAAAAGATTGCCCCTTATCTCAAGGAGCTCACAGTCTGTGTATGAATGTTATTTACATTTAACCTGGTTTTGTTTCCCTTGACTCCCCTTTTATAATCAGATAAATAGGGACAAAGAAATTTAATGGGAGAATTGATGTAGTCTCTTAACAGGAATAACTCAATGATAGCCTCAAGAACATCAGTCTTAGAAATAGTTGTTGTTCAGTTGATTTTTGTTGTTGTTGTGTCTGACTCGGTGACTGCATTTGGGGTTTTCTTGTCAAAGACAGTGGAGTGGTTTGCCATTTCCTTCCCAGCCCATTTTATAGTTAAGAAAACTGAGGCAAACAGGGTAAGGTGACTTGCCCAGGGTCACACAGATAGTAAGTGTCTGAGGCCAGATTTGAATTCACAAAGATGAGTCTTCCTTACTCTAGGCCTGAAATTCTATCCACTGCAGAAACAGCGTCATAACCACATAATTTTGGAGGACAGAGCAGAGAAGAGAGGGAAAGTTATGCTTATGGTAGAATATTGTGTTTACTGCACCAAGGAAGTAATTGATGAATCTAATTTGATTCTTCTTAATACTACCACAGTGGACTTTGAATGTTTTGCCCAAAAGAAAAGTATTGGGGTTGTAAATTAATTAATTGTAAATTAATTGTAAATGAAGATTGAAAAGTATTGTTCACATGTTGCCTTGTTTTACCACTAGTCAAACTGTCCGGCAAGCTACCACATGATCCTTTATGCCCTTGCGTAAAATTTACCTTTCCAAATCATATTTTGCATTCTATTCTTCCCTACCAATATATTTAGCAATAAAAAACAGGGGATTTTGAATGAGAATTAAGTAGATATATCACCATATTTTTATCATTAAATTTAGTATTTTGCAGTACAAGCACTCTTAGAATCATTTATAATTTCTAACAACATTCAAATTGAGAGAAAATATTACTGGACATTAGAGTAGAAGAATAGGGAAGTGTGTTTTTTAATAAAAAATGAAATGTGCCGATTCCCCTACAAACAGTACTAGTTTTGGAGTCAGGAGGCCTATGCTCTGACTCTGGTCTTTTAACTACTTTTAACTACTCTGGACATCAGTTTCTTCACCTGTAAAATGAGGGGGTTGGGTTACATGACCTTTAAGATCCTATCAACTTCTAAGTCTATGACCCCAGAGTTAGCTTTCTGCAACTTGTTTCTTTCCAAGTCTGCCACAGTACATTTCTTATCTGCATCATGCAGATCTCAAACAAATGAACCTTGGACTTAAACAACTGGATTCCTTCATAAGGAGATACACAGCGTAATCCTTTCCCTGAAGCCTTCAAGCTCCAATTAATTGATGCTGTAATGCTGGCTGCAGCTAGGATTCACCAAGTAGTACAGGAAGAAATCAATGAGAAACAAGAAAAGTTGATAATGATTAATTCTTACATTAATGCAGAGTCCTGCTTTAGAGAATGAAGTATATCTCAGGTGAGACTGATTCCTGTTTCCTAACTCCCTGAAAATGGGGACCATCAGTCGTGGCCTGGGGCACCCTGGCAAAAGTACCAACTTCCTTTACTATGGGCTCAGATCTTTATAGGTTTCATTTAAGGGTCTGTTTAATACACCCTCTACATTAGGGTAGTGCTTTTTCAGACTAGTTATCCTTCAAATGTTTAGACTTGTCCCATGTTTGATAGCTATGAAATTATGAATTGATTTGAAATTAATTTTAAATGTGACATTGTCCAACTAGATTTCTACTAAGAGAGAAAAGATGGTGATGATAACCCAGATAATCAACAAGGATGTATTAAATGCCTGCAGTGGAGATAAAAAAGGGCAAAAATGACCTACCAGGCAAAACCACATAAGCATATAAACAAAATATATCCAAAGAAATTTTTGAGAAGGCACTAGCAGCTGGGGAGAGCAGGAAAATGCTCAGGTAGCAGGTGGCAGTTGAGCTAGCGATGCAGGGAGACTGACATTCTAAAAAGCAGAGGTGAAGAGGGAATGTATTCAAGTCTTGGGTGACAGACTGCATGGATAGGAAGATGAAATGTAAGGAATGGAAAGAAGGCATTTTTGGTGCTACCATAGTGCTTGTGAAGGGCAGTAATGTAATCTTGTCCATCATGCTGCTATTTCTAATTAGGAGTATCCAGGATGTAACTTTTAGAGCTAATTATTTTAAATTAGCAACACGGAACTGGTCAAATGGTTTTAATGAATCACAACCTCTAAATGGAAAACAGTGGTATATTAAATCAATCAATAAGAATTTATCACAACCAGATAGATGTTTTGCAGCTATCACTGCTATGCATAACAGAGAGCATATGAGGTTTAAATCAGGATACCTGCCTTCAATGAGCTTATGGTTTAGTTTGGGAGACAGATTTAATATGCAATAAAGCAATTAGATACTTGTGTGTCTTAAGGTTCCTGTCTGAAGCACCCACATAGCAGTCCTTTTAATCAATAAATTCTATATAGACTGCATTTCCCTTAATTAGATGTGCAGTGGCACTCTGAATGAACCTTAATTGGGAGACAATCTGAGGCTAGGGAAAGCATGAAGACTAATGATGACCAGAGACTGTGCTCCTACTTAACCACTCATTAACTTCATTGGGTTCACTCAACATTTCTTTCCACTTTACTCTTTACAAAAGCTCTCCTTCATATAACTGTTTTCCAGAAAGACTTCTCAATTGAAATACTAATGCTGCATGTGCTATGTCCCTGGTAGGTACTCAATAAATGCCTATTTAAATAAATGACTGCTGAGATGAAAAGAGAAGGGGACAAAGAAGAATCACAATAGAGAGTGTGAGGCAGGAAAAAAAAAGCAGAGTCAGTAGAGCCTGTAAACTTTGAAATGCTGCGCTGCTTTTCCTCATTCTTAGCAGTGCTGTTGACTCAGATTCAGAAGGGTAAGTTCTGTTACTCTCAAAAGACTGTGGTGAAACATAATAGTAATAATAATGATGATGATAACGTAATAACATTTCTATAGCACTGGAAGGTATGCTATGAGATTTGTGATTTTTTTTTGATCCTCACAATTCCCTGAGATAGGTGCTATTATTATCCATGTTTTATAGATGAGGAAACTGAGGTAAACAAGAGATTAAGGGACTTGCCCATGATCACACAGGTAAGTGTCTAAGGACAGATTTGAACAAGGTATTCCTGACTGCAGTTTAGCTGTTTTAGTCATGACTCTTTGTGATCCCATTAGGAGGTTTTTTGGGCAAAGATACTGGAGTGGTTTGCCGTTTCCCTCAGCAGCTCATTTTACAGATGAGGAAATTGAGGCAAACAGAGTTAAATGATTTGCCCAGGGTCACAAAGCTCATGAGTGTCTGAGGTTGGATTTGAACTCAGGTCTTCCTAATTCCGATCTGGTGTTCTCTCTATCCACTGCTCCACCTACCTACCCATTCCTCAAGGCAAGTCCCATCCTCTGTCCATTGTGTCAGCTAGCTGACAACAGAAGAAATAAAGCACTTGAAAGTGATTTGGGATTATATACTTCCATTTATCTGCAGATATTGTCTAAGTAGGTCCTTTCTCTACTGGTGCATATTCCCCCCCTATTAATCACACCCTAAATTCTGTGATTCTTGTACAGTACTTGCTTTTCTATAAAGCCTCCAGATCTCCAAAAGACTTCTGGTTCTTCTGGTATCTTGGGGGTAGCAACCTAGTACTTGGACTGTCTATCAAATGATTTCTCATTCTCACTATTTGACCTATCCACCTCCTTTTCTAGTTATGTCCTTTATGGTCTTACTCCAACTCATCTTCTACAAGGCCACAAATATGATGCTGTAAAACTCAATAAACTCCAATGATTGCTTCTTGCTTTTAGTATCAAGTGTAAACTCTTTTTGGATTTAAAACCCTTCACAACTTTTTCCAGTCTTAGTGAATATTTCTCCCTTCCCAGTGCTTTGTGATTTACCCATCCTGGCCCATCTCTGTGTTTTTATACTGGTCTTCCCCTATGCAAAGAATGCACTAACTCCTCACTTCAACTTCTTATCATCCTGTGTTTCCTTCAGAACTAAACATGGAAGTTTCCTTCTATTAGAAACCTTTCTTCATCCCCTCAGCCACCAATACCTTCCTCTACAAAATTATTTCTTTTTTTTTTTTTTTACATATTGAAGAGTTAAGTGATGCAGTGGATAGAGCACTGGACTTGAAGTTAGAAAGACTTAAGTCCCAACCCAGCCTCAAGCACTTACTAGCTGTGTGACCCTGGGCAAGTCACTTAATCCCCTTTGCCTCAGTTCTTCATCTATAAATTGAGCTGGAAAAGGAAATGGCAAACCACTCCAGTTATCTTTTCCAAGAAAACCCCAAATGGAGTCACAAAGAGTAGGACATGACTGAAAGGACTGAACTAGCTGTATGACCCTAGACAAGTCACTTAATGTCTGCCTGAATTTTGTCAACTGAGGATAATGTAGATGACAATAGTACCTACCTCCTGGGATTGTTGTGAGAATCAAATGAGACAGTGTCTGTAAAGCACTCAGCACAGTGCCTGGCACACAATAGGTTCTTAATGAGTGCTTGCTTCTGGACATAAGTATGTGTTAATGCTGTCTTGCCTAAGAGGATGCAGGCTCTTTGAAGAATGTGACTGTTTCCTTTTTGTCTGTATCTCCAGTACCTACCACAGTGCCTGGAACAAAGTTGTTCAGCCCTTTCAGTTATGTCTAACTCTTTGTGACCCCATTTGGGGTTTTCTTGGAAGAGATGCTGAAGTAGTTTGCCATTTCCTTCTCAAGTTCATTTTACAGATGAAGAAACGGAGGCAAATGGGGTTAAGTGACTTGACTAGGATCACACAGCCAGTAAGTGTGTGAGTTCAGATTTGAACTCAGGAAGATGAATTTTCCTGACTCCAGGTCCAGCACTCTATATACAGTGCCACCTAGTTGCCCCTGGTGTATAGGAAGCATGGAATAAATGTTTATTGATGGATTCATTGATTGATGTCTTTTATGCAACTTTTCAACTGTGTCAAACATGCTGCCAACTGCTTATACTTGAACTCAGTACTCCTATTGTTTGTTCAGTCTCTGGAAATTTTATTTTTGTTTTGTTTTGTTTCTTAGATTATACTGCTGTATGATCTGAAGTCAAATAACTTGAGAGGCGATGTAATGTGTTGGAAGGAACTATTATTGTTCAATTCTAGGCCCTGAGGCCTGGGACCTGAATTCAAATCCCCAACTCTACCAGCTTTGACAAGTCACTTAACAGTCTGGGCCTCAGTTTCCTCATCTGTAAATTGATGAGTTTTGGCTAGATAACTTCTAAAGTCGCTTCTAACTCTGACTTTTGAACGACAATGGATAAAATAAATAGTGGAGCAGAAAGAACATTGAACTTAATCTGAAAGACTCACTGATGTCTTAAGCCAATAACCTCTTTAAAATGTCCTACATTCTTTCCTTCTTTTCAAACCCAAAGGCTTTGATGTGGCCCTTGCCTCTTCTCTAAGGTGATAAGCACCAACCCTTTTATTACCCATTTTTTTCTAATTTGGTTACATTGAATTCCTGGTATTGGATTTTTGTTTGTTTGTTTGTTTTCTCCCCTAAAGAGGAAGAGCAGAGTGAATAGTTGGGTAAGGGCTTTTTGCAAACACTCTCAATAACTGACATATTAAATCCAGGATAATTTGCTTTTTGCTCACATTTACATCAGTGGAGGCCAGAGCGTGCAAAGAGACACACAGAGATATGGCTGAATCCAAAAGCAATCGTCATGCCTGACCTCCAGGCCAGCCTTCCTGCTGAGTGCCGGATTAAAACTGAATGTCAGGCAAAATACCAGCGAGATCCTTCATCAACACTCTTGTTCAGATGCCAGGGAAACATCCAAGGATGTGTTTTGAAGAGAGTAGAAATGGGAATATAAAGGAAGAAGGTAAAGGGAAGGAAAGGAAGTGTGTAAGTGATAGAGTAAGTGCACAAGACAACAAATCCAGAAAATGAGTTCAAATTATTTTTTCATGATTAGACTTTCACCTACTAGGACCCAGTGCTTGACGAATGAATAATGAAATAAATGGCAGCAAAACCTTTGTATGTGAATGATTGCTATAAACAAGGCTTAGATAGCTTATCATGTTGGTCATTTTAACTTGATCATTCATACCCAAACAATTCAGGGACAAAAGTAATCATTTCGTAAGAAGCATTTTTCTTGGTTCTTTTTATAGGACAAAGTTAACTTTGTACCATTCCATCATTCAATCAATCAAGAAAGCATTTTATTAAGTTCCTACTCTGTGTCGAACAGTGTGCTAGAAACTAAGTTACAAAGACAAAATTGAAGTATTCCCCACCTTTAAGTAGCTTGGAGGCAGGGTCAGGGAATAGAGTTCTGGTCCTGGAGTCAGAAAGACCTGAGTTCAAATTTGATCTCAGACACTTACTAGCTGTGTGACCCTAGACAAGTCATTTCACCTCTGTTTGCCTTTATCTAATGGACAAGGAAATGGCAAATCAAGGCAGTATCCTTGACAAAAAAAAAAACTCCATGGACAATATGGTCCATGGGGTCATGAAGAGTCAGACCCGACTGAACAACAACAAATTAAGTAGCCTGTATTACTCAGTTACCTCTTAACTTGGAAAGATTTCTACTCAATACACTCCTAAGACTTGGAGTTGCTTAAGGACTTAAGAGAATTTTTTACCTCTACTTGAATCGCTACTTAACTGACTATATAAGAATGCTTCTCTCTCTCTCTCTCTCCCTCTCTCTCTGCCTCTGTCTCTCTCTCTCTGTCTCTCTCTCTCTCTCTCTCTCTCTCTCTCTCTCTCTCTCTCTCTCTCTCTCTCTCTCTCTCTCTCTCTGTTTTAACCAAATGAATAGTATATGGAATAAAGGTAGCCTCAAAGCCATGAAGAACTGGGTTCGTATCCTGCCTCTGTCACATACTGGTTGTGTGACCCTGGGCAAGTCACTCAACCTCCCAATGCTCCAAAAAACTTTCTGAGAGAAGGTGCTAACCTGTATTAATAGAGTAAGTTTCTTCATCCCAAAGTTCCTATACAATAAAATGACAGGTTCAGGTCATCTCCCTAAGTGCTTTGCAAACCTTAAAGTGTTATAGAAATGCTAGTTATTATTACAAATCTTGAGAGATGGGGAATGCTGTTGAACTGACTCAGTACAAGTGGCAGCTTTAGCCAATCCATTGATTTTGGAGCACACTGTCATTTGCATTTTGTGTACGTGTTAGCCCTTTCATGCGTGCAGCAGGTTGTTTGTTACAAGTCGTTTTTGCAGGCAGGATCCTCCTGTGAGGTCAGGATTCCTGGGTTTCTGCCCATGTCAGTGTGACAGCCACTTCTACAATAACAGCCCAGGTGCACGGCACAGAACCAGCCCCCTTGCTGCACAGTGGATGCCTCTTGACTGAATCTGAAAGGCCTCGCCTGTAGTGCTTGAATGCGCCTGACAGTGTTTCAGAGCTCTGACTGCAGGATTATGGCTTAACAGTCGAGCACTGTCATATTTTAAAATGCCACTGATGTCAGCTCTGGCATTAACCATTTTCTTTTTATGAAATTGGATGAATTTAGTGCTCATGAAAGTGAGAAATTGACATGATGAGGCTTAGGTAAGGATAGGTTAGGTGACTTCCCTCTTCTGGGCCTCATTCTCTGCTCCTTTTCCATTAAAAAAATAAAAAAACCAACAACAACAGTGTCCACTTTCTACCAACAAACTCGGTCTTCCTCCTAAGGTTCTCTATTTTTAGGCTATTTCTTGATTTCTTTTGGAGAATTAATTATACTCATTAGAATCTCCTGCTCTGGTTGGTAGGGACCAAAAAAAAAAAGTGACCCAGCTCATACTGTTTATTATTATGGCTTTAAGGCCAAGTACATATATGGGGTACCTTGGCTAGTAATATCTAACTTTATTATCAGGATGTTAAACTATCCTCTGTAGTATCACCTAAGTCTTTCATATTTATTCAAATGTCTTTCTATTAAAGAGAGGTTCTAAGGAATCTTAATCCTATCTTTATAAGGTAAGCTCCTGGAGAATAGGAACTGTCTTACTTTTCTATTTGTATCATCATTGTTTAGTATACAATAAACATTTTTAGAAAACATTTTATTCATTCATTCATTCATTCATTCATTCATTCATTCATTCATTCATTCATTCTTGAGGCATCTAGGTGGCAGAGCTCTGGGCCTTTAATCAGGAAGAATGGAGTCCAAATGCAGCCCGAGACACTTACCAACTCTGTGACCCTGGGCAAATAATTTAGCCTCTGCCTGCCTCAGTTTCCTCATCTGTAAAATGGGGGTGATAGTACCTACCTCATTATTATAGAGGGAATAAAATGAAATAACATTTGTAAGTTCTTTGCAAACCTTCAAGTGCTACATAGATGCTAGCTATTTATTATTATTCATTGATTCTGACTATTCCCTATTGCTGAAAAGAATGTGGGCTGTAGCTACCACTTTAGTACCCCCTCACAACTATAAATGCTGTTTTCTCTTTTCTACGTACTGGACCCTTCAATAATACTATTTGTTATGGAGCAGAATTTCTTATAGGTAAATCAGTCTTGTACCTCTTTTAGTCGCCAGAGTATTGAAGGGGTCCATTGTAATTCTGTTTCACGTATAAATTGGTCTCACAGCAGAAATCACTGTGACAAGAGTCCTGCAATATGAAAGCTGGAAAGTAGCTTCATTTGATCTCCTAGAAAAACACTACCACCAACAACAAGAAACTTCTCATTTTATCAATAAAGACATTGAGGCACAGCGAGGTTAAATGATTTGCCTTAGATTATACAACCCATTAATGACCGAGCTGGGGGTAAAACCAAAGCCTTCTGTCCCTCCTGTCCATGCTCAGTATTATTTAACTAAGCTAATAATAGCAATAGCCTTTCACCTCAAACAAGAAGGAGCTTTTGCTGATGAATAGCAAGGAATGATTATTTTATTTGTTTCCACCTTCATATTCTCAAAGCAGTCTGGTTCAATCTATGAGCAGTCTGGGGATCTTTTTTTTCTTATGGGGACAAGATGTTCAACACTAACAAATGGATTGCGATCCAAGGGATTCATTTTCAGGTTGGTTATTTGGAACTTTGCGTACAGTTTTTCATAGAGGTTATATTTAAGATGGGGCTTAGGTTTCTAGGCAAACCATAAAAGTTCCTATAGCCCATAACATAGGAGATAAATATAGCTTTTAAACAAAAATAGTAGAAAATAATACTCTTGTGAGGCTATTAATTAAACAGAACAACGAACACAATCGAATAAGAAACAAGAGTTAGATGGTATTGTGGCATTTTTATTTTTTTTCTAAATTAATCTGGAAAGCTAAGGGTCAAAAAGAGCTACTTTAACTAGAGGTAGGATGTATATAAAGACCTGTAGACACCCTGAATAAGGACATATGATTATAGTCAAGGTTTTGAATAAATGTTGACATTGATACTTTTTTATGTCTAATTCCACTTAAAAACATGTCATTCCTTTTCCTTGATAATTAACCATGGTTAGGTTTGATTTATGATTAACAAGTAGATTGAATACAGAGGAGAGAATGAGAGATGTTCCTCTGACAAATGAAAGTAGAGAGGAAATTGTTTTTTAAAGAGGAGGTGAGTGAGATATATGTATTTACAAGAAAGAATTTAAGGGAGAAATAACTAAAACAATGAAAAACAATGAAAATCTAGAGAAAGACTTATGTATTTGATCTCTTTAAGAGGAAAGAAAGACAATAGGTATACAGATGTTGAGTCAGATAGTTCTCCTGTCAGTCACCAAATAATGTTGTTGTCCCAGTTTAAGCTGGCTACTGTCTCAAAAGAGCAGTTGGGGAAGAGATGGAGAGAGGATTTCAGATTAGACGCAGTATTTTGAGGCATAGCTTTATATGGACACAGCATTCACAAGATGGGAGCTTATGATTTGGAAAGATCCTAGTTGAGGGGGTAGGGAACCTGTGGCCTTAAGGCCACAGGTTCTGCTCCCCTGTCCTAATTATTAAGGCTAAGGAAGCCTCTACTTTGTGAGGGGTGGCAGGGAATTTCCACCTTAAACCTAGGTATCGCCCAAATGGGACAGTGTTGCCCAAATGTCCCAGTATGATTATAAACTACTTCTTTCTCCTTATCAAATCTACTTTTTTGTTTGGTTTGGTTTTCTTCTCTAAAAAGATTATTTCATTCAGCAAAAAGGCCACATTTGTAAGGCTTATTTTCAGATGTTTTCTCAGTGCCCTGTCCTAGAGAAAAGGGCATTTCTTTATAGATGTATAGAAAATATACCTCAAGTGTTTAAGTTGCTTGTTTCTTGTAGTAAATCATTTCCTTATTTGTCATTCCCTGTCCAGACTGGGCCTCTTTTAGAGTTTCTTTTCCTATGATCACCTAAGAGGGAAGAGAATTCTTGAACACCTGAGTTAAAATTCTGCCTCAGATATTTATTCCTTGTGTGACCTTGAACAAGTTACTTAAACTATTTCAGCCTCAGTTTTCTCAGCTGTGACACGGAGGAAATAATACCACCCACCGCACAGGTGGGTGCTTAGCCATGATTCTCATGGGGAGAAAAAAAATGGGGTGGGGAAAGAAGAATATTGGATGTGTCTGAATGTCAATTTGATAGTTTCTAACTGGGGAAAAGTAGTAGAGTATAAAAGTCATCCCTTTCTTCCCCCACCACTCTCTTCACTGTTAGCACAAACTCTTTCATTCTCCCTCTTCTATTGTGAGGGGTGTGTCCCAGCTTAGCTATTGGACTAGATTCAGTCAACGAGGTGTGATAGGAAAACAAAAACAAAAATAAATACCACCCTATCTCCCACCCCCACCCCTAGCAGTGCTGCAGTGTATATTTGAAAATCTGTATAAAGGTTATAGAAAAAAATAAAATATAAATAAATGAGTACTATGGAAGTTGAAGTAAATTTTTCCAGCATTTAATCATATTGAACATCTCTCAATTTATCAAAGCCAGAGGGTGGACATTTTCTAATTCGTAATGAAAACTTCCTAACCTTGTGGAACTGTATGGAAATGGAATGGGTTTTCCTTCAGGAGGGTCTCTGGGACACAAAAGGTCTTCCAGTAAAGGCCTGATGGTCCTATGGCCAATATATTTTAGAGGGGACTTTAATACCATTACAATTTGTGCTGGTTGGTTTTAGAGCTCCATTCCAAGTCTAACATCAAGTTATCAGTTCTCTGTCTAACGAAATGCAGGTTTTCAGGGTATATGGTAGCTTCTTTGACCCCGGATCTCTTTCCTCTCCGATGCAGTAATGCCTACACTATGTCATATTTCCTTTCAAGTCCTGTCCCTGATATATACTAATGGCTTGTTTTGTTGTTTAGTTGTGTCTGACTCTTCATGACCCCATGGACCCAATAGCATGCCGATACTGTCCATAGGGTTTTCTTGGCAAAGATACTGGAGTGGTTTGCCATTTCCTTCTCCAGTAGATTAAGGCAAACAGAAGTTAAGTGACTTGCCCAGGGTCACACAGCTAGTAAATGTCTGAGGTCAAATTTGAACACAGGTCTTCCTGACTCCAGGCCCAGTACTTTATCCACTGAGCCACATAGCTGCCTCCTAATGCCTGCTAGTGGTTTGACCATGAGCAAGTCACTTAATTTCTCAGTGCCCTAGGAAACTCCCTAAATCTGTAAGGAATTAACAGTTTGAATTGAGGGAAGGGAATTTACACACCAGGAGGTCCCTATAATGATGAAATCCTAGGTTCATACTTCTCATCAAAAGAGGGAGGGAGAACAAAACAAAACAAACAAAAAAGAATCCTTGGGGCAGCTGGGTGGCACAATGGATAGAGCTCAGCTTTGGAGTCAGGAGGACTTGAGTTCAAATGTGACCTCAGACACTTGACAATAGCTGTGTGACCCTGGGCAAGTCTCTTAACCCCAATTGCCTCACAGAAAAGAAAAGAAAAGAAAAGAAAACAAAACGAAACAAACTCTCTTGGCTTTCTATTGTCTCAGACAATGAGATAATTATCCCATATACCATACCAATTATACCATAATCTCTTGGGTTTCCAAGGGAGGATCCTTAGTATTCGTTTCTAAAGGATATTTTATTCATTTATTTTAGTTCAACCTTGTCCTTATGCCCTCAAAAGGCTTTTTCCCTCCAGCACAACTTCTAAATTCCAAGAAAGTAACCATGTTCCTTTTCCAGTTGTTACATAATGAAAGGGTCTGCATTTTTCAGTATTGCAGAGTTACGGTATTGAGAAATCCTCAGGACTAGGTACACCACTCTTTGCAAAAGTTTATGCAGGGACCACTGGAGTAATAAATCATAGAGTAGAAGGATTACTTCAACCAGTCAACCCTGAGCTACTGACTGAATAAGTCCTGTGCTTTATCATCTCATAATGAAGCTGCCTCAGATGCATGCTTCGTTTTATTACCCAATGTAACACATCGAGATAAATTTAACATCTTATAGATTTGCTTCTTGCTTAGTATTCATATCTATCTCAGACTTTTCATTAATATTATGATACTTGAATGGGAGCTCCCCCCCTCTTCCATTTACATTCCAACTGTACCAAATTGGCGTTTGGTGAATTTATCATCGTTGCTGTTCCAAGCAGGCCAGTGTTTTTATTTCATTAATACTAAAAGTCCTCTTGGCTGCAAAATTAATTTTGAAGTCTTTATGTGAAGCAAAACCTCTGATGATGGTTTCTATGGGTTCCTACAAACTAGGAAATACCATGGTGGTTTTGGGTTGTAGTTCTCCCCAAACACTCCAAAAAAAACTCCAAAAAAACAAGAATATGGTCAAAGCCCATCTATTATTGTTTTTGACAGCTTTAGTTGTATTACTCCCAAGTCTAGATTGGGTTTGGATTTTGATTATGATATTCTTTTATCATCTTGCCATCCTTTAGGAAATAAAAGAAGGGGTAGCTGATATGATATAAAAAGAGTTTCTACACTGAAAAATTCACATGTCCAGAGCACAGATGCTGGGAACTGTGTGCCATATGACTACTTTCTGGGTGAGGTGAGGATGCTTCCTAGATAGAATGCTGGCTTAGATGTCAGAATATGGATTCCATTCCCAGCTCTGCCGCTTATGACTTATGTGACCTTGGCCAAATCATCCCCATACCCCTATCCTCTTAGTATACTTCTCTATAAAGGGAAGAATTTTGATTAGATGATTTGTAAAGGTCCCTTCAATCTTTATATCCTGTATTACTTAGGAATTAGGAGGCCATCAGCCTTATACTTTATTCCTCAAGGTTTTCTACTGGTCCATGAAGCTGCTAGGGTTGAGATTGGTTGGGATGCTGGACAAGTCCAGGGACGAGAACAGAAGGAAAGGGGAGAATTAGGGAGTTTCTTCTACTCATTCTCTCATGACTAAATCTCTGGTTGAATCTCTGGGGGTGGGGAGTAGTATCCCTAAGCCTCCTCTGCTCATCCCCAGCTCAGCAGAATTTGTCTTAGATTCTAGGATTCCCGATTATAGCTCTAGTTCTGATAGCACCTCAAACAAGCCAATGTTCCTGGCTTATTCCCACTTTACTGGATTTCTTGAGTGTTTCTATTTCTGTTTCGGTTTTCTTGGCAAAGTTAGTGGAATGATTTAGCATTTCCTTCTCCAGCTCATTTTACAGATGAGTTAACTGAGGTAAACAGGGTTAAGTGACTTGCTAAGGGTCACACAGCTAATAATTGTCTTAGACCAGATTTGAACTCAGATCTTCCTAACTCCAGGCCATGCTTTCTATCCACTGTGCCACCTCACTGCCCTTGAGCCCTCCTGGCTCATTTAGACACATCATTATCATTCCCATGACTTTGTGCAACTAGGTGGTACAGTGGATAGAACACTGGGCCTAGAGTCAGAAAGGCTCATCTTCCTGAGTTCAAATCTGATCTCAGACACTTACTAGCTGTGTTACCCTGGCCAACTCACTTAACCCGGTTTGCCTCAATTACCTCATCTGTCAAATGAGCTGGAGAAGGAAATGGCAAACTACTCCACTATCTTTGCAAAGAAAACCCCAAATGGGGTCATGAAGAGTTGGACGTGACTGAAAGGACTGCACAACATAACTGGCTCATTTAAATACTTCATTCTCATTCCCATGACTTTGTGCTACTCTCCAACCCCTTTATATTTATGATTTTCCCTAAGCCTCCTAACCCCTGCTTTTGGTATCTTCCTTGGTAGAGTGATTCCAGTCTTCTCCCTGAATCTAATTTGAGTATTGGCTTGGATTCCAATCACCTCACCATCGTTTGGCTTTTCTCTGATTCTGGTATTCTGTCCTTCACCTCAAACCCACGAAACTGAATGTCATTTTAGAAATGTGAAGAATATGAGAAAACAGCCAAACCCAGTCAACCTTCCCATCAAGACACCTCATTGATGAAAAAAGTATTTTAACCTGATATTTTTGACATATGGGAAACACTTTTCCTTTTCTTTTTAGGGTGATAGACTTAACAGATATTTGCTACTTTCTCCACATAAGCTAATTGCTTATGATTGACTCCAGCTGACTTATAAAGTATTATGATTTTCTATGATTTTCCCTTTCCCTGTTCACACGAACTTTTTGTTTCCATCAAGCTCCCAGCCTTTACTTCTTTCATGCAGTTCTGTTGCTGCTAGTTGCTTTAATATTTAATCTAATGTTTTATTATATTTTAACTAGGGTCAAAAAGGGAATTATAATTTCTATTTTTAGGAAAAAGAGGTATTTTTTTCTAATTGTATGTGTGTGTGTGTGTGTGTGTGTGTGTGTGTGTGTGTACATACTGGAGGTGGTATAATGTTTTGTGGCTTCTCTTGCAGATGATTTGTGGTTTGAATTTGCCACCTCAGGGGCCTTTCCCCCGTGTTGGTGAGCTTAGGGAGGAACCCATCTTTTTGTTAGAAGGTAAAAGAATCTTCACACCAGCTAGATGATTTGATTCGTCCATCTCTTTTACTTGTTTCATGATACTAAATAATAGAACATGACAGAAATACTGTGCTAATCCATGGCTCTGTGCCAAGTCCAAGTGCTACTTCTGTTGGGTCATTCAGTCATCATTCCCATCAGTATGGTCTATGTCACAGTCATGTTATATTTCCTGGGCATGTTCCTAGGGTAATCCAATTAATTCTTCTTTGTGGGACATGCCACATCACATAGGTTGTCACCCAGTCATAAGAGAGTAAATTATTGAGCAATTTCCCTGTCCCCACCTGACACAGTGTGGCCCTGACACAGATAATTCAATCAAAGTGAGCATAGTATCTATGCAAGAGCCTTTTAGTTCTAGAGCCTTGTATGCTCAACTGAGTAGTTGAGATAAGGAATTCAGGGGTTGGAATTTGTTTCTGGATGATGTTGAGCCAAGGGCATTTTGACTCAGTAAGGAATCTCACCTGTAGGATGCCAGGGATCTCAAAAGTAAATATGAAATAGCACGAGATAGAATTGAGAGAAACAAAAAAAATAGATTTTAGGAGAAACCATGACATGAATAAGGAGGGAGAGGTATTGGGATGAAGTAATGTGCATTTGCTAACCTTAAGAGTTGTGGGAATCATGGGTCCAAGAGCATAAAACCTGTTAGGATGAGCACTTTAGAATTTTACTGTACCTATTATTTATTGGTGCATGGAACTCCAAGGGAGGACAGTCCCTTTCCTAATGCAGATTTGTAGTACTCTGCAATTTTTGGTCATAGAGAAATGTTTGGGGCACTGAGAAGTCAACTGATTTACTCTTGTCCACACAGCCAGTGTGTGTTAGCGATGAGACTTGAACCAAAGTCTTGCTGATAATCTAAGGTCCACTCCTTTATCCACTGTGCCATGTTACCTATCTCTTGATGACTCTCACTGCAACATATGGGTTCAAGAGGTTTGTGCATATTATCTGCTTGTCTTTAAAAAAAAAATCTCTTGTGACTTTAACAACTTTCTCTTTCCTCACTTCTTTCACTGTATTACATTTTCCAACACATTTCAACAATACTCAGAAATATTACATATATACATACATATGTAATATCATATATAATATGTATAACTATATTTGTATGTGTGTGTATACATAACTTAAGCTCATAGCAATAACTAGGACAAGATTATTGGGAGCTAGCATGAGGGGCTTACAGTTTTCATAGCTGGTGGAGGACTGCAAAGTGGGGCAGGATGCTGCAGGGAGGAAGCATCTCACCTCATGCCATTGTCCTTGGGGGAGGACCTATGTTCAATCCATTTTCATCTGTCTTCCCTCTGCCTCACCACCCACTATGGTCCTGTCCCTCTTGTACCCAAAGAGCTATTGTAACATGACTGAGGCCAACAACCTATTGTCATGTGGCCGGGTAATCATGCCATATAGGATACTCAAAGTCAATAATAATGGTGGCAAGTGCTGCCTTATGTTTTAGGCTCTTTATCTCCCTTTCCCCCTCCTCCCACCCAAACTGAATTTGCTGCAGCTGCCAGAATTCCTAATTATGACTCCACCTAGGCTAATCAGACATATGGTTTGAAGGCTCTTCCTTAGTTTATTTGTTTAAAACTAGGGTGGCCAGAAGACTTAAGGTACTCTTCCTATTTTCATTGTGACTGAAGATGCTCCTTCCACTGCCTGGATTATAATAAAGTAGGGTTGTTGTTGTTGTTGTTGTTGTTTTTTAATGGAGGGGGAAGTGTTTACATTTGAGATGGTGACAGCTCCTCAGGATATATATGTGTGTGTGTCTGTCTGTCTGTGGGGTTGTGTGTGTGTGTGTCTGTGTCTGTGTATGTGTGTGAGTCTGTGTGTGTGTATACATATATATATAACATATATATGTATACACATACATATATATACACACACACATAGTTTATTGAGTAAATATGTACACGGGCTTTTAAAATTAACCCACGTTTACCTAATAATGAATAACTGTAATGAACCAGGGTTATCTGCTATACAAAATGTTATTAAAAGGTTTGTAATATCTTGATCTGTAAAGAACTCTTTAACTTTTCAAGTATTGGTGAAATTCCCTTGTGTGGTTCTTAAGAATCATTCTGGCCCAAAATAGATTCCACCTGTGGGCATTACTAAATACATGTCGAGAGGCAGCATAACATCATTATCTACTGGAAGTAGGAGTTAAATGTTGAGCCATAATCAGGATTGAGTACTGCAGCTTTGCTGTTGGCTGCTTGTATCTGGCAGTCTCACCTCCCAGAACAATCCTGGTTTCATCTCTGCCCTCTCTCAGGGCCTACCTTCTGCTACCTTTACACTCTCTACTCTCCATCTCACTCTTGGCTGGAGAACTGGGAGAGGAGCTGCAATTTTGATGAAAGGGATAAGGGTGTACTCTCTGGAGAAAAGGCCATTCTTTCCTTGTCTTTCTTATACCTGATCAAAGCAGCCTGTTTTCTATGCCAAACCACCAAAAGTACACATGTATTTGGGAAGTTAATTATATCAGATTTTCAATTCACCCAGTGGCAGAATTCCTAGTTATGCGTTTGGTCAGAATAGCAAGATTTTTTATCAGTAGCCCTATGACCTTAAGCCAAATCACTTTACCTATTTGGACCCCAGCCTCCTTGGTTCGGTACCAGCCAGACCTATGTTACAAAATTGTTGGAAAGATCAACTAAGAAGATAACTGTGTAGGGATAGTGCTTTAAAACTGTAATGTATTATGAAAATATAAAGTGGCATTATCAATATTTTATATTAATACTATTCAGCAAAATGTGAGACTGGGTAGACCAGTGATTCATAGCTCCAGTGTATCTCCAACTGGTTCAGTAACATTCTAAAACAAACTTAATTTCAATTTAATTATGAAAATAACATACCACTTTGGGTGTACACAGGCCATAGGAAAGAGATGTCACAAAATCAAAAGAAATTGGAATACCACATGCCAAAAGGATGGGAAGTACTAATAGTAAAGGTATGCTTTCATTCTCATAGTATAGGTGCATTGGTACTTGCTTCTCAGGAGAATTAATGGAAATTACAAGATTCAAAGCTTCCCCTTTACTAGGTTGCTCATGTTCAATAACTGGTCATGAAATTGCTTGGTTTCCTGAAAGTGATTGCGTAAGTCCAATCCTCTCTTGTAAACCAATGTATGTAATAATACATCTTTCTAGCCCAGCATTCCATTTCCAGGAAAGGATAAATGTCCATTTTTTTTTGTTTTATTCTGTTTTAAGAATGGAAAATTTAAAACCCACATTATGCATCCCATTCTATTCCATTCATTTTTAAAAGGGAGAGTTTCTTAGGGACCCCAACAGGTTATCTATTTTATGGTCTAAGTAATAAGGAATCCAGCCCAATAATTGTTAATCTAGGTAATATAACAATAGTGGGCTATTCTCCTGCCAGGCTGGAGTACCCTGATAGACACCATAATTACACCACAGTAAATCATGATTCCTCTGGAACAGAGCAATGCAGAGTCCATGGAACACAGATAAAGGAGAATCTGAACCAGAAATGAAGAGGAGGGCAAGAAATCAGAATCAAATACGTCACCACAGTAGCAGCTTACAGAAAAAAAAATACGACAGCAAAAGGAAAAGGAGATAGTACAAGCAGGTACAAAAGACAGTGGAGATATAATATACTCCCCCAATAAGGACCATTATGCTTTTAATGGATTCAGTGTGACAGGTCAGCCTTTTTGTTTTAAGACTATTACAAAGAAAATTATTTTAAAATTAGACCATTAGGAAGGAAAGGACATAAAAAGTGGATATTGATCTTAAAATTTTGAATATGTATACATACCAGTCAGTAAGCCCAGCTGACCTAAATACTAGAATATTACAGGAATTAGCTAGTGGCTATGCCAGTTTTTTTTTAAATTTTAATAATAGGAACTGGAGCCAGCCATGAAAACAAAAGATTTAAATTGCCAAAAAAAAAATGACATAAGAAAGATAGAAGAAATACTGACAGTCATTGGCGGGTAATTTTGATTCTACCACTAAGCCCCTTCCCCTCAAAAAAATGTATTTAAAAGATAGAATCTATAAAGATCTAGAAAATAATGGTGTTGAATTTTTTCTTTTCTGTTACCAAAAGTTCTGTAGGGGTATATTGTTTTTTTTTTAATTCAACGAATATTTATGAAGTGTTTACTTGGATAGTAAGTATCTAAGGCCAGATTTTAACTCAGGTCCTCCTCACTCTAGGCACAGCACACATCTAGCTGCCTCAAGTTTCACTGTGTTTCTCATCAGATTGAGCCCAAATCTCCTCTTCTGTAAATTACACCCATTGCCCCAAATTCTGCCCTTTAGAGTCAAATGAAATAAAGGTAATTTGTTTTATCCATGACGACCTTGAAGAAAATTATCAGGCCTCAGTTTCTTCATCTGTCTCCTGCAGGCTCTTTGAGTACTAGATTTACCATCCCCTGGCAAAAGTTAAGTTGTACCCTGCATCCCATCCCCTACCCTACAGCCTCAGTAGAAGCAGCAGCATGTTAATAAGAGCCTTCCATATTACTGTCATCATTTTTTTCCATATTAACCTCATTTAGGAAAATAAAATGAAATAATGATGATAATAATAATTAAATTAAAGCATTAAATAGAAAAATTTGGTTTTAAAATCATAATAGTAGGTAGTATTTGTGTGGAGCTTTAAAGTTGTCAATGCACTTTACATATGTTATAACATTTAATGCTATCAACAACCCTGTAAAGTATGTGCTATTATTATTATTATTACCATTAATTTCACAGATAAGGAAACTCAGGTTGATAGAGGTAAAATGACCATCCCATAGTCACATAGCTAGTAGGTTTCTGAAGCAGGATTTGAACTCAGGTTCTCCTGACTCCAAATCTAGCATTCAATCCGCTATTTTATCAAAGTCATGAAGAAGTTATGTAACTGCCTTAGTAAAGGAAAGCTTCTTGGACAGGTAGTTTTCAATTGATCATATTTCTGTCCATGGGTCAATAAACTATTTATTAAATTAACTTTTTTTCTATAAGAGAAAAACTTCAACCGTTGGGGAATGGGAAGTAGAAATGAGTTTTCTGACTTTATACTGTAATAGAAAGGGTAAAAGACAGCTGAACTCTTTGGAGAAGGAAATGTTAAGTAGAAAGGCCAGAGACCAGGTTTCACTAAACTATAATGGGTAAGTTCTAGTGAGACAGAAGTTAGTTAAAAGACCAGGATTTCACAAGTGACGCTTTGTTTGCCTCAGCACCCCTTTCTTGCTAGGGGCATAACTGTCTCTGAGCTAGGGGGCCTTCATGGACATTTTGGTAGTTTTGTTTTCCCCAAGAAAGAATCACATAGTGTCAGTACTATGAGGGTCATTGGTAATCCTCTAGTCCAGGAGTTCTATGGTTCATAGACCCCATAAGGAACTGTGGATATATTTTAATGGGAAAAAATACAATTGTTTCTTCCATATCATGACCTTCCCCATTGCAGTTTCAAAATAAGTGAGTCAGCATAAGAAATTAAATTGGAATTTGGGGGGAGTTTTGTGGAAGCTACAGACAACACATGAAAGCTAGAAGATGACACAGAAAAAAGTTTAGAAACTCAGAAATGCATAAAATATATCTAAATCATTATATAATATAAATATTTTATCTTTTAATACCACAGTGATTCAGACTTCTCTGTTACAGAGGAAAGATAAAAAAAAATTTATGTGTATTTTCCAAATCAAGGGCATGCCATGTCCCTAACCCCTGTAATGTGAAAGGGATAACAGTACATCTTTATTTCACCATAATTGGTTTCCTTTATAATTGTTTGTATTTTCTTTTGTGTGTTTAAAAACATTTTTCTGAGAAGGCGTCCATAGGCTCCACCAGACAGCCAAAGGAGCTCAAGATACAAAAATAGATAAGAATCCTTAATGTAGTACAACCTACCTTTGTTTATAGAAGAGGAAACAGAAGCTAGTAGAGCTTGGTTTACCCAGTCATAGCACTAATAAGCTGCAGAGACAACAGCAACAGATCTTCTGACTCCAAGTACAAGGTTCCCTTGAATCAGACTGCCATGTTTCCCATTCATTTGTCTCTTTATAAATGTCTACCCATACCTATCTTTGGGCACTGAGTTGGTAAAAACTCCACAGGTGATCCGATGTATGGTTTTTCAAAGTAAATTTGTTGAATTTTGTTTGTTTGTTTTTAAGTTACCAAACTATGCCTTATCTGGCTTGAGACGTAGTGTTTAGCACAATTACATCTTTAGAGGGAAAAAACGGCACAAAAATGTATTGGTGAATTTAGCCTACATTCTAGACAACTGTGGTATGTTCTTGAGAGGAATGAAAGTATTTGGGAAATTTTCCAGTCTGTGAGTGGTCAGAAGATGTATATTTACATCATCTAGTAAAGTTCTTTGGCAATAGGCATGAAATCCTCAGCTGGAACTCACTGCCTGACAGTCTAGTCAGTCAACATGTGCTTCTGCATGGATTTCAAACATTTGTTGCTTAAGGATATTCTGTTAAGGTCTGGCAGGCCAGCAGTCTAATTAACTGGGCAGGTTTTAAGTTGGCAAATGCTCATGTATATGATAAGGAGCACATGCATAGTGGTTCTTCCTTTGCACCTGTCTACTTCTATCATGGATTCAGTCAGTAAAATTAAAGTAACAAGAATATAAGTCTCTTGGTGAACCCATTGTTCATTTCATTTTTGCCAGTCTTTCAGTAGGTCAGTAAGCATTTAGAATGTGCATGCTATATGCTGGGCACTATGCAAAGTACTTGCCATCCAAAGGAAGGTAAAAATAGACCCTGACCTCAAGGAACTTATATTCTAGTAAAGGAGCCAGAATTCAAATAGGTACATATGTGGTGTGTACAGAGTAGGTGGAAGGTGAATTTTGCAGAGAGGCACAGCCTCTTGACTCCCCTGGCTTCCTTAACATCCCAGATAAAATCACCCCTTCTACAGGAAGCCTTTGTAAATCCCTCTTAATTCCCATGCATTCCCTCTATTTTTCCTGTTTATCCTGTAGATAGCTTGTTTGTTCATAGTGTGCATGTTGTCTCACTGGACAGTGAATTCCTCGAGGGCAGGTACTGTCTTTTACCTTTCTTTGAATCCTCTGTACTTAGTCTGGTACAGAATAGGTGCTTAATAAATGCTTATCAACTGAGTTATTGAAGTAGACCTGTTACATGTGAGCTTGCATAGCCTTCCCATTGAATTTATAGCAGCTGTATACCCTCATGCTGCTTTATAAACTCCTCCAAACAAACCTATTAACTGAAGTTTCTATTAAAAAAAAACACAACAATTGGAAATAACCATAGCATCCGTGTTGTTCCTGCTATGCCATGACAAATAGATTCTTTGTAAAGTGTAGTCAAAGGACCAATGCATTCCGAGAAGAGAGACTAAGTGAACAGTTTCACAAGTGAAATTCAATAAACATGAATAGTGTCTTTCATCTAATGATCACAGAGCCTTAGACAAGCTCATTCGTCTAGCCTCAGCATATCCCTTTTAAGGTAAACAGATGGCAGAAATCTACTTGTATCTTACCAGTGGAAAAAAATGGAATGACAGAGGAATTGAATCAACTCTTGATGACCCCCAGATGCTGGTGATAATTGTGCCATTAATAGAACTCCTGGTCTTATGACTTCTGCATATCTTCTCCCTATCCTTTAAAATGAATGAAAATCTGCCATAAATAACAGTGAATGTTTCTAATGCTGACTTTTCCTCATTCTTCCAAGGCAAAAAAAAAAAATCATAGAATCAAAGATCTTGGATTGAGAATCGGAAGGGAATGTATAGATCATCTAGTCCTACTCTCATTTTACAGTGGAGGAAAATGAAGCCTAGGGAGTTTAAGTTATTTGTCCAAGGAGACACAGCTAGCAAGTGACTGTGATGAGATCTGAACTCAAACTGGATTCCAAATTGGATTCCAAATCTAGTCCTATTTCTACTGTACTCCACTGCTTTATCAGGGTCAGAATCAAGTCAGTCTGGGGCTCCAGACAGTGATTCCAATGTTCCAAAATTATCATTTCTGACAAGGTTCTGTAGGTCATGCCCTTATAAAGCCCTACGTTCTTTCAGGGTTCCAGAATGAGTGTAACCCTACGGAGAATGTGACAAACATACCCCCTTGACTCCATCTCCAATTGAAGGTAGTGTTACAGGAAAAGTCCTCTATATACAATGCTCTACTTGGCTTTCAGTGCTCTCATACTTTGTGTCAAAAAAACAAAAACAAAAACACACATGCAGATTTTTCTGACTCTAGCCCTACATTTCAGGCTATCATTATATTTATTCTCTTAGGTTTTTCAGCTCCTCTAACTCTTACACAGCTCCAAAAGCTAACCTATTCTGGGGTTGAAAGCTTTAAAATGATGCCATTTCCTTCTCTGGTTTCTTCCTGTTCCCTAGAGATATGAGTTCCAAAATAAAAATGTCACACACAAGTCTTTCCTCCAGGTATCTCTCTTTCTCCCAGCTAAAAGTGAAAAAATTAAAATACGAGAAATGTTTTCCTGCTACATATATAGTTACATTAATAATATTAAGTTACATGCATCTGGTGCTTTAAAGCTTTCAATGGATTTTAGATATGTTACCTTCTTTTATTCTGATAACATCCCTATGAGATAGATGCTATTATTATCCTCATTTTACAGATGAGACAACTAAGGGAGAAAGAAGTTAAGGGACTTGCTTGGGATCACACAGCCAGTTCACAAACTTGTCTTTCTGACTCTAGGTGTGGTACCTACTGAGTGCCTAGTATGATATTAAGTTTTTGGAGACACATAAAGAGGATGGAATGGATTGTCCTTGAGCAACTTAGAGATTTTTTTAGAAAGACGTGATTTGGATATGTAAAGCCATTAGAGAATTATGCAACAGCGTATGTAGAAGTATCACCTCATTCATTCATTCCATAGGTTTCTTGAATTTTTACAGTTTAAAAGGCAATATTAGTCATTGTGTGAAATATCAATTACCAGGCCAGTGAATTCTATCTCCATAATACCATTTGTCCCTTCCTTTCTTTCTGCCAGTCCTACCTTAATCTAGGCCCTCATTCCCTTTGCCTGGACCATGGTAGCAGCCTTCTACCAGGTCCCCTTGCCTCTATCTCTCTTCCTTCCAGTCCCATCCTACCTGCTCCTTTCAGATTGATCTTTCTGATGCACTGATGTGCTTATATTACTTTAGTACTCAATGATGTTCAGTACCCATTACCTATTGAATAAAATCCCAGAATTCAAGGTCCTTTACAACCTGCTTCCAACCAAACTTTGTTGACAGATTTATCTCATACTTTTCTTTCGGATATTCTGTGCTTCAATTAAACCAAGCTATTTGTTCTTCCCCAAATGTATTTTTTCATCTTTGTACCTTGCTTATGTTCACCCCTGAAATGCCTGCCCTCCCACCTACTTCCACCAATTCACACCCTTCCAATTCAAGGCCCATCTCAAATCTTGTATACTCATACTTGGATCCTTCCTGATTACTTTGCCAAACTGCCTTAGTTTGTTTTTTTAAACTTATTTAGGATTTAAATTCATTAAACAATAACACTGCCTGATACATTATTAATTTTAGCTATTATTAAACCATATTATTAACAAAATAATAATAGTTTTCGTGTCATTTCAAGCATAATGGAATTTTAACCACCTTTTCAAAAGTCTCACCCAAATCTATATAAAGCAAATATGATCCAAAAATTAAAATAATTTTGGCAACCTTTTAGAAAATTTTGCCCAAATCTGTAAAGAGTAATCATGAGCTAAAAGTGCTAATAATCAATTAGAAATTAGAGGCAAATTCAGAAATAAATCACTTAAATTTTCAGCCTTAGTTTCCTCATTTGTAAAATGAGGGAATTCTACTCAATGTTTCCTAAAGTCCCTTCCATCTCTAACGCTGTGATCTTGGGAAAATTGGGAAGTGAACTGCTGTTGCTTAAATATGCTATATACGTTGCATTGTGTTTAATACAGGAGCTGTGTTAGAGCAATCAAAAGGGTTTGAGGATTGGCTTAAGCCAGGGTTTCATGGCAGAGAATCTTGAATTCAAAACCAAGCCCAAATCACCAATTAATTCCCTCTCATTGTTCCAGGCCTCTTCTAACCACATCACTTAAAATAAAAGAAAAAGAAAAGAAAGAAAAAGATACACTTTCCCATATTAATGAAAGGGAAAAAAAACACCTCGACTCTTAGATGTTTTGAGACCATATCTGATTTCGAATCAATTCTCAAGTACTTATTAAATACCAGCACTGGGCCAAACACTGTGCTAGGTACTAGGGATACAAAGACAGAAATTTAATAGTCCTCATCTTCAAAGATCTGACCTTCTATTAATGGAGGAAAAAAAGACAGTGCCCAAATAAATAAATATCCAATAGATAGAAAAGTTTTTGTCCCTCCTCCCCTTCCCAAGAGGAAAGCACTACATATAAACCTTTTAGTAAGCTTACTTTGGAGTATAAAATGGACTGATAATTTGGTAAATGGATTTATTTAATAAATTATTCTCTTTGGTGTCATGATATAAAGGTGGACACTATAGAAACATGAGGTTATGATTATCTTCACTGAACCTTCAAACCCTTTGATGCTTAGAAGTCATTGCTTTGAACTTAGTCACATTTCCTTAGCCCCTCCCCAACCTTGTCACTTGTCTTCCTTTAAATTTCTTTCTTCCAATTTGGGTGAAATACAAAAATGATTATTAGCACATCTTAAATCCAGACTTGTCAAATTACCAATTGGACTCTACAGGGAAAAAAATATTTGAAAGACTAAATCTGCAGCTATCTTAATTCCAGGCAGACAGTTAGGCAGAAGAACCAAAGATGAAACCCAGAAGGGACAGGACTAGGTTCTATAGTCTAGTTTCATTGATTGACCTAGTAGGTGACTTACATAGTCTCTCATGGATCACTTTAAAAAAAGGCCTGATAATGACAATAGCTGGCATTTGTATCTTTATAAAGCATTTGACAGATATCACATTTGATCCTCACCACAATCCTGTTATGTGAATACTATGGATATTATTACCATTTTTGTTTTGTAGGTGAGAAAACCAAGACTGAAGTTCAATTCAAATCAATTAGCATTTATTAATTTCCTTCCATGGGTTCATTATGCTAGGCTCTGGGGATACAAAGACAAAAATGAAAGAGTCTGTTCCTTCAAGGAACCTATATTCTACCTGTTAAGGTAAGGGGGCACAAGGTATATACCAATCAGTAATACAATATGTTTCCAAAACAAATGCAAAGCAATGAGGAGAATCAGGGATCCACCTGTTTAATTTATGATCATGGGATCAATCATTCATCAAGCATGTCTGTAGACAGAGAGATAAGTTAATAGATAGAGAGATGGATGGATGGATGGATGGATGGATGGATAGATAAATAGATGGGTAGATAGACGGATGGATGGATAAAAGGATGGATGGATGGATGGGTGGGTGGATGGATATATAGATAGATATAGCAGTGAATAAAACATTTAACCTATTTCAACCCTAGTTGCTTCATCTGTAAAATGGGTGTAATGATAGTAGCACAACTACCCTCACAAGATTGTTGTTTGCAAGGAAGGCTCCTTTTTGACCTTTAAGCGCTAAAATATATATTATTAATGTTGCTGATATTGTTATATTCAACTAGTTTAATTTAGTTTGTCGTATTAGAATAATATGGTCTCATGTTTTTATTGTGCTTTATAATCTTCAAAATGTTTTCTCGTACATTGTCTCCTTCAATTTATTTTTTGCTACACTGTTAATCACATCTGTAAGAAAGCTGTTACTACCCCTGTTTTATAAAACATGTGAAGTGAGATGTGAATATGGAAACACAGAACTGAAATGATTTGCACTGTCACACAATTAGTTAATAACAGGCCTGGGACTAAAACTTGGGTGTCTGGACTGATAGTCCAGGATCTTGTGGTGGTGTTTTGTTGTGGGGTTTTTTCTTTTGTTGTTGTTGTTCTCTACTACACTGCTTTAAAGGAAAGTAGTCAGGTGGGATAGAGGTAAAAAGTAACGAAAGAGAAGAATCAGAAGAAAGGAAGGCATAGCAGGTAAGGAGGAATAGTAATAGATTGGAAATGTGAATTCAAATGGAATTTTCAGAGGAACTATGGAGACTACAAAGGTCTCTATAAAGAACTAGGGAAAACAATAGGAGAAAAGAATAGAGGAGAGGGCAGGAAACAATGATAGTTCACAGGTGCCAGATTTATTTGGACTTTCAAACTAATCACGCTTGCATTTCAAGAAGGCACTTTCAAGAGGGATGAATGATCCGAGGATGCTCTGGTTTGCTTACTTACTTTCCTCTCTCGTGTCTCCATGCACGCACACATATATACACACACAAAGAGAAGAAGGGAATAAAGCCAATGGGTGGTACAGAGAGATGGGGCAGAACTGGAGCATCAGGGGTCTAAATCCATGCGATGATTAAGTTCATAGCAATTTCCCCAGGAGACTGTATCATATTCCAGCAAGCAGGAGTGTGGTGGAAGGTTGCCATGGCAACCAAAGGCCTGAAAGATTGACTCTGACTAGCAACAGGCCAGTGAAGCAGCCTAACTAGGATTTATGGCACATTATAGTGTGAAAAGCAGGAGAAAATTACTGTAAAGGCAGGAATTATAGCACAACAGCACATATAAACTCCCAAATCCATCTTCCTAATTAAAACAGCATACTCAGTGGTAGAGCACACAGTAAGCCTGTTAGCTTAAATGGGGAGATGTTATCAGTGCTTCATTATAAAGTTTATTGTCTTGGAGACTGAGTACATACAGGGAAAGCTGCAGGGCAGGCCAGTCAGAGCCTTTCCTTCCCCTGCCTTTTCCTTAACAGTTGTCCCATTTTTTTTTTCACAAGTGTGTTCCTCAAATAATCACCTTTCCCTTTGTGGAGTTTTTCATAAAACTACTCAAATCCCCTTCCATTTAAATGAGTCATGTATCCCTTCAACCATGAAAGGCCAGTAAAGTAGCACCTTTCCTGGTGTTAGAAATTCTGGTTCAAGGTTTTCTGCGCTGTTTCTAAACGAGAGATTTGGATATTGAAATTCGAGTATTTCTTCCATTTCACCCTCCCTCCTAAAGGTACTCAGTCAAATAAAGGGAGATACTTTTTTCATAAGTTGATATGATATCACAGAAAGGGGGATTGACTCAGAGTCAGAAAAAAAGTGAATTCAGATCCTGGATTTGTTAATTAACTACTAACTGTGTAACTAAGTGACTTTACCAAGGTGTGACATTAAACAAGTAACCTAACCTCTTTGAGCCTCAGTTTAGTCATCAGTAGTATACAGAGATTGACAAGGTCCATCCAATGAAACTCAAAATCGATGATCCTCATTGGCAAGAATAGTTCTCCAAATTTTTCGTCATAAGGACACGTGAAAAACACTATGTGCCCCATTGTTCAGCAGCCAGAATTGCTTGCTACTGATAAGATAACATGTAGGCATGTAGGCACATAGAGCTCTACAGAGAGATAACTGGTAATTTTAAAAGTGAAAAATATTAAAGTTAAGATTCTAAAATCTTTATAATTTAATGGATCCATGATTTCATCAGGAGTGCTTCTTCTGCCAGCATGAATCATATTCATATGATTTCAATATTCATATCTAATTCATCTTTATGATTCTTCTCCATGTCATCCCATAAATTTGCTGTAGAGGAACCCTTTCAACAAACTAGATACCTTTCTCTGCTTTCTTTACTATTTTGTCTCTCATTTATAACCCTGTGTCAGGGTCACTGTAATGTGTCTTTTATGCCATTTCTGTAGTCGTCATTGTTGGCATATACTGCGTGTGTGCGTGTGTGTGTGTGTGTGTGTGTGTGTGTGTATTTCCTAATATATCTCTCCCTCAATACCTCTTATAAAAGGCATCTCTTACAACGGTGAACAAAAAAAGGGGTGAGGCAGTTCATCAGAATCAACCAATAATATGACATCACATTATCTTAACATCAGACTTTGAGTTACTTATAATTTGGATTTTTATGAGATTGGGGCATTTTGTGAGTCCCTGCAGTATAAAATCACTGGAATAATATTGGTATTAAAGAAATAGGTATTTGCAGCATTCAATGGCTGGCATATAGATGGTAATCAATTAATAAATGCTTGTTAAATGATTAAATCATTGAAAGTATTAGTGTCTCCCATGTGATCCAGATGTGTTCTAGTTCTTAATTCAAGGCCTAGCTCACTGTTCATCTGTAGTAGACATATACACTCCTGATACATTGGGTAGTGGCTCTACCTGCGACCTCAAGGCCACATGTGGCCTTTAGGTCCTTGGGTGGGGCCTTTTGACTGAGTCCAAGTTTTACAGTACAAATCCTTTTATTGGGGATTTGCTCTGTGAAGTTTGGATTCAGTCAAAAGGCCGCATTTGAGGACCTAGAGGGGCCACATGTGGCCTCCAGGTTGCAGGGACCCCTCCCCTGGGGGCTAACGTACAGAATGTCTCAAAAGTCTTAGTGCAGTGGCTTTGCACTTTTTATATAAAGATATAAGGACTAGTAAGGCTAAATCACTGAAAGTGATTTTGTCCAGAAAATAATTAGTGCCTAAGGAAAATCCACTTTAAGTCTTCAAAAACTTCTCTAAAAATTAGAGCTACTCAAAATAGAATGGGCTGCCTCAGGACGCAGTGGATTTCCCCTCTCTGGATTGGATGACCACTCCCAGAGCCTGTTGTGAAAGAGATATGTGTTCAGTTATGGGTTAGACTAGATGTCTTTTCAGTTCTTTTCTAACTCTCAGATTCTGTGATTCTGGTACCATGTCAGTGCTTAGTGTTGTCATCTGAACAATTCCTTTGTTTATCCAATGTGGGTAGTTAAATCTGTCTTTTTACCTCTGCTATGGATTTCAACAATTAGGCCTTGAAATGTTCTCAGCCCAATGCAATTAGTCATTTGGGGATTGATTTTGGACTCCAAGAATTCCTATCACTTCAAATAGAAGTAGATGTTCCTACTTAAGTTCTTATTTACTGACTGAAATAGAAAGGACTCAAGTTCAAGGAAGATTCAGCTTCAATGTCATTTAAAATATGAATGAGAACAAGTCCTAGGGTCTGTTGAGTGTTTTCCTGAGATAAGTAAATTTGCAGAACACATGGTTCCAGCTTACTTGAGGCTTGGAGAGGAACTAGACTTTGAGATTCCAGGGATGATGGATTGGAAGTCAGTGTATCTGGGTTTGAATTTGTGCTCTGTCATTCTCTAACTGGGTAACCTTGGGAAAGTCACTTAACATTTTGGCATTTGATAAAGGACTTGGACTTAACCTTCTAGCTTCAAATTATCATAATAATATGGTAAATGGAAAACTCAGAGAACCCTTTTTTGGTACTCACCTGGATAGAGGTGATTAAGAATAGAGTGAACCAGAAAGTTCCAGGTACTTAGAAGGTCTTGATTACATGATGGGGGGGGGGGGAAGGGATGAGGGGTAGGGGGTGGAGAATCAGCTTTTTTGACCTGAAACTGACAGATAATTTTTTTCTCTGTGATTTATGATTTATATATTACTCAGAAGCCTTTGGCTTCAAGGAATTCTCAATAAAAATGTCTAATTTTTTCAGCAATAACTTTCAAACACCACAATTTTTACACACGGGTAAAACAAAGGCACTGAGAAATGATATAACCTAGATGTCACACAGAAAGTGTTTATGCTAGTATCATCTTGGGACCCCAGAGGTTTAGCCCTGACAACTAGTTTTCAATTAGATGGAAGACTAGGAAGGGGTTTAAGGTAAAAGCAGCAAAACTGATATTCTGTGCTGGCAAAAGCATTTATGATGGCAATTATCCAAGTAATTCCATGTGTACATTAAAGATGAAAAAATTGAGTCTGCCAAACTGCAATCAATTCTCAATGACCCAAGTTTATTTCATGAGCAGCTATGGCCAAGTTTGTCACATTTCCATAAGTTAATATATTTAAAATTCTTTGCAAACTTTAAAGTATTATATAAATATTACTTATTATTTTTACTTATTATTATCATCATTATTATTATCTAGACTCTAGAACTTATGTTAATGGTACTTTTCTTCCAGAAATATTACATTTTAAAGATATTAAAACCGCAATTAATAACAATAACATATAGTGCTTTGTAGGCTGCAAAGAGCATTATATATATTAGCTCATTTGAGTCTTTTATCTCTGGGTGGTAAAAAAATTATGAACCCCTCTTAAAGATGAGAAAACCAACCCTCATAAAGGTTAAATGGTTTGCCTTTAGTTACATAGCTATTATGAAAGGGATTCAAACTTAGCTTTGTCTGACTCCACTTCCAGCACTCGAACCACTAAGCTATACTGTCTCCAGTGTTATATACTAACAGCTTACCACTCAGTCAGTTACCTCCGGACATTAGGGATCAGTCCGTTAGAAGGAGATTCCAAGAAAGCTAGAATTAACTAAAATGTTTAGAGCATGGTTCATTTAGGTTACAATCATTAAGAAAACTATTTTTTGTTTGAACTCCTCCCATTGAACACATGCACACATGCATGCACACGTGCACACACATGTACACACCTAAGATGAGAAGGCATAGATGGTTTATAATGTCTGTCATTGTAAGGACTATCTACATTCATCAAAGTATTGAAATGTATCCATCCACTTCTCTGCCTTAGTTAATACAATGTAGTAAATGGAATCTGTTCTCTCTCTCTCTCTTACACACACACACACACACACACCACCCTTCAATCTTGCAGAGTCACAGCATCATTATTCTGAATATCCATGATGATTCTAGAGCACTATAAATATAAAATGTTGGGAGATTTGGCTTTATGTGTATAGGATAGGCCCCATGAAATCATTTGGAATTTAAGGGATAAAAAAATTCCTGTCCACTTTTTTCCACCTTTATGAGACTCTTCTTTACCATAAAATGGTGATATATGGGGAAATCTGGTTATTATGGGATTGAAGTTCCTAGTGAATCAGGTTCTGGGAAGGCATGTAAAATGCAGAAACAAAGAAGGCACCCCAAAAATGTAGTTAAACCTTTTATGACTAATTATTTATTCTTTATCTACTTCTAAGTATTTGTTATTGATAACAACCCCCCAAAGCAAGATTCACTGGTATTGCCACAACATATGGGGCCTCTGCTGTATATTAATAATACTGTGATATTTTCTTTAATGAAAGCTGAAATGATTGCTTTATTTTAACATGGGGACCTATATGTTCCCCTTGAGTTTGAGCCTTGAATGTAGACGATCAAGGATGCTATATCACAGCTGTCTCGGTTCTGATAATGGCTCTCTGTGGGACATCATAATTTCTGCCTGTAATCCTTTGTTTCCTCTCAGGAGGCATTGGGGGAATTTATAGGGAGATTCTTCAGTTCAAGCATAGAAAGGGTTTTTCGAGTTTTTTTTTCTCCTTTTCAGGACTATGACTCCCATCCTCCCTTTTCTTTTAACCTGCCTACGTTGGTCTTTGCTTTCTTGAGCTATTTACACAGGGCTTGTTTCTTTTCCCTTACCTACTCTCTCATCTCTTGGTTTCCCTCATCTTCTACTGAGAGCTCATTGGATCCCAATGTTTTAAGTTTGTCTCAGAATCAAGCATATCCTAGGTTTCCGGGTCAGGATTTCAAGAAACAGCTTTCATATTTAGCTCATTTAATTATTATGATTAATTGATAATATATGAACCAGTAAGTAAAGATTATTGAGGATATATGTGCCCCATCCATCTCCTACCACTCTGGATCCCAGATGTCTCATTTTGGCCCTGGTAGGCTGAGGTAGTTAGGGATCATTGTGCTTTGCTTTTTCACCTTCTCCTCTTCCTTTTTCACCTTCTCCTCTTCCTTTTTCCTCTTCCTCCTTTTCTTCCTTTTCTTCTGGCTCCTGTTTCTTTTCTTCTTCCTCCTCTAATTCGTCTTCTCCTTTCTAGTCTTCCTTCTCCTCTTCCTTCTTTTCCTCCTCCCGTTTTTTACCTCTCCCTTTTTGTTCCTCTTACCAGATCTGACCCTTTCTCTTGTTATCTCATCTTTTTTTGTCCTCACCTCTTTCTATTGGTCTGTTTTTATGCCCACTTTCCTTTTCCATTAGCTACATAATGTAAAAAGACTTCTTTTGATCCTGTGTGAGATCAGGCATTTAGGATATCATTAAATTCTAGGCAGTCTCCATTTTTGCCCCTTCATTAAAATGCATGCTCCTTAAATTAGTTAAGAGAAATCTACATAGTCTAGGGATAGTGAAATTCAGCAGATCTGTAGGAAGCAGGTAATTAGATTAGGTTCTTTCTAAACAGAGGCTTTTTTCTCCTATGAAAAGGAAGTGGATTGCCTGTTAGCACCTTCAACTGGGTAAACTGTTTTTCTTCTCCCCAAAGTTAATTAACATGTAAATACTTGTCTAGAGAAGGTAACACCTTTTTCAATTAACATATCAAGGGAACTAGAGGCACCATTTTCTGTGTGTGTGTATATGCATATATATATATGTATATATATATATATATGTGTGTGTGTGTGTGTATATGTATGTATGTGTGTAGATATGTGTGTATACACACACACACAACACACACATATACACACACACACACATATACATATAGCTTCTTGGAAAGGACATTTGAAATAAAAAAAATAAAATGTCCAAATGACATTGAGTTTGACTTTCTGAGAGTGACACTCCTGAGTGAGGATACCAAATTGCTTTCCCACTTTAGAAAGTATTAGTTCCCATTCTTCAAATTAATCTGATGCTATATCTCATTTACCACCTTCCTCTTTTCTGTCATTTGGGGACATGGTTGATCTCAAATTCATCATAGTCTTTTCCTATTCTATTTTAAAATAAATATCAACTTCCTCCTTTTGGAGGCAAAAGAAATTGACATTGAAGTCAGGAGACAGTGTGGTGCAGTAGAAAGATCACTGATTCTGGAGTCAGAGACCAGGATTTAAATCTCACTTCTGACCCTGACTATCTTGAGCAAGCCACTTGATCTCCTTGGGTCTTGTTTCCTCTTGCGTAAAATGAGGGGATTGCACTAAATGACCTCTAAGGTCTCTTCAAGCTTTTTAGATCTAGGATTTTATGAATGACGCAGAAACCAAATTGATTATTTAAAATCATGCTTGCTAAAGCAGTGACTCTATTTCATGGAGAAAGTACAGACAGTTCTTGCTTTATGTAAATTCACATTTTGCAAATTCAATTTTACTTAAAGAATTCTAAAAGAAATCTGCATTCCCAAAAAACATATATGTTAATTTTCCTGTGCAGTACTGTGTTCTCTCTCTCCATTCCTGCCCCTCTGCTCCACCTTCCCTGGCCTCCTAAAATCCCCTCACTAAAAACAAAACAAAATAAAAATAAATGAAACAAACAAATAAATGAAAACAGAACAGTCTGGGGAGAAACCATGGCTGCTAGGTAAGAGGCTTGGCTTGAGACCTCCAGCTCTGAGAGAGAAGACCTTTATCTAGTTTGACCTCAGGCTACCTGTCCCTCCCCCAGCTTCCCCTATCTCTCTTCTGTTTTCCTTAGTGCTCAAGTACCAAAGGTCTGTCCCTGCTTGCCCCATGTCACCTTTCAGGCCCCACACATCTGCCCCACCTTCTTCCTCTGTCCAGGTGTTCCTCCCCCTGCTCTTGCTTCTCTGTCCCAGGCTCCCTTCCTGACTCTCTACATCTGGGACAAATTAGGACTACATAAAAAATGGCTTGCTGTAGAGGTCTGCAGAACCCAGTCAGTGAATGGAGAACTGTCTGTATTTCAATTTCCTTTGAGATGGTTTCTAGATTTCTTCTTCTTTTAATGCCATTGATTTTAGTCGTACAGTCACAGACTCACGGAATTTCAAATTTGGAGGAACACCCAGTGGCTACCTAGTACACACTGCTTTGAAAAAATAAGTCACTCTACCACATATCCAGGAAGTGGTCATCCATCCTTTCCCCTAAACCTCCAGTGAATCTCCTTCCTCAAACAGCCAGTTCTACCTTGAATAGCTTTGTTTGGTTGTTTCTTACATCTACCTCTCTTCAATTTCCTCTTATTGTTTTGAGTTCTGCTTTCTGGGACCAAGCAGAGCAAAGCTAATTCTATTTGCATTGACAGCCCTTTAAATACTGAAGGACAGCTATTAATTCCATATATGAGTCTGTTTGTTTGTTTGTTTTTTCCAGGCAGTTCTATCACATCTTTAATCCTAGACATTATGCCTCTCTAAATACAACACAAAATCTTGGCTGGCATATTACACTTCTCTTTCATATACCCCCAAATACTTTTAAAAGAACAGCTGTCTAGTCTCCCTCTACCCACCCACTCTTGCACTTGTAAAGTTCATTTTTTAAACCCAAGTGTAAGATTTTATATTCACCCCTATTAAATTTTGCCATATTTGATTTTGCCCAGTATGGGAGTCCCCAGGATTGGAGAGGAGTGGTGTCACTTCCAGCCTGGGCAAGATGCGGAGGCCCAATCAAAAAAAAAAGGCATTAAGATTAACCTGGAAGGAATTGGTTTTTTTTTTTTTAAGTCATGTCCCTGCTTCTTTTTCTTAGTGTTCGTCTACCATACTATAGTAAGATCTTCTAGAATTTTGGTCGGGAATCAAAGTTAAGCTCATTGACCAAAAACTATAGTTTGCAGACTCTATTCTATTCCCATTTTTGAAATTTTGGACATTTGTGCTCCATTCCTTTGGTACCTCTCCTGTTCTTCAATTATCACCGACAGTAATGCCTACCTTATTAAGCACTAAGTTCATTTTAAAGTTAGTCATATACTATCCTAGCACTATATGACTACAATTCATGTAATCCAGCAATTTTCAAAGAATTAATTTTATAGGTCACCCAGAGGATAATGGGTTCAAGTAGCCTGTAGTGTATTACAAGTGAAGAATTATGCAGGATACATGGCCTAAATCTATCTCAGGGAGATCTATGACTAGGGAAGGAGTTAGACTGACAATATAGAGAGAACAAGGCAGTGGCCAATGGAAACACAATGTCAAGAGACCTGGTGAAATGTCCTCAGTTTGTTGGGTGAACACCCAGTAGAGGATTCATGGGACACCTTGGACAAGAATCTCTTAGGATGACAAGGTGGTATACTCTGCATCTTTAGATAGAGTGCCAATGTCGATGGATTGAGGTGTTAAAAATCCATTTTAGATTGTCTGCTTTTTCTCCTAAAATGTTTCTCTTTTTTTTTTGTATAGCATTTGCATATGTTAGTTATACATAAGTGCTCTTTGTTATGAAGATTTACTCTCTCCGTTTTTAAGTTAGGTTCTGGGTGCTTTCATCTTACCTTTGTTTTTCATTCAACTTACAAAAATTATAATTGCTAGGAAATTACTTCTTGACATATATTGCTTAATATGGATTTACTAATTCCTATTCACCAATATAAAATTCCATATGTATTTGACAGTATATTTTTGTCTATATTAATTGGTCTGTTAATTATAAATGTATATACCTATGTAATATATGTATATTATATATATGTTAATTAATTTATCGTCCTCTTTTTAATTAAGCCCTCTAGCATCTTGAATCTTTCATCCATCCATTCAAAACTATTTATTACATTCATAATATGTACAGAATATTGAGGGGGTCATAAAAAAGAATAAGAGAATTCTTGGTCTTCAAGAGACTTACTATCCAGTAAATTTAATAGACCAATCACTAGATGTAGAGTTAAAGTATCTTTGTATGTGTTACTCAGCCTTTCTGGGATTCATCAGTTTCCTCAGCTGTAAAATGGAGAGTTGGTCTAGATGAACTCTGTCTCTTTCAATTGAAAATCTGTGATCATTTGGTAGATCAGCTATTTATTTACTACATTCCTTAACTCCAATACTAATACCTTCTAGCACTGAAGGTTGCAAAATTGTTTGAAGACCTGAGTCTTCCAATAGTTATTTGTGGAAATTGAAGTAGCGGTTGATTAACTTAAGATTTAAATCAGGTCTACCACTCTTTCCAACAAGCCTATAAGGAAAATGTATCCTTCCTCAAAGATATCACAATTCTATTTTGGAGCAATGAGTTAGTTTTAAAATCTATTCTTATAAGGGCTGTTACTTGCTTAAGAACAAATTCACTAGTCTTCAGGGTACAGACCCATTGCTTAAATAAATTACTATTTCATATAGGACAAGTTGGAAATGGGCTTTGAGAGTTCTGGCAAACACACACATCCATCTACCTGCTGGACACCATGATTATGCAAACTTAAGAATCACCGTTTCCCTCTGTTCTCTCTCTGTGGAACAGCAGTAATGCTCCAGTTGAATTGTGCTTTACATCCTGAAGGATTTGAAATCTGCTTACCAAATACAGATACTGAAACCAGTTTATCTACCATTAAAGTGCAACTACCTCTGGGGTGGAACTAACAGCTGTTTAGCAGCTGTACAGCAATTCTACAAATGGTTCGCAGGAAGGAGTAAGATATGGGGATGGAAGCCCAGGGGAATTAAACTCCCATTGTGTGTGTGTGTGTGTGTGTGTGTGTGCGAGCGCGCATTGGGGGGGAGTGTCAGTGTGTGACTGTGTGCATTTTATTTAAGAGAGTAGAAAAAGGAATAAAGAAAACTTGAGGGGGAAGATTCTTTCTGTAGAAGGTTGTCAGTTAATAGGGGGTAGGAATGAAGAGGTGATGGGGGGGGAATAGCTAGAAAGATAAGCACAGGGCCTATCAAGGAAAACAGTTCAATCAAAAAACCTATGGCATACACAAGCTGCTTCATAGCTAGGGAGTAGATATATGTAGTATATGCAGTGTTAAGAGACTGTGAAAATAACACAGTCACTTAGTGAATCATTGCACTGATTCCACAGTCTTTGCCCTTCTAATAATACCCCAAGAGGCAATAAAAGCTAACTCAAATACCACATGTCTGGTAAAGTAAGTACTTCATGTCAAGTCCTAATTTTCACATTTTTTTATTTGTCAACTTGTCTCAGACTAGATGGGTATTATTTCCAGATAGTTTTGTACAGCGACTTTTGTTTTTGGTTCTGGGTGATCAGGATCCTAACCCTATCCTTGGTTTGGACTTCCTGGAAAGCAGGAAAAAAATGATTCTAACACAGCTGTTTAGATGAGATGTGAGTATTCACACACAGGAGGTAAGGCCTGGGAAGAGGGAACTTGAAAGTCTCTAAGACTATTACTGTACTGTATCAGGAAGAACACCCATTGTGGAGATCTGAACTTATAATATCATAACCTTTGACAGGTCTTATTTGACAGGCCTCCATCCCTGCCTCCTCCCCTGTATTATGTAAGAACCCTGCAAGACATGTGGATGTGAGTATTGGGGATGATGAACACCCGTCTTCAACTTGTCTGCTTAAGTCAAACCTCCTATCCCAATCAAAATAGCTACCAGGTCCTTTTGTGTCATCAGACCCCCAGATAATTGTCTCTTTAAAAAATCAACTCCTGAGATTGGTAAATGTGTTATTTGAATACAAACTACAGAATAGAACCATATGTGAAGTGTTCTAATAAAGAGCAGAACAGGTCAGCTGTCCAAAACTTGATAGCTTAATCATCATAAGATTCTTCCATCTGTTCTCTGATGTTTCTAAGCTTGATTCCCCCCACACACACACCCCACTTTACCAGGTATCTTTTCTTTTTCTCTCTCCTTTAAGTCCTACCTTTTTGTACTTCCTCCTCCTTATATAGGTTGAATAAGGATGATTTTATTTGGCTTCTTCATGACCTTTCTTTTATTTTAGCTGAAAATGAGGTTTTAAGTCTATAAATTAAGGCCTTATATTTAAATTATGTCCTAGTGAAAAGAAGTCTGGATTTGCAGCCAGAGAACCTGTGTTTCAGGCTTATATGTGCTACTTAGCGTCTGTGTGACAGAAGGCAGTGACTTCACTTTTTTATCTGTTTCCTTTTCTGTCAGATTTAAGAGACTGGATGAGATGATGTCTAAGGTCTCTTCCACCACTAAACATGATAATCTTAAATTCTGAACCCACAAGTAAATCTCCACAGATAGAAAGAGGAAGGAGAAAGAGAGGGAGGGGGAGGGCAGGGAGTGGAGGAGAAGAGACAGAAGAGGAAGGGAGAAGAGGGGAAAAGAGGAGAGAAAAGGGAAAGGGAGGGGAAAGGAGAGGAGTGGAGAGGAGAGGTGAGGAGAGGAGAGGGAGGTGAGAGGGAGGAGAGAGAGAGAGAGAGAGAGAGAGAGAGAGAGAGAGAGAGAGAGAGAGAGAGAGAGAGAGAGAGAGAGAGAGAGAGAGAGAGAGAAATGCAGAGAATACAGAAACAGACTCCTTGGGAATCAAGGTCCTATGTCAAATGCTTACTCTTTTTAACTATTATAGTAATACTTCTAAACAACTTTGAAAGTACACATCCAGTGTATTAAGTTCAGTTCTGAAGAGGGCATTTGAAGAGAGGTGTTCACAAAGTAGAACATAACTAGAGAATGATGAGAAAAGTTGAAATCGTGCCATGAGGATCCTTTGATACAATTATGATTAGAGGCATGTTTAACCCAAGGAAAAGACATAAGAGAGATACAGGGAGTTGTCTAAATATTTGAAGCATGGCAATGTGGGAGGAGAATTTTCTGTTCTCCCAAAGATGGCAGCAGTTTGTTGAAAAAGGGCATAACCTATCTCTATTAATTAGTGAAGAACTTTCAGAGGATTCATTTAGATGAAAGCATTACATGATGGTTTTTATTGTTCTTGTTGTCATTCGTGTCTGATTCTTCATGACCCCATTTGGGGTTTTCTTGGCAAATATAACTGGAGTGGCTTGCTGTTTCCTTCTCTAGCTCATTTTACAGATGAGGAAACCGAGGCCAACAGGGTTGAGTGACTTGCCCATAGTCACACAGCTAGTAAGTGTCTGAGGCCAGAGGTAAAAAAGGCAAGTCTTCCTGACTCCAGGCTCAGCATTTTATCCACTATGCCACCTAACTGCCCTACGTGATGCTAAGGTCCCTTATCCTTTTATATTATTCTTCCTTTCCTTTTTTTTTTATAATAGCAAGTACAACCTCCTACCTAATGTCTTGATCCCTGACAACATCCCTGACACTCTTTGCCTCTGTTTAAATATTTCTTCTTTGCCCAAAAGCCTGTTCTTAGCCTCTTTTATTCTTGCCATTTTAGTTGTTATAAAGCTCTTCTCTACATTAAGGAGAAAGTTTCTTTTGTCCTACCCATAAGTTCTATTTCTACCCTTAGAAGAATAACACAAAATAAATCTACTTCCTCTTCCAGATGGCAGTGCTTCAAATATTTGAAGATATTATCAGGGACATCCCACATCTTCTTATTACTTTTTTTTTCTTTTCAGGTTAAACATCTCTGTTTCTTTAAAATGGTCTTCCTGTGACCTTTCAAATTCCCTTAACATCCAGGAGGTCAACCACCTTTGCTTGCAGCATAGTTTGTCAATTTGAACTGGGGACTTAATTGGTAGAGGGAATTACTAGTGAGAGAATTCCCTCTAAACCCATGGGTTGGAACTTCTTCTACAACCTATAGTTTCAGAGTTACCTAGTACACTGACACGTTAAGTGACTTACAGAGAGGCACATAGCTAATAGGAGTCAGACACAGCAGACTCAAACCCAGGCATTCTTGACATGAAGGACCACTCTATTCACTATACCACAGTGAATCTCTCGTTTGTCAATAGACCTTTTCGTATCTGGCCTACAGAACTCAATGAATTATCCCATATGTAGTTTAACCACCACTTATGTGTTTGCCTTGGATCCTCTTTTTGCTACTGTAGCCTATGCTTGTATTCCCCTTTCTTCTTTTTTCTTTGTTTATTTTCTAATTTCTTTTTTGGCAAGATTCCTCTTGTCTTGAGAACTTGACTATTTCAGTGTTGAGCGTTTTTTCCCTTTTCTCATAATGTAGCTAGTAACCAATCTACCATATTGCTGCTCCTGCCTTTGCTGCTCCCTGCAGTGGTTATCTCTTGGACAGCTTCATTTCTTTTCTACTTCATCTAGTCTAGTGAGAAAGACACTAATTGCGATACCCTGGGGGCTCTAGGCTAGTGTGAGATGGACGATGCTTTCATTAGCAACTTCTTGTACTTTTAATTTCGGTTAATGAAGCCTGTAATGGATTGACCAAAAGTGGAAGAGATGGCTCAAAATATACAGAAATACAGTATTTTATTTTGCCATAAGCATCTCTTATGTTTATGCAGTGGGGAAGAAAAAAGTGAATTTCTACACTGAAAATGCACACCTCTGTTTTTCTGAGACTAGGGCAGGAGAAGGTTTTGATTAGAAACCTTGATTTTTGTTTGTTTGTTTGTTTTGTTTTTGGCCTGTTTCTAGCTTCTGTCTGAGTAGAGACTTCATTAACAGAAATAGGTTTGGGGCATCCATTAAAGTCACCCTGAGTGAATGCAAAAAGAAAAAAAAAGGAAAACCAGAGTCTTAACTGACATACTAATGTGGAAAATGAAGTGGCTGCACATTGATAAATCAAGATGAAAGGCACCATCACTTGTTCTCTATCTGTAAATCTTTGACATATGTATAAAACTAATGTAATAAAATGATAGTCAAAGCAAAAATCATGGCTTTTAGACATGGCTGCTAGACATTAAAGTTCTCATTATGCTTTTGGAAGGAGACAAGGTGCTGATCCAGTGTATTCAACTAATTATAGGTCAGTTAATTATATTCTGCATCCTTAAGTTCTCCCTCTAATTTCAGTTTGGATTTACCACATAGTAGTCTTCACATTTGACCTGGCACATTGGGTGGTTGTGTGAAACAGCTGTTAAACAGCTGTCACTGTTTGTTTTAGAGGTGGCTTCATTTTAGTTAAGGATGAAGTGATATTTGGCAGCTAAAATTGGGTCGAGAAATAACTTATCTACACATGCTGAAATGAGTCAGATACGGTTCTAAGTATTGCAAGGAATGGGGCTGATTAGGAGTAAAGTTACAAGTTGTTTGTTTTTTTTTAAAGATAACTGATTTACCTCCACATATTTTGAGTGGTTAAGAAAGCATTTATTTTGTTCATAAGGTAGATTAAATGGGAGGATATGGATAGGTTAACTAACAAGATAAATACAAATCCGTCCTTTCATGATGGAAAATAAAGAACGATCATCTCAAAAGTATGTCTTCCTGATAGCAGCTATCACGTTGCGACCTGAGCAGGAACAAGACATGAGCAGACAAAACCTAATATGTATAAAAGATCTAAGATGAAAACCCAGAGAGGTAATTTAAGGCATAGAGGACCAAGTCAGTGCCCTACCAATAGGAAGACAGGCAGGTTTAAGCAGTTGGAAAGTCAGAGGGTTAGAGCAGTGCCATGGAACAGTTTTAGTTAATGAGAATCCTAAAACGGACATGCAGTTGGCTTTCTGCCCCCATTATATTGTTGTTGCTTATTGGTGATCCAATCCAAGACTTACTTCAAGATAGATCATCTTGTTTTTTTATATAAAGAACAGTGATTTAAATATTTCTGCTGATATATTTAAGGGAGTACCAAAACATCTCACATATTTAGAGGTCACTTTGATGTCAACTCTATTATGTAGCCGATGAGATGCAGAGTCAGAAGGATGACTCCACGACTATGCCAAGGGGATCTGTTCTTAGATTTTTCCTGTTTTACAGATTTATTAGTTTTTTTTCCAATCACTTAAAGATAACAAAGATGTGATTAGTAAATGTCCAGATGCCACAAAGATGTGAAGGATAGCTAATTAATTGAATGATAGAATAAATTTTTTGTAAAATAATGAGCCAGATCTAAGAAAATGAAATTTTAATTCTAATAGGAATCAATGGAAATTCTTATACTTAGGTTCAAAAAATCAGTAGTACAAGTAAAGCATAAGGGAGGCATAAGATAACAGCAGTTTCTAGAAAAGAGGACCTAAGTATTCTAGTTTATTTCAACATCAATATACATTAACAATTTGGACTGGGGAAAAAAAATCTTATGTAGTATTAACTTGCTATTATAGAAGTATAATGTTCAAATGAAGGTATATAATAGTATCATTTTTATCTTAGTTGGTCATAAAATATCTGGTCTATTATGTACAATTCCAAGCACCATAGTTCAAGGGAGATATTGACCAACTGGAATAAATTTGGATCTAGAAGCAAACTCATATAGGGAATTGTTGAAGGAAAGAAGCTTTTGGGTGGCCTGATAACTGATTTCAAGAATTTTAAAGACCATCATATGAAAGAGAGAGAAGACTTTTTTTATATTTCTCCATAGGGTAGAACTCCATAGAATAGAAATGACAGGGAGATAAATTTTGGCTCTGCAGAAAGAATTTTCCATCTTAAAGTAGAATGAGTCCACTTAAAATAGAAAGATATAATAATCTCCTCATTGTTGGATTTATGCAAAGTGTGGTTTACAACCTGTCCAATATATCTTAAGAAGAATTCCTTCATTGAAAGGGATGCTGGATGCTCTTTCCAGATTTTGGAGTTCTTAATAACTAAGGAGTTACAAAAAATTTACATCTCTGATCAGACAAAACAGATATTCCAAAATCCATACATTAGAGCTCACATTCTTTGCTCTATAAAAACCCTTCAGGTTTTCACTCACAATCTATGTACTTTTACTTTACCCACAATTCCAGCAAGCTCAATTACTTGATTTGCCAGCCTACAAACCAATTTAAAGAATGTTGCTTTGGGGCTAAAGGCAGAAACAAAGACAGAAGAAAGAACTATCAGTTGCCGTTACGATAGAAGATACAAGAGAAAAACTATAGAAAACAGACACAAAAATTATACAATAATAGCATTCTAGCTGGGGTCATTTAGTAAAGGAGCAAATATTCTGATTTCCATCTCCTCCAAGGGGACATCATTTGAAAAATATGATGGTGGAACTAGTTGACATCCAAATAAGCCTTTATATTTCTTTGATTCTATGATTATTACATTTGAACTCATTAAAAATATGCCAGAAGGCAAAGGTCCCATTGCATGTTCAATGGCACATTTTTAAGTGATTCTTTTTTTTTTTAAAGTTATAAACAGATGGTAGTGAAAATTTGTAAGGGAAGCTTTCTAGTTGTGTTGGCATAAAGTAAAGTTATTGAACCTAAAACAGCCCCTTAAGCATAGTACTCAAGAAGTATCTATAGAATTGAACCAAAATTAATAAAATTCAATTCAATCAGGGGGTATTTCCCAGCTTTTTAATAGATTATGTTTTGAGGCTTCCCTATGGGGGAAAAATCAACTTGTGGCAGCTCTATCTCTTGAGGTATTTTAGGGTGAAGGATGGTGAAGCTAGTGTCATTCCACATTGAAAGCTCATTGCTTATTTTCATCTGCGATTCTTCTGATTGCTTAAATAGCCTGTAAGGTATTTTTAGAACTCTAAAGTACAGAGTATCATGGTATAAGTTACGATACATCTAAAACATGGCATAAGGGAATTAATACTGGTTTTGGAATCAGAGGTTGTTGTCAGTTTTTTGTTGTTTTATTTTTCCACATGCCCTAGTTTTCATGACCCCATTTAGGATTTTCTTGGCAAAGATACTGAAGTGGTTTGCCATTTCTTTCTCCAGCTCATTTTTTATAGATGAGGAAACTGAGGCAAACAGAGTTAAGTGACTTGCCCAGGATCACATACCTAGTGTCAGATTTGAACGCATGAAGATGAATCTTCCTGATTACAAGCCTGGTGCTTTATCTACTGCATCACCTATCTTTGGCATCAGAGGACCTGGGTTCAAATCATGATGTAGCTATGTATTGTTTGTATAATCTTGGACAAGTAACTTCACCTTTCTCTATTCATCAGTAGGTGCTTAATAAACGCTTGTTTTATTTATTAGTATAAACAATTAGAATTCCATTTGATGATCTCCAAGGTCCCAGTTTAATAATCCTATGAATATTATGGTTGAATGTGTTTTATGCTTACTTGCATGGATATATGTACAATACAGTTATTCTTTCTACATTGGGGGGCTAGGGGCACCCTGGCAATCTGGAAAATCCACCTAAAATTTTTGGCCCTCCTTTCATAGCAGAGAAGTCTGAAGTTTTTCTTTTGCTTTTATGGGGTATTTACAGTATCTTATTGTAATATTTGGGCTAAGTGTTTGGTCATAGTCTCTGTGTTGCCTGCTGGCCTTTGTATATCATCTGTGGCTTCCACAAACTCCCCAAAAATTCCTGTTTAATTTCTTATGCTGACCCATGATACATCAAAACCACGATGGGGAAAGTCGCAATAGGGAAAGGATAACTGTACTCACATATTGAATTAAACTAAATAATAATTGACATATAGCACTGAAAGAAAGGGGCATAGTGGATAGAGAACTGGTCTTGGATTCAAGATTACCCAGGTTCACTCAAAAATAGATAGACTGCTAGACAGAGAGAACATTTATTAAGTATTTTTTTCACGTTCCAGTCACTATGCAAAGTATATGGGAAACAAAAATAAGTAACTAGGCAGTCCCTGCCCTCAAGGAACTTATATTCTAATAGGAGAAGACAAAACAAAAAGAAGGGCTGGGAAGCAGGAGGAAGGAAAGGAAGGAGCAGCCCAGCTTGGTGAAGCAGCCATGTCAAGGTGGAGCAGGGTGGGGAGAGAAGTAAACTGAGCAAACCACAGTCACCTCTCAGTGTCCATAGCTCCAGAGAAGACGTTAACCTTCAAAAGTAGAAGTTCTTCATGAAGAATTCTCTAGAGCAACAATATCACAAGTCCCATAAACCAAACTAAACAAATAACACTAAGTTTTGCAAAGTGGTTTGCAGGGGTGGAGAAACTGCAGCCTCAAGGCTGCGCGTGACCTCTAGATCCACAAGTGTGGCCTAATAGATTTAGTCAAAGGTTTGCACTTGAGGATCTAGAGGGCCACGTGTGGCCTCAAGGCCGCAGGTTCCCCAACCCTGGATAGATCATCTCAAATGTTCCTCACAACAGCCTGATAGGGCATATGTTCCAGATACTATTGTTATCAATCTCCGTTTTACAAAAGAGGAAACTAGAGATCAGAGATATTAAGCGACTTATCAGTAGACACAAAGTTGGGAAATGGCAGAGGTAGGATTGCAAGCCAGTTCTGACTTCAGTGGGCTTTCTAATATGCCACACTATTCTTAGCATTCATTTTCTTTTGGGCCCATAATTATTATTATAGTATGATAACAGTACCGTGAATGATGACAGCTAGAAGATTTTTTTCTAAGTTACTGTCAATACTACCCAGAGTTGTAAAATCTTATCACTAAGTGGCATTTTTCACAATCTATTTGTTACATTTTTAAAAAATTGTTTTTGGTATCCTTCAAATTTTTACTGGGGTAGTTAGGAAGCTAAGTTCAAACTGAGAAAAAAAAATCCAATTATATTAGTGAAGTAGAAACAAGTGGGAAGACTCAGTAGTTCTTAGTTATTGAAAGCTTAAAGAGGATTAAACTAAGCTGTATAGAACTGAGTTATAAAGCTTCATGGACAGAGCATCAGATTTGAATATCAAGGCTCCTTGGGAACCATACCTTCCTAGTCTTGCAGATTTGTTTCAGGCCTTTATATTTCTTAAGCAGATCAGATGAAATTCGATGGTGAAATGCACAAGGCGAAAGACTTTCAGATGGGATCTGACTGGGCATTAGCCTCTGCTCTGTGTGAACATTTAAGGTGCCTCGGCTTTCCTCCTAAGACTTAAGAATAAGATTATTGTTTCTGGATAGAATTTCTCTTTATCCTTATTAACACTCTACCTAGCACTGGTGCCCAATTCTTCAGGTCAATCATATAAAAGCAGCCATATAGTAAGTAGTTGTTTCTTTTTAAGTAGGCCTATGATTTCATTGGGGTAGGGATCTCCTACTAAGGAACTCCATTTGCCAATGAAGAAAGTTCCTTTTTGCAATGTGCATTCTTTGAAAGTTGTCTGGAATTGCCTGTCATTTGCTCAGGACCACACAGCCAGTATGTGTCAGAAGTGGGGTGTGGACCCAAAATCATCTGAACTCCAAGGATGATGCCCTATGCCATTCTATCTCTTGTGTAGTAGATGTGCACCATCAATATGAATTCTCTCTCTGTGTGTTTTCATCACTTTCTCTCCCTCCCTGTTCTCTCCTTCTCTGTTCTCTCTCTGTCTCTGTCTCTCTCTGTCTCTGTCTCTCTCTCTCTCTCTCTCTCTCTCTCTCTCTCTCTCTCTCTCTCTCTCTCTCTCTTCTCCCTCTATGCCTCCCTCCCTTTCTCTCTTTCTCCTTCTCTCTCTGTCTCTGTCTCCCTGCCCCACTTCTCTCTTTTATTTCTTCCCATTCCTTTTAACTTTCCTTTTCTTTCCTTTCACTTCCACCCCACCCCACCCCCAATTCCACTGATGACTATGTCTTTAGGTTAGCTTCTGGAACCTGTAGGCACATATGTAGTGTACTGAAAAGGGCTCTGGGTTCAAATTCCAGCTTTGATCCTTCCTATTTGTATCACCTTGGGAAAGACATTTCACTTCTCTAGGCCTCAATGTCCTTATCTGTATAAAGAGAGAAGTGGCCTACATGATTTCTAAGAGCTCTTCTAGCTCTAAAACCTATGAAAACATAATTTGCAGGAGGGGAAGATAGTGTGGGTGCTGATAAATGGCTCAGCCCTGAACTAGCGTATGTTAAAAAAAAATAACAAAAAAATTAAGATTGTTTATGCTTGTGGTCTCAACTAAAATGGTTGTTGGTTGTTAAATGACCTCTCATGGAATACTTCAATATGCCCTAAATCTTAAATATGAATTGCATTTGGAAACTCCCTTTTCTTTTCCTTGATGAGTCTGGTTTTAGTGAATAGCAAGGGAGTGGAGTCTGATGCTGCTTTTTGATGCAGAACAATTACTGCTTTCAGGCATTGCTACCTTCCCCAGTGTGCTTCATTTAACAATAAATGGCATTCAGGGGAGGTTGGACATGGATGGACAGACTACAGAATGATAGGACACTGGCACAGAGGAGACATAAATGAATTACCTTACTGTTAGCTATGAAATACTCTCTTTCAGCAGATTTAAAGATGATGTGAGAATGAAGCTAACGAAAGAAAGCTTTATCCCTCCAGGCTTATTGCATGGATTCTGATGAGAAGGTTGTAGGTAGCAATTTGTTTTAATGATTGATTTCACTAATACTGAGTTACAATTGGACTCCTCTGGAAGTCTATATAAGATCTCCACACATGGAAAATGAACTCATTAGGATCAATGCTGTTATGTGATAAATACAAACCAGAGGCATCCAGGTGGTAAAATACCTGCTTTCTCTTCAGACCTTGAGAAATGGCATTTAAAAACATGAATTAAATCAGAGGCAGACTGGCATAAGATGTTGTGGTAGACCATGTACTAACACAGATATAAGTTACTGATGATACTATCACAAAGGATTTAGATCATGTGTTCTTAATTTTGGGTGTAAGGACCTCCACATTGCTCCCTGGATAGATTTCAGGGGATCTTTGAACTTAAATGGTAAAACATTACATCTTTATTTTCACTGAGCTCTTAAATGAAATTTAACCTTTTCTTCAGTATGAATTATTTTAAAAATGTATATTCTGAGGAAGGGTCCATAGGCCTCATCAGACTTCCTAAGGTTTCTATAACAACAACAACCAAAGGTTTGGAAGCCCTATTTTAGATGAATGTTGTCTTAAGATCTAATGGTAATAGCTCACATGCATATGACCCCTGTAAGGTAAGTGGTTTAAGTATTATGATGCCCATTTTGGTGATGAGAAAACTGAAACTCAGAATAATCAATTGACTCCTGGTTTCAGTATAAAGATCATTGAAATTGGAGTAAAGGATCTGGCTTTGAATACTGGGTCTACTAGCCCTGCGTTCCCTATCTATAAATTGAAGGAGTTGGATTAAATTATTTCTAAGATTCCATCCAGCTCAAAATCCTATAATTTGACTAGATTCACACAGTACTTGTTGGATCTGGGACTTGCACTCAAATCTCTCACTTAAGACCAAGACCCTTCTCACTCCCTTGGAGGATGAAAGTCAAGAGTGGAAAGAAAAAAATAGAGGAAGATGTAGTTAGGAAATCTACCCCCAAAAGCATTATGATCACAAATTTGTATTCCATGCACTTCAGTCTTCAGGGCTCAGATCATTCTCAAAAAGTTTCTTTTCTAGTGCAATGTGTCAAAATACTCTCGATACTTCCCTAGTGTCTAATCCCCATTCAGGAGCCATTTAGGTGGTATGACTATATATACAGAGAAATAGAGAAATTAGAAGTAGCAATTTCCTCTGCTCTGACTCCAACTTGTTTTCTGTTTCCTGACCAATTAACATTCAACAAACTGAGGAACTATCCTGTAACTACTGTGTAATCTTCCAAAATTTAACAGTTTAGATTGAATTGAGCATCATCTGTCAATGTCTTAAATATTTGTATGTTCCATGAAACCTTGGAGGTAGCTGATAACTCTTTGTAACCACCCGTTGAAAAGGTAGCAGAATTTCTCAACTATTGCATCTTCCAAGTCAGCCTCATGGGCTTTTTTTTTTTTTGCTTCATGCCACAAAATTATTTCTGAATGTAGCATAGCCAGATGAGTTGTCCTCTTTTTTTTTTCCATTAGCTCATCAGCCTGGAAGCTGCACACAGGCTTTATTATTTTTAATTTTTTTTATTAATTTATTTTGATTTATCAACAATCACTTCTATAAGCTTTTGAGTTTTAAATTTTTTGCCACCTCCCTCCTCCCTTCCCTCCCCAACACGATGCGTAATCTGATATAGGCTATACATATACATTCCTATTAAACATATTTTCACATTAGTGATGTTGTAAGTAAGAATTCGAACCAATAGGAGGAACCACCAGAAAGAGGAAACAAAACAAAACAGAAGAAAAAAAATAGCAAATAGTATGCTTTGATCTGCATTCAAACTCCAGAGTTCTTTCTTTGGATGTGGATAGGATTTTCCGTCATTCTTATGGGCTTCTTTAGCCTTTTTTTCCCCAAACTTCAAAGAGGTCACTTGAGAAATAGTTATATTTCCAACAAGCAGGGTCACACAGGGTCAGAGATAGGACTTGAACCCAAGTCTTCTTGACTCCAAGGCCTGTACTCTGTGCCGCCCTTCTCCACTGGCCACTGGACTACAGTCTTTTTCAGTACACTCAAGGAACAGAGGGAAGAAGAGGGAGGAGGAAGGACAGAACAGTTTGGCCTCATTGTTGTTGCTGAGTCTTTTCAGTTGTGTCTGGTTCTCTATAACCAACCCCGTTTGGGGTTTTCTTGGCAGAGATACTAGAATGGTTTGTCATTTCCTTACATATGAGGAACCTGAGACAAACAGATTAAGTGACTTGCACAGGGTCACACATCTAGTATCTGAGCCTAAATTTGACTCCCAGGTTGGTACTCTATGCACTGTGCCACCTAGCTTCCCTCCTTTGCTCTCTATGCCAGGTTAAAATACTAAGACTTGTACCAGACCAGGCATTATCATGTATCAGTGTTTTGTAGAAGGTTCAGATAGTTCCTGTTCCTAGGTGGCCCATGTCTGAGACCAGGGTTTTCCAATGTCACCAGTATTGAAACCATTCTTTCGCAGAAGTATAAAAATGATCCAGTGACTCCTAAAAATCTTCCTAAATTAGAGCTGCTCTAAAGGAGAATGGACTGCCTTGAGAGTGATGGGTTCTACCACCTTGGAAAGCTTTAAGTAGGGACAGATAGATAGAAAGGCAGGTAGGTAGATAGATAAATAAGTAGAGGGATAAGTAGATAGTAGGTAGGTATAGGAATAGAATGATAGGTGAATTGATGATAGATAGACAGATAGACAGCATTTATTAAACATAGTGCTAAGCTCTGGGAATATAGATACAAAAAAATAAGATGCTCAATACTCTTAAGGAGCTTACATTCTAATCATTTTAATAAGGAAAGACAAAACATAGAAGAGAGCTGAAAAGCTGGTGAGGGGTGGGAGGGTAGAAACAAGAGGGAGGAGGAGATTAAGGGAAGAGAAGTTGCTAGGGAGGAAGTGAAACAGCCCAGAGAGTGAGTTGAGCTGGAAGTGAAATAAGCAACTTTGTCCACCTGGAGATGCCTCTTTGCACTGAGACCTGCTCTCCTGGTTGGTCAGTCCCTGGCCAAGTTCACCATTTCACAGGGTGCCCCAGTCATGCTCACTTCATTGCCAGATCGACTGACTGTCTGGACTGCTCCCTACCCTTCCTCACCAAATTGACTGTCAGCTTCCAGACCCTGCTTGTTCACTTGTTATGTCCACTGTAATGGGGATGGATTGGACGAGATGGCCACTGAGCTCCCATCCAGTTCTGACTCCTGTGTCAGTGAAATGCCCTTATGATTTTAAAAATAGTTATCATCACAGCAACCTTGCGAGGTTGGTGTTATTATAACTCCTATTTTACAGATGAGGAAACTGAGCCTGGGAGAGACTGAATGACTTAGTGGCACAGTTAACAAGAGTCTGAGGCCTGAGGGTTCAAACTCAGTTCTTCTTGATTCCAGGTCCAATCCTGTATCTGCTGTATCACCTAGAGTCCTTGAAATTGCTGTTTGTTTTTGAGACAACATCGTCATGATGATTATGGCTCTTCTCCCTGATGCTAACCCACAACATGGGTTGGGGGGACGGAGAAGGGATACTATCTTTTTAAGAACCTCTTGCAACTAGACCACTCTTTCCCTCCACTGACCTGTAAAACAGGCTCTCTGAACTGTTAGGTCCCCTAGGAGATCCTGCAGCAGAATTCCCTCCCAGACAGGCATTATCTTGACACTTTGACATCAGCTTAGTGAGAAGCAAAAGGCTGGCAGCAAGCCCAATCATCAGACCCATCAGAATCAAACTATATTTTCTGAGCAGCTGTCGATAGAGTGTGCATGAGATTATTATTGTTTCCAGAAGCTTTATTGATCGTGGCTTTTTGAAGCTCAGAAATCTGTTTACGGCCACCTATAAAAATGAACAGCCACTTCTTTTACTGAAGGTTAACACAGTGTGCTTATTTAATTGAATGGAAATGGCTTTGTGTTCTCAGAATGTCATTGTTAATAAATTTTCAAGGGAATCAAGATGTGGCTCATATCTGGGGCTTGAATTGGAGTGTGTGTATGTGGAGGCCAAGAATAAAAAGAAAAAAAAATAATTAGACAAGATTATGGTACAAACTTCTCTTCATGGGGAGAGTATCTGTTGAAATTGTTCCCTGCAAGTAGTGAAGTTCTCTCCCTTGGGGGTTCTGTCCTTCAAATATTCTCTGGATTCACCCTCAGAAGTATTTTAGGTAGTACCTTGAGTGTTTAGTCCATAATAGTTTTATGGTCTGGTCATTTTTGATCTTTTTGTTGTTCAGGCTTTTCCACTTGTGGCTGATTCTTTGTGACCCTATTTGAGGTTTTCTTGGTAGAGATAATAGAGTGCTTTGCCATCTCCTTCTCCAGCTTACTTTACAGATAAGGAAACTGAGGCAAACGGGGTTTAGTGACTTGCCCAGGGTCACACAGCTAGTAAGTGTCTGAGGCCAAATTTGAACTCAGAAAGATGAGTCTTCCTGACTCCAGGCCCAGTACTGTGCCACCTAGCTGCCTTTTTTTGATCATATCTTGTTACTTTTATCGTTTTTTTGGAGGTATCATAATACAGTGGGGGGAAATTGACTCTTAAGTCAGAAGACCTGGGTTCAAATACCGTCTTTGATGCTTACTATTTGGGGCAAGTCACTTAGCTGTCCTGAAGTTCAGTTGCTTTTTCTGTAAAATAAGGGGTTTCAAAAAGATGATTTCTGCTATTGCCTCTAACTTTAGTTCTAGGATGAGTGAATGAATGAAACATTTTATTAAATGTTTACTATATGCCAAGTTGGAGAAGAAAATGGGGAACCACTCCAGGATCTTTGCTCCTAAAACTCCAAATGGGGTCACGAAGAGTTGGACACGATGGTAACTGACCAACAGCAAAATTGTGCAAAGCACTGAAGTATGCAAATGAATCCTGCTCTCAAGAAGCACACATTCTAATGGGGCAGATAGCAGAAAGGGATGGCTTCAGTTTTAAGTTAGACAGAAAAATATTGGTCCTCAGGGCATAGCAGCAAGAAAGATATTAATGTCATTTTTTTTCATGTCTTTTCCACTGATAGAATCATATCAGTTTCTGATGTTGAACCATCTGGCAGTTCCAAGGACTTTGGTGGCAAAAATAATCCTTATCAGGGGAAATCTCCAGGTAGGAAGAGACCAACAAACAGAGGGAACTATAAATGAACTAGCACTGTTTACCCCAAAGATGTAGGGGTGGTGTGACAGCCAAGTTTAGTTATTTGAAGGGCTCTCATGTGGAAAACTAGGCTTTAGATTTGTGCATTTTGGTCTCAGAGGGAAGAAATAGAAGAAACAGGTGGAAGTTGTAAAGGAGAAAATTTAACTTTGATATCAGGAAAAAAACAAACTTTCTAACAATTAGAGCTATCCCCAAATGAAACAAGCTGCCTAAGGAGGTCATAAGTTCTTCTTCAATAGACGTCTTGAAGCAGAGCCTGAATGACCACTTGTTTATATATGAGGATTCTTTTTGGGTATGGATTGAACTAGATGTCACTTTCAGCCCTCAAATTCTCTGATTCTATAATATTAAGGGGCAGCTAGGTGGTACAGCGAATAGAGCTCTGGGGCCTGGAATCAGGAAGATCTGAGCTCAAATCTGGCCTCACAATTTTAATAGCTATGTGACCTCAGACAAGTCACTTAACCTCTGCCTACCTCAGTTTCCTCATCTGTAAGATGGGGATAATAATAGCACTTAGGTTGATATGAGGAGCAAATGAAATCATAATCGTAAAGCGCTTAGTACAATGTCTATCACGTGGTAAGTGCTATGTAAATGTTAGTTATTATTACTGCTTTCTATGATTCCCCAGCCACAGGTTTCTACCAACTGTTTAATCTCCTTAGGTAATTTGATCTGTTTAGCTATGAAACATGGACAAATCTGTTTTCCACTTTGTTAAGTTGGAGTGAGAGAAGAATGAGGGAGGGTACCTTATCCAAAACCATATCTCTATACATTTCAATAGAAAAAAATTATTCATATTTACAAGTCTAAACTTTTGACATCTCCCAAGATATAATACTGTGCTCTGTACACAGTAGTTGCTTTAAAAATACTTATAAAGTTACTTATGTGTGGTAATGACAAAAAAGCAGTATAGTATAATGGGAAACAGTGCTGGGTTTGAAGTGAAAATGTATTGACTCAAACCCTGGGTTTGCAACTTATAACATATTTGACCTTATGCAAGTTATTTTTATCATTCTGACTTTAGTTTCCTCCACCACAGAATGAAGAGTTTGAGCTAGATGACCTCTGACGTCATCTTCCCACTTTTGTGAATCTATTAGTCTATAGCTCAAATCATGCAGCTTTATCTTCACCCAACCATCCCCTGCCCCACCTCAGATTTTACTCTGAGATAATTAAATCCATGCTACCATTGCCACTCACCATCTTTGTGACTTACCAGACATGACTGCCTTCTATTCCCACCACTCTTCAATTACGATGTAAGCTCCTTGGTGACAGGGGCTGTCTTATTTGTGAATTTGTATCTTCAATGCACAGTGTTTGACAGATCATAAGCACTTAAATGATTTTCATTCATGCATACATGCATGTATTTATTTAATCATTCATTCATCTTATCAATAATGAGAACTGTTTCCTCACATTCCTAAAACAAGGCATAGGACAAAAATCACTGCGGGTGAGACTGATACTACAGGAGGTGAAAATCTGCAACCTGATTGGCCCCATTTGTATGCTTTTTGTTTTATCTGAATAAATAAGAAAGTAAATTAAAGGCATAATGTTGGGGAAAGCCCTAGAAATTCTCAGCAACCATGGATAGACTGCATGATGCCAAGTAAGATGTCTCTTGAATATTTTGTCTTTAAGATATCAAAATATTTGGAAATATCTGGATGATTCACTGGATTTTTCTTTTTTTTCATTGTTTATTCAGATACAAATCTGAACTTTCTTCCTTCTTTCCTTCCTTCCTTCCTTCCTTCCTTCCTTCCTTCCTTCCTTCCTTCCTTCCTTCTTCCTTCCTTCCTTCCTTTCTTTCTTTTTTTGTCTTGTATGACACAGTTGTAACCAGATTGTTTTTCTCAGTTTGCTTGCAATTTGCTGTGCCCCTCCAGTTTCAACAGTTTTCCTAGAAAAATGAAGCTATAGGTTTTGAAACCTCCTTTGACAGACTTACGTGAAAGAACTGGGGATGTTTAGTCTAAAGAAGAGAAGTCTTAATGGGGAACATGACAGCTAGCTGTCTTCTTGCACTGGAAGGCCTTTCATGTGGAAAAGAAGGATTCAACTTGTTCTATCTTGCCTAGAAGGTAGAACTAGGAGCAAGAAGTAGACTTGGGCTTGATAGCAAAAAAAAAAAAAAAGGACAAAATTCTAAAATTCCAGCCATCCAATAATGTAATAGCCCATGAGGAGGGTGAGTGGTTTCTCTCTTACAAGAGGTTGTCAGGCAAATATTGGATGACCTCTCATCAGTTATCCTATAGAGGGGATTCTTAGTCAAGGTACAGTTTGGACCTAATGGCTGGCTTCTGAGATCACTTTCAACCCTGAGATTCTATGACTGTGATCTTCAAAAGTCTGTGATGTGGAAAGGGCTTAAATGTGGTTTTCTTGGCTCAAAAGAGCAGAATTAGTATCACAAGGTAGATAGACAGAATTCTGTTCCATCTAAGAATAGTTGACTTCATTATAAACTCCTAGCCATTAAATCTCTTCATGAAAAGGCTGGATGATGAATTGTTGTAAATATTACTTTATACTGAAACTAAGTGACTTCTGAGGTCCTGCCTAACCCTATGATTCTATGATTCTAAGTTCATTGTTCAGAGAAGGCTATGCAAGTGTGGATAATTGATGCTAAAGGTTCAAGTCCAAGGAATAAGTTAACATTTAAATGTTATTTCTCTTAAACTTAAATGAAAGTCCCAGATTGTGTTCCTTCCTTCCCACTTTCCTTCCTTCCTTTCCCCCTTCTTTCTTCTCTTCCTTCTTTCTTTCCTTCCTTTTTCTCTTCCTTTCTTCTTTCCATCCTTCTTTCCCTACTTTTTTTTCCTTCCTTCCCTCTCACTCACTTCCTTCCTTCTTTCCTCTTCCTTCCTTCCTTTCTCTCTTCCTCTGTCTGGGTCTCTGTACCTCTATCTGTCTCTGCTTCTGTGTATCTCTCTATCACTCTCAGTTTCTCTCTTCCTTTCTCTGTCTCTTTCTGTCTTTGCTTCTCTCTGTCTCTGCCCCATGACAACCCTCACTAAACAGTCATGAAAAGAGATTAAGAAAAATTCCCTTCCTTGATCTCAGCGTAGAAATATGAAGCGGGAGGAATAAAATTGAGGACCTATAATGCATAATGGGCTGCTTTACTAAGTATTAACATGGAATCACAGAAAATTCAATTCACCCTCCTCATTTTATAAATGAGGGAACTGGGGCCTTAAGAGATTAAATGACTTGGCCAAGGTGACATAGCTAGTAAGGATTAGCATTAGTATTCCATTCCCATTTCTCTAACTCCAAGTCTGGGGATCTTTCCACTCTACCCCACGACTTTCCAGTCACCCAAGTGGAACTAATATTAGACATTTCCTATTCCCTTATTAAAGGAAAAACAGTGATAAGGGGGAAAAAAAGGTCAGACAAGTTTTTGGAGAGAACATTATAAATGAAGAACATTATTCCTTGTCAATTAACTCTCCTTTTTATAGATGCTTATACTATTAAATAAAACCTTAAGAGAGATGTGCATTTTTAGTGATCTCTAGGAAGTTGTTCTCGATATTAAATTAAATTAGTGTTGTGCATTGTAAGCCCCCACCAGATGTACTCCCTCTGGCAAATGTCTTCCTTTACCAGATGCAACCTAGTTAGAGGTGAAATAAAATCTCAGAAGTGGATTTCCCCCCCCCCCCAAAGTTAGGTCATGTTGTCATATCCAGATGAAATGTATGTTCTTTTTCAGAAAAGCCTAGAGAAAACTGCAAGCTCTAGACAGTGTTTAATACTATAGTTGACCACATCTGTAGAGTTGCTTTTTCTGGTATGAGCAGGATATTGATGGAGTCAAAGTCGTACATTTAAGCCTCACATATGCCAGTTATTCTGTAAACATAGACTACTTCTGCCAGTCACCTTGTAGATGATTGTCAGTTGCTGGGGAGTCCAAGGCAGTGAATATAAATATACCTGCGTTTGACTCCCAAGTTCTTCCATACGTCCAGTGTAACCTTGACCAAATGACTTTATCTTTCTGGGCCTCAGTCTTCTTTTCTAAAATATTAGGGTTTGATTAAATTTCTCATGTTCTTTCCATCTCTAATCCTTTGATACTGAGAACTCAAAATAACTCAAAACATATACCCTATTGACATTAGGGTCAGAAATGCTCTTTCCCTATAGGAAAATTAGCACTTCAAAAAATGTCCATGTTAATTCCACCCCTCCCGAGTTGTTTTTCCATCCACCAAAGTTTCATAAGACTTGTGACTTGAGATGACAGTCAGCAGTGATCAGACTGTGCTCACTTCCCCACAAGTAGGGAACAGATAGAATGTAACTCCTGTTATGAAGGGGGAAGGGAAAGCAAATAAGCATTTGTTAAGTACCTGCTATGTATACTAGGCACTGTACTAATTACAAATATTATCTTGTTTGATTCTCACAACAATCTTGTGAGGTAGGTTGCTATTATGATCTCATTTTATGGTTGAAGGAACTAAGGCAGACAGAGTTTAAGTGACCTGCTCAGGGGTCACACAGCTAGAAGTGTCTGAGGTCGTGTTTGAACTTAGGTTTTTCAGACTCCAGATCTGGTGAGCACTCTATCTACCGTGCCACCTCATAACTATAACCCACCTCTCCCATATATTCCAAAAGAGTTCTATCAACTCCCATATAGTTACCTCATTTATTTATACCTGGATGTGTGAGTGTAGAAGTGTGTATGTACGTATACATGTGTATATATGTGTATATGTGTGTATATACACACACACACATATATATACATACACACACACACAAATATACATATACAGTACATGTATTTAGAGGGGGGAGAGAGCTGCACATATTATATACACATAATACCTATACATACCACACATATGTATATACATATATGGAATGTATGTAAATACACATGTATGATTACATGTGTGTGTAATGCCTGAATTTATATATAAACTTTTAACATATAAATCTATCTATATAGATTTTTATATATGAATTTTTATACATATGTATATATATAAAATCTGAATTTTATAGTACGTATGTGTGTATAACTTATTCTGACTTCTTGACATAAAAATAAAAAAAAAAAACACAACAAGCATGTGGCCTACATGATTGAAGATATAGAAAAATCGCATTAGAATCCCTTGGTTATATTTGTTGGCCTAAACTTCACTGTATATTATACTAAGAAAACTTTATTTCTATGGATGTGTGACTGCCTCTTTCACAGAATTGCTAAAATCTGAAAATTCACTGTATTTTAAATTTATTTTTTTAAAACATAGAGAGTTAATCTTTGTTGTATATTTTCTGTATTTCCTCTATTTATCTTTATAACCAAAATGATTTGCATGAAAATAAAAGCTGAATTTCACAAAGGTTCAACAGATCCTCAAGCTTCTATACTTTATTAAGAATAATGACACCTGGCAACCATGTATCACATTTTTTTTTTGTAAAGGCTTTCTAATTGTTTTCTAAGTATTAGTTGAATTATCATATCTCCCACTGTAGTAGAGAAGGAAATTAAAGACTATTTCCTCTAAAATTTGTATTTATCCAGCAGTTTTCTCAGAAGGAGTTTAGAATCTGCATTGAATGGATGTCATTTATCCTCACTACCTCCTTGGGAAGTAGGGAAAGGCCAGTTTATAACTGTTTTATGGGTGGAGTGGGATCTTCTCTATGAAGATGTAAAATCCTATAGGGCAGGGATTGTGTACCCCAATACTTAATAATATGGTAGGTATTAAAGTGTGAATTATTTAATTTTCCTGTATTCCCAATGGACTACTGGAAAGTCTAGAAGTAGAAATTATGTATCCGTCCATCAGCAAAAGTCTCTGGGAGACTTAGGGATTACTATAAAAATTTAATAAGACATTTTTGACAGGATGTTCCAATACTGATCTCTAACCCCATTAACTCTTCCCCCTAATTTAAAAATTTTACTTACTTACATTGTTTGTTTTTACTTCACCTTCAATTCTGAATATATCCCTTTCTTCCACCTCCCCAAACCCAATGAGCCATCCCATGTAACAGAGTATTTAAAAAAAAATACAAGGTAAGTAAATTGTCCTACAGTGGCCGTTCCTTAGGTCATGTATAGATGTTCTGTGTCTGGTTCTGGCCAAGTACACAGAAGCTTGGGGGAGGGGAAGCTAATTGTAGCCATGTGGTGATCCATGGCTGAAACAATGCAAAAGGGGGGGGGGGAGGAGTTGAATTGAAAGGAATGTTCTAAGCATTTATTATGTATCGGATGTGGACACACAGTTCAGCAAAAGTAGCCAATATGTTAGCCCAGTTTCTAAGGTTATTCAATGTTCTAGCAGCTCTGAAAAGAAGGGAAAGAAGTACATTTTCTCCTTTCGTCTTTGGTAGCCCTGTGAATTTTGAAAACAAAACAAAACAAAAAGTATATCCTGTATGGTGGTGATCGTCTCCTCCTTCCCTAACACAATTTTCTTACTACTTATGTGAATTTAAGTTTTTTGCAGCGTAGTAGTTGTACTACAAGTAAAATGAGGATAAATACCTTAACTACCTGAAGGCACATGATGATTGCAAATGTTATGTTCCTATGGAACACTAGAAGTGAAGCATCCTTGGTACAATGGGAAAGATTTTCAGTTTGTAATAGTTCAGACTGTGCCCAAAATGGTCTCTTGCATGTAGTGCATGTTCATATAAATGTTCCTTGAATGATTTATTAAAATTAAAAGAAGTGTAATATGTATTTAGTAATGTTCCTTATTTTTGGTAGTTGTTTAAACTAAAATTTTTAAAAATTGATAGAGCTGTGTGTGTGTGTTTTGTTAGCCATGATGCTTCTAGGAAGGGGAGATGAGCTTAATTTCTTAGTAGGAAGGATGCCAGTCAGACAATTTCCTGATGGTGAAAAATCACTAATAGAGAATTCAGAATTTCCTTCTCTTTATAGCTTTGAAAACAGGACCTAGGGATTGATTATTTAGATCCTGAATACTCAAAGCAATGACCTGTATGATTTCCTGGGGACCTATCAAAATCTTTAGTCTTCAGTGTAATGTCATGGAAAAGACATTGAGTTTGGAGTCAGAGAAACTGCCTTCTGCCTTTGACACTGACTATATATTACATTGGTCAAATCAGTAAAATCTGGGCTTCAGTTTCCTCACTTGTAAAATAAAGAGGTTGAATTAGATGACATCTAAATCTCTTTCATCCCTATGTTGCTCTGTGTTTCACATTTTCACTTCTTAACCCTGAGATTTTAAAACTAGTTGGACAACCATTCCCAAAGAGAAAGGATTAATGATTCTATGTCAACTTGGATTTGAGGTCTTTGGTAGAATGAAATAGGATTCTGCCCTTGCCCTGCCCTGTTCTTCATTTTTTATCATTCTTAGATGAAAATATAGAAAGCATGTTAGTATTTGCAAATGACAAACCCAGGAGGGATAGCTAATACAGTAGATGACAGAATGAGGATTTGAAGCAATCTTGACAGCCAGGGATGCTGGGCCAAAATAAACAAGGTGAAATTTAATGGAGATAAATGTAAAATCCAGCATTTAGGTTTTTTTAAATCAATTATAGAAGTATGGGATGGCAGACACCTGCCATGGAAGCAATTCATTTGAAGAAAATCTAGAAATTACAAAAAAAACCCGTAATCTGAACCAGTAAAAATGATCTGATGCCACAGTGATAGAAGAATATAGGATGGGTTATGAGGAGTTAAGAATCCAAATGCTCTCTAAAATAGTCAGATTACATATAGAGTATTGTTCTCAATTTCGGGTACCACCCTTTGAGAGTGACAGTGACAAACTGAAACAGCCATAAGGAGGTAGGCAGAATTGTAAGTAGGTCCAGATACCATGGCATACAATGAAAAGATAAGAGGAATGGAATGTTTAGCCTGAAGAAAGGAAGGAGACTTGGCTTTTAGAAAATCAGTGAAAACCTTAACCTTTTTTTGTGACTGAGATATTTAGAAATGTAAGAGAGATCCAGTTAACATAACTTATTCAAATGTATTAAGGGCTATCCTATAGAAAAGTGAATTGATTTTTGTGTTCCTCCAGAAGGTAGGATGTGTGAATTGAGCATCAGTTAAAAAAGAGACTGTTTCTGGCTCAGTATAATAAGGAATTTTCTAATAACTAGAGCTCATTAAAAATGGAATATTAAGTGGCCTCATCACTGAATGTATTCAATGACTAGACAACCATTTGCCAGGGAATCCTGGATTAAGTGAGGGAAGATATATAAGACCCCCTCCAACTTTATGCTATGATTCTATCATTAAAATATTTAAATTTTCTTGTTTGATTACTGCTCCCTGTATTTTAAACAGATATAATTCAATCTTCTAAATAAAGGAAATACAAAATAACAAAATACTTATTCTGAAAGTAGAATAAAGTAACACTCATTTCCCCCTTTCCTTCTAAGATGCTAGAAATTCTTGGTCAACTTTAGATGATTATGCTTGAAATTTGGATGCTTATTGAAAATATTCTGTCTCAATGTAGGTAAGATTTCAGAGCCAAAAGCCCTAAACTGTAAACTGACTTGAAAAGAATGACTCCCAGGTTGGTGGTATTGTCTAGGATGGCTTTGAGTGGCATGTGCTTATTTGTTTACTCAACATACAACTAGCCACTTAGATAGACAGTTACTAATCACCGATCCATCTTATAACTACATATATTTTTTGCTGCTGTCCTCATGTCTGGAATATTTTCCTCTTCATATCCACTTTCTGGTTCCGCTGGCTTCCTTCAAGACTTTAGTTAAAATCATACCTTCTGCTGGAAACCTTTTTTCATCTCTTTTCATTCTAGTGTCTTTCTTTTGTTAATTACTTCGTATTCATCCTGCATCTAGCTTGCTTGCACATAGTTGTTTAAATGTTGCATCACCTTTTTGGACTGTGAGTTCCTTGTGAGCAGAAACTGTCTCTTGTCTTTATTTGTAAACCTAGAACTTGGCACATAGTAGGTGTTTAATAAATGGTGGTTGACTAAATGACTAGCTCTATACAAACAGGGGAAATATACAGATTAATTTAATGTATCTCTGTTCAAGATGTTTATCCAAGCCTTATTTCTTAATTCCCTATGAAATCAGTGACTGCTAAAACCACACACAGGTTCACCAAGAGCAGGTCATGCCAGATTAATTATGTTTCCTTTTATGACAGGGTTACTAACTTGGTAGATCAGGAAGATGGAATAATAACCATAATACATTTAGCTTTTAGAAAATTAGAGATAACTTTAATCTGTTTTGTGACTGAGATATTTAGAAATGTGAGAGAGGTCCAGTTGACAAACTGTACTCCAAGGGCCAATGCTAGCCCACTTCTTTTTGTATAAGCTAAGAATGGTTTTTAAATTTTTCAAATAAAAATTTTTGTGTTTAAAAATGAAGAAAAAATGCTTAGCTTTCTGGCTGTTTCAAACATGCAGCAGTCCAGATTTGGTTCTCAGATTGTAGTTTGCTGACCCCATAGTCTTATTGGATAATAGTCAAATAGATCCAGAACTGGATAAATTAATGGAATTAAAGAGTAGTACTCAATGGACCAATGTCAAATTGGATGGGTACCTCTAGTAGAGTACCTCAGAGTTGTGTGCTTGACTTTATTCTGTTCAACATTTTTATCAATTATTTGGCTAAAGGTATAAATGGCATGCTTATTGTATATGATAATAGAACAAGTCTTGGAAGGATGGCTAACAGTTTGGATGAATGTAGGTATCTAGAAAGATTTTGATAGAATGTAGAAGTAGTTGGCAAATTATAGCTGATGGGCCAAATACAGCTTGTAGCCTGTTATTGTACAGAACATGTAAAATTCATTTTTAGCTTATGGGCTATACAAAAATGTCTGGTGGACAAAATTTGGTTCTTGGGCTATAGTTTATCAACCCCTGGGCTAGGGTGATGGGAGGAAACAAATCAGAAGAAATATAATTGTAAAGGTATAAAGTTTTACACTTGGTTTAAAAAAATCAGCTTTACAAGCACAAAATAGGAGAGGCATGGATATATGATGTTTGCTATGAAAAATAAATATTAAGCAGATTGCAAGCTTAATATGGATCAATAATGTGACATGGTAGCCAAATAAACAAATGAAATCTTAGGCTATATTAATAGCTGCATTTTATCTAGAGCAAAGGAGCTGATGGTCTTGTTCAATTCGGCCCTAGTCAGACCATATCGAGAGTATAGTCTTCAGATCCATTAGAAAAGACATTAGTACATTGGCAGAACTGATCATAGATTAACAGATGTAAAACCAGGAGAGACCTTAGAAATAACTTAGTCAAACTCCTTTGTTGTTGCTCAGTCGTTTTCAGTCATGTGTGGATCTTTGTGACTCCAAACATGTTTAAAACATGTAAGAAAACATGTTTAAAACACACAGCTACCCAGATTCGGTTCTCAGGTTGTAGTTTGCTGACCCCCTAGTCTGGATAATAGTCAAGTAGATCCAGAACTGGTTAAATTAATGGAATCAAAGTAGCAATCAAGGGATCAAAGTCAAATTGGATGGGTACCTATGGTAGAACACCTCAGGGTTGTGTGCTGGACTTTATTCTGTTCAATGTTTTATCAATGATTTGGCTGAAGGTATAAATGATGTAACATTTTCTTGGCAATGATACTGCGGTAGTTTGCTACTTCCTTCTTCACCTCACTTTATAGATGAGAAAACTGAGGCAAACAGGGTTAAATGATTCACCCAGGGTCACACAGCTAGTCTGTGTCTGAAGCCAGATTTGAACTTAGGAAGGTAAGTCTTCCTGGCTCCTGACTTGACATTTAATCCACTGTGCCACCCAGCTTCTCCTTACTTTATAGATGGGACAAATGAGGCCCAGAGGCGGTAAGCGAGTTTCCCAAGTTTACACAGTTGTGAATTGTAAAACCAGGATTTAAACCTACGTTCTCTGACATCCACATTATAACATGCTGCCTCTCTGGAGCCAGTCCAGAAGAGGTGACTGGGATGACGACTATACCAAAGATGACCATGCTTTGTGTTCACACCGCTATATCTCAAATGCAGGTCTTCTTGATGCCAAAGTCACTAATTCATTCTGTCGTTCTCTGAACTTTACAGCGTAAAGTGAAACATTTGCTTAAGTTCCCTTCATAATTCAGTGGGAAAGAAAATCAGCAGGAACATGGCATAACATTGATGAATGTTTGCCATTGAATAATGGAAAGAATGTAAAATTTGGGATTAGGACAGTGATCTTGGGATGTCACAATGTCTCTGAGCCTAAGTTTCATCATCTGTAAAATAGAGATAAAAGACTTGGACTACCCACCTCATACAGTTTTGGCTAAGACTCAAAGGAGGTGACATAGGTAGTTATGCTTTGTCAACCTTGAAAATTATCATGAATATGGAGACTGATTAAATGCATTGTGTGAGGTGAGGCAGAGGGAAGATCCAAGGATAAACTGAAAATTTAAAACATGAAAATTGAGGGTCTTGTAGGAGGCTACTGTCAGAAACATTAAAGTTAAACAACAGGAGATTTGGGGAGAACCAATTGACAATGAAATTTATCACAGTTAAAATTTTGACCCTTTGGTCCATACATGTGTCTGGCTTAGTTCTCAGAAATGGTCTGGCTCCTTCTGGCTTCCTCAGCTAACACGGGCGCAAAGACTAAAAGGAATGAGAAATGAGAAATCAGGCTGAAACCAAGAAAGGAGCTTAGTAAAAAATGGAAAACTCATCTACAGTATGGGGATTTTTCTGCTTGTAACCATTCATTCTTTCAACATTAAATCAGCAAATAGTTTATTAAGTGGCTATTCTGCCCTTCGCATGAGCTTAGGTACTCTCTCTCTTTCTCTCTCTCACACATACACACATACTGTGCTTGTTGTTAAGGAAGTTGTATGCTACTCATGGGGTACGATACGTACACAGATAAATAGAAAGTAATTTGGGAGGGTGGAAATAGGACACTGACCGCTGGGGGGATGGGGAAACATATCACATAGAAAGTGGCCCTTCAGCTCGACCTTGAAGGAAGGTAGGATTTCTGAGAGGTCAGTGTGAGGAGGGAGTATGTTCTAGGGCTGGCAGACAGACAATAAGTGCAAAGAAGGGAAGGTGAGAGATGTAATATCATTCCTGGGAAACTCAGGACTATGTTCCATTTGTCGGTTGGAACATAGGCTATACAAAGTGGGAGGTGGTGTCTGGGTGGTAATGTATAATCATTCTGGCAACATTGGGGTGCTTGTCATGTAATGGACAGCCTGGATGACATAGCCAAGTGAGAGACAGACCGAAAGATTTTTAAGATTGTACTGAAAGACTTGCAATAGTAATGCAGGGATAACAGTATAAAATCTTCATAAGGAATAGTAGAGAAATAAATGAACATGCAAGAAAAGAGCTTTCCGCTATTATGGTCAATTCAAGATCCCAAAGCCACAAAGTTCAGCTCTCTCCTGAGCTTCTGTTCTTCTACAGCTTGATGTATGCACATGACAATCCACTGAGGAGATAATGTTAAGGAAAGAAATGATTAGAAGTAATTTGCTAAGGGACTAGAGTTGCATTTTGAGTTGTCCACAAGTAATGAAGCAAGAATGTCAGTTGGCAGGTGAATCAAAGCCTGGGCAGTGGGTGGGGAAGAGGAATCCTGCTCCAAGGAAATCGAGGGCTTTTTAATTGAAGCTACTGATAAGACAAACTGAGAAAGTTTGCAACAGTTGGAGATTGCTAGGAAGGAAAACTTTTTCCTGGCTGGCAAGAGGGGAGGGGAAGAAAAGTTTCCAAATGACAGTCAAGTGGAGAATGGAGTAGTCCTGGTCAGAAGTGGGGGAGGAGGGAATAAAAGTCTGTTAATTAAAATGTTTTAAAAAGATGTATGTTTCTCTCCCTCTCGTTAATTAGTAATTAACTAGGGAGTGAGAACCTGAGAGAACTCAATTTTTAGTTGGTCAGACAGAAATGAGAGACAACCTGACTGGGAAAGAGGAATTGGGTCATGGCTCAACTTCCCAAAGCAATGAGCTCTGTTTGAAATAATTCTCTAACACATTTCTGAATATTGCCTCAATCAAAAGATGGATCCCATTGTGTGAAGCCCATAGAGTTGAGGCCAGACAGGCGATGGTTGCTGAATTTGTGCTGAACAGTTTCTTCACTGTTTGGTGTTGGGAAACCAGTGCATTGCTCTGTGTCGACTCTCAATGGCCCTAGATTGGCAAAGGCACTAGACAAAAGACTGTTTGGGCAGTAGTGTGTCTCAAAGTATCTCCTTATTTTCTTCCTGGTTAACCACCTTGCAGTATGAAGAAAAGGTTTATTTATTTATTTGGACCTTTGAATGTATTACAACTTGGCTTCAGCTGTGGAGAATGATGTTTGACAGATGCAGGCTGCACACCAGAATGAGTGTGTGTGCATGTATGTGTATTTTTATGTATGTATGTGTGTGTGTGTATATATATATATACACATATATAAAATATATATATATATACATACATATATATATATATAGTGTGTGTGTATTTCTATGTGTGTATACACACACTGTATGTGTGTATTTCTCTGTATATACACACACAGCACACACATATACAGACACACACACATTTTATATATAAATAGGGCAGCTCGGTGGTACAGTGGATAGAGTGCAGGGCCTGGAGTCAGGAGGATTCATTTTGTGAGTTCAACTCTGGCCTCAGACACTTCCTAGCTGTTTGACCCTGGACAAGTTAGTTAATTCTGTTTGCCTCAGTTCCTCATCTATAAAATGAGCTGAAGAAGGAAATGTCAAACCACTCCAGTATCTTTGCCAAGAAAGCATCAAATGGGGCCCCCAAAAGTTGGACATGATGGAAAAAAAAAACTGCAACAGTGACAAATATATCAGATTCAGCAGAGTCAAGTGTTAATCCAGAATTGTGCTCTCTAAAACAGAACCACATGTAAGAAGCCATTAGTGGTTTTCTTATCCCTACTTGAAATGCGGAGTTATCTACGAAAATTGAATTTGTATCCCCTTCGTTTTAGTGTCTTCTTAAGTGACTACCAAGATCATGTTAGATTGACATAACAGCTTGTTATGACCCTGGCCTCCTCCAAGACAATGAAAAGGAGCAAATACTTAAGGAAACAGGATATGGGTTTCATCTTGATGAATGGAAAGAGGTTTTCATTTGTACCCTAAGCTATACCACAGGGCCTAAAATGGATGTTAAACCACAGAGCTAATTTTTACATGTACTTTCTCCTTAGATTTCAAGGAATAAGACAGGCATAAAGAATGCACTGTGAAATCACTTTTTTTTAATGTAAATCAAAGTAACAAGGCAGCCTCAGTCCTGAACCAGGAGTCTGGTGAATTGCATTTCCAAGCCTAGATCTGCTGCATCTCTCTTTAGCAATTAATTCGTTTACCCTCTTTATATGTATAAATCATCTCTCCCCCCCCCCCCAGATTTAGAACACCAATGCAATCTTGGAGAGTTGCCAGAGACACTGAAGGATTAACTAATTTGCCCTGGAACATTCACCTAGAATGATTCAAAAGCTGGAATTGAACCCAAGTCTCCTTAGTCAGTCAACAGGCCTTTATTGTGCTTACTATGAGCCAAGTATTGGGTTAAACTCTGGGAATACAAATACAAGCCAAAAGGAAGACAGTGTCTGTCCGCAAGCTTACATTTTAATGATGGAAGATAACTCAGGCTTGAGGAGGAATGAAAAGGGCTATCTTGGGCTGTTGTTGTTTGTCCTTCATTCTGGAAGAGGACCATGACATCTGGGAGGTGATATTATGACATGGAAGTGAATTGGATTTAAGTGAGAGAGGCTGTGCAAAGTCACCAACCTCACTTTCTCCTCTGGAGGAATCTGGGTCCAGTGTTGAGATATAGATCAGAACTACAGGTCTAGCTTGGGCATGATCTCCTTAAGAGAAAGATTCTTAGAGAATCCATCGAATCAGTGGGAGAGGCCAAAGGGACCTAAGTGTGTGAATTTAAGGCTGAAGTGAGCTTCTAGAGTAAAGAGGTTGCTGGGGCATGGTAAAAAGAATGCAGAGTATAGCCTGTACATACATACACAGATATGTACATACATATATATTTCATATAAAAACAGTAATCATGTTGAAGAAATATTGGTACTGTGTTCTACGTTTTATGCACACCTAATGAAACTTTTTTTGTTAATTTAATATTTTAAATACAAACATTGTTAGCCTAAAGAGAGAAATGTCCAAATGAGTATGGTATTTCTCCCAATGCCTTTGGGCACCAAAGAAGATTTGAGATTTTTTTATAGGAATCTTGAACAGGAAAAATGTTATAATATGTTAAAATATATTTGAGGTTAACAATTTACTTCAACAAATAGGATAATAGTCACTTGATAACTACTCAGTTCCTCTTAAAGATTGAAAGGCTCACCTTTCCCTAGGTCATTATCTTAAGCTTTTCTGAATGAGAAAGAGAGCACTTTCCTCTGGATGGAGAAGAGGGCATTTCACTTTGGTGGCTCACTCTGCAGTCCTGGATTTGATTGATATCTTTTGATCAAGGTTTTCGTTTCTATCCTTAATCCATCTCTCTAAGAAAGGCTTTTTGTTCTTGACACTCTTTTGAACAGGGAAAAGAGGTTTTAGACTAGAGAAAATATTATTTCTTAGTATTTAATTTAAACCAAAGGTTTTTTTATATGCTACCACAATCAGCTATGTATTTATGATGTGTTTATGTGTGTGTATACATATATATGCATGTATGTTATATGAAAACATATGTGCATACATAGCATGCCCCAAATAAGCTTTTTAAAAAGCTCTATTAAAAGTTTTGGGGCACCCTGCATGTATATGTGTATGTGTGTATATATATATATATATGTATAGGTATGTGTATGTATAGGGAGGGTATGTGTGTGTGTGTGTGTGTGTGTGTGTGTGTGTGACCAGGAATTACTTTTTTTTGTCTTTGAATCCCCACAGCCTAGCATCATGCCTGGATCATAGATTAGCTTAATACATACTCAATAGTTGATTGCTTTGGGTTGATAGATACTTCTTGATTTACTGATTTTGTTTATGTTTGTAAAATAAGTTCCACAATGATTAAATGAATTTTCCAATATCCCAGTCCTCCAGACTTCTAATTCAGTACATTCCCTACTGTACAAGGCTACTTTCCATCTCTGATCAGTGGAAGCGCAGTCCTTGTGTTCAGCCTGTTTCTTAAATCTGAGGAGAAGCCCTACTGAACATTCGCTCTGTGACTTAGCAGCCATTGCTGGTTCTGTGATAAAGCTCCAGTTCCAATGAAATTAATTTTCATTCAATGAGAGGAGACATATATTCTGTTTTCACAAGTAGCATCCTTTTTAATGAAGGTGGAGAGTTCCTCCTAGAACCTGCATTTAAGAAGGGTACCCAGGCCATCCATCTCATCATTTCCATCCCCCATTGCACTCCTCTGGTATATTGGCCCTGGCTACACCAAATATCTTCCCTCTCACCCTCCCTACTTTGACCCATTTTTCAGATTCTTTTTGTGTGTTGTTTACCCCTTTGTAAAGCTTCTTAAGGGCAAAGACTGTCTTTTATATTTTGTATTTTCAGTGCTCAGTATATAATAGACAATAAAATTTATTGATGAATTATACTTGTGTATACACATAAGTTTACACAATAATAAATCAACAAGCATTTATTAAGCATTTACTAGGTGCCAGGCACTGTACTAAAGGCTAATTTAGTACTAATAAAAGACATTCCCTGTCCTCAGGGTGCTTGTATTCTAATAGAGGAGACAATATGCACATGAATAGGTTTATTTACTATACATACAAAGTAAAAGAAGGTTATCCTTAAAGCGGGAAAGAACAGAATCTGGAGGGAAACAAGAAAGGCCTCCTATAAAAAGTGGAACTTGAGCTGGACTTTGGAGGAAGCCATGAATTCTAAGAGGCCTGAATTACGTGGGAGAGCATTCCAAGCATGGAGGACCACCAGTAAAAAAGATGGCATGAAGATGAAAGATGGAGTGTGATTAGTGAGAAACTGTTAAGTAGGTCAGTAAGACTGGTTAGAGGGGAGTAATGTGTTAGAAGACAGATGAGAAGCCAGGCTATCAAGAACTTTAAATGCCAACTAAAAGAGTTTATATTTGGTCTTAGAGGTAATAAGAAGCTACATGAATTTCTTCAGTGGCTGGGTGATATGGCCAGACCCAGACTAGGAAAAGAATTTTAGCAGTTATGTGCACAATAGATCTGAGTGGAGACAATCTTAGGAGGCAAACCAATTAGTAAGCTATTATATTTGACTAAGTGAGAGGTGATGAGGGCCTGAACTAGTTAGGGTGGTGGCTACACATAATAGTCACATAATAGAGGCAGTTATGTGGTGCAGTGAATAGTATGTAGAGCCTGGAATCAGGAAAACCCAAGTTCCAATGTAGCTTCAGACACTTACTAGCTGTGTAACCCTGGGCAAGTCATGTAATTTCAGTTTGCTTCTGTTTCCTGAAAACTCTAAAATAAGGATAAATAGCACCTACTTCTAACATTGTTTTGAGGATCAGATGAGATAATATTCTATCAGGCTTAGCATTTGCCTGGCACATGGCAGGTTCTTAATAGATCCATGTTTCTTTCTTTTCTTAATGAACATGTTTTGACTGACTGACCAGATCTTTCTGACTTTGAGTCAAAAAGTCTATCTACTATATCATGCTGCTTTTCAAATGAGACCTGTATCTATATATTCATACATCCATGTACATTCATAGATGTATTCTGCAGTATTTCAAGGATTTGTGATTTCACTAGTGGAGGAACTTCGTTCCTAAATAGAGGTCACAGTGTGGGATGTTGAGCAAGTCTCCGGGCTCAGATTGCTCATCTATAAAATGAGGAGTTTGGACTGGAAGATCCTAAAGTCCCTTCAGATTGTCTGTATTGTTTTACTTGATCATCTTATTTTTTTAAAATAATTTTATTGGTACCTTTTGTTTCCCCTAAATTTTCCCTGTCCCCTATTTTTCTTCTCAGAGAACAATCTCTTATAATAATGAATTTTTTAGAAAAGAAAAAAGAAAAAAAGGAAGAAGGGGAAAAAATTATCAAAAATAATCCTTACATTGAAAAAAAGTTGTCATTTTATCCAGTGTTCTATACTCCTGGGTCACATCGCTTATTCCACGTCTGCAAAGGAGTAGGGGATGGTTTCTATTTAAAAATACCAGAATTTACTGTGGTCAAACAACCTCTCAGTGATTTACCAGGGGATGAACCTTCCCAAAATTAGGGACCAATCAGATTGGAAGTATTCCCATCCCATCCCAAAATAAAGACTATCTTTGGAAGCCTTTCCATTTCTATAGATTCGTCCAGAATTTGTGCTTAACTAGCCTAGTCTTTGAGGACTTTCATGTCACACACAGTAAGTCTTGGAATAGAATATGCATGGAGTATGCCCATACAAAGAAATATACATGCACATGTATGCATATGTGTATTACATTTGTATACTCACACATGTATATGTATATGTATTTTACATATGTACACATAATCCTTTTGTGGAAATAAATTCTTCTAGCCTTTTAATCATCATTGGGTTTTGGCCCTGCTGGCTTTAGGAAAGGGAATGTTTATATTTCTTTCTGAAACATGTGCTCAGTCCCTGATAGATTGACAAAAATAACTTCAGTCAGGGGCTCGTTCCAGTTAAAAAAACAACAAAAAAACCCTCTTTATTAATGTATGGATTTTCTGTCACTGGGACTTGTCTCATCAGGACCGTCTCTCCTAGATTGTTTCGAATAAAGCATAGCATATCATCTGTTCCAATTTCAAAGGATTTAGTGACCAGCTGGCTAGAAGGAGAGTTAACAAGGAAAAGTTGAATCTTTTGCTAATACACCATGGTTCTGGTTCTAATCAAAAAAGCTAATTGTTCTCTGTTTATTTTATAATCGAATTTCACTGACATGGGAAATGTAGACTGGGATTTCAGCCAGTAGTACCTGAAATACCATAGCTGAAAAAGGGCTCTCTATGCCAGTGTGTGTGTGTGTGTGTGTGTGTGTGTGTGTGTGTGTGTGTGTGTGTGCCTGTACTGCATTGTGTTGAGCAACACATTTTAAGAGATAATGAATCTTAGCTTTGGCTAGTGAGTGAACCTCAAAACAGAAACCATGGAACTTCTTCACTTCCCCTGCCCTTCCCCCACTTCCCTGTGGGATAATCACGAAATGACACACTTGATTGTGACTTTCCATCACTTGTTGACTGGGCCTATGCTCACAGTGACACCTTGGTATTTGGTGCTGTTCCTGTACAATGCATGGAAACAAGGTTTTGAAAAATAGAATGGTATTTCACACTTGCTTTCATGCTGTTATTTTTTTGCAAGATACATCCCAGGTCCTTTTCTGTTTCCGAAGATTTGATTCCAAGGGACATAGAGAAATCCAGCACCTTTATGCCACCCACAAAAGGGAGCTTTATACATTCTGCTGTATATAGAAAGCATGTGGGTGGGTATGGGTACGTGTATGTGTGTATGATAAAATGGTTCAATTGACATTATACTTGCAATACAAACTACTCTAACCACTGATTATGTGAGTGCCAAGTTCATGAATCATTGAACTATGAATCTTAAGTAGAAATCTGAAAAAAAAATAGAAGGGAACTAAGTGACCTTGTTCATTGAAAATGGAAAACAGACCTTTTTGGTTCTATAGCATCCATTTTAGTACTATGTAAATACAAATCAAATAGCTTTTAACCAAGAGCTATTTTTCAGTCTTCCTCTCCCTGCCCCCCTCACCTCACATTGAATTTACTTGCTTTTGTACCCAGCCTTGACCTCGACCACTTTAATAATTCAATAGCCTCTATCCATAAACCTACCATGGGACCAATGGCTGATGGTCCCCACTCATTTCAAGTGATTAACTGTTCTCATCAAGGAAGAAAAAAATCAAGCAAACAGGGTAGTGTGACATCCAGGCTAATAAACTTTAGGATGTCCCTTGTCCAGGGTAGCAGCTATTGAAAGCCGATACCCTCAGGAGGCATTTCCAGGGGCTTTGAGGTTTGGTTCATAGCTAGGTTATTGACTCCTTGAGTCAAGGGATGAGCAGAGGAAATTGCAGGAAAGGAGCTACTGAGAGGAGGAATCAAGGTAGACTCAACCTAGGGTCCTAGGCACAGAAGAGTCAGAAAATTAGCAAGGGCTTAAGTCCAAGGGGGAGAGAAAGAATAACTTGTAAAGACTAATCTATGGTCATTGTTCCCTCAGTAGTCTACTGTTGTTTGTCAGCTCTCACATTTTGATTTCCCTCCACAATGTGGGGTATGCCCAGGAGCTCTTGTTTCCTTATTCTGTACTTTTTCCTGAAAAAATATAAATGATGTCATTATCTTGATTTGTCCATTAACACACCCATAGTCAATGCTTTGTATAGAATTAGAAGACAAGCTAGAAGGAACCTCAGAAATTATCTCTTCCAACCTCTCTGGTTTTCCTATAAAGAAACTCAAGCCATAAGAGGTAAAAGTAGGTTGCTCAAGGCAACAGAGGTAGTAACTGTCAAAGATGGATTTAAATTCAGGTTCTCTATACTCCAATCCAATGAATATTCTTTCCACTCACTTCTCTCAATCAACAACCATGAGACTTGTTAGCCAGTCAACAATATCTGTTAAGCACATACTCAGTGCCAGGTTCTGTGCTAAGCACTGGGGAGTCAAAAAGAGTCAAAAGATAGTCCCTGCCCTCAAGGAGCTCACAGTCTAATGGGGAAGACTACAAACAAACAACTATATGCAAACAAGCTACATGCAGGAAAAAAATAGGAAATAATTTGGAGGGAAGGCACTAGAATTAAGAGGGGTGGGGAAAAGCTTCCTGTAGAAGATAGGATTTTATTTGGGACTTGAAGAAAGTCAGGGAAGCCAAAAGGTAGAAATGATGAAGGAGAGCATTGTAGGCAGGAGGGATAGTCAGTGAAAATGCCCAGAGCCCAAAGATGGAGTGTTTTGTTTGAGAAATAGCAAGGCATCAACTATAAACTCTCTGCTATGGGGAAACAGTCATATGATAAGGTCTCTGCTGTCAAGGAATTTACCTCTAGTTATGTGCATAAATCTGACACCTTAGACTTTATCTCACCAAATGGCTCTACCTCCAAGATACAGACCTTGAAATTCTTTTCTTTGACCATCAACTTCAATCTTTCCACTTCCCTATGTCCTTACATTAAGCTTGTTCTTTGTTCCTATCTATTATGAGCTCTCATCCCTAAATAATTCCTAGTCTCCCAGTTCATGTACCCCACCCTGGCTCCGCCTGCCCCTCTATCCAGCCTTGACACCATGGCTACTGCTTGAATAACTCATTAGTCACTCTCATTAGAGTACCTGACTTCTGACTTTTGCAATGTGTTATTCTTCATCCCTGGGTAACCCCCACATTTCATTTCATCTGGTCTTCCATTTCAGTTGCTGAGAATTTATAAAATCATGAAATGAAGCTAACTTCACCTCCTCTAAATTGGTATTGTATCTTCTCAAGGGCAATATCACTGCTCTTTGGGAATCCATTTAGAGCTGGAATGGGCCATAGAGATCATTTAGTCCAACCCTTTCATTTTTGTAGGTGACCAAATGTAGGACCAGAGAGATCTGTTACCAAGTTGATCTTCCTTAAGCATTGACATGATTATGTAATTCTGCTCAAAAATCTTCAGTGACATTCAATTGCCAACCAATTACGTTCAAACTCTTGCCTGGCATTCAGGGCCCTCTGTAATCTGGCACCACCTTGTCATCAGCCATATCTCGTATTTCCTCTCTATACTCTCTATACTCTATCCAAACTGCAGTAATTGCTATCCCTCAACTGTCTGTGCTCGACTCCATGCTTCATTCTCACTGTCCCCTTTGTCTGGGATCTCCTTCCTTCCTTTCTTCACTTATAGAATTCCTTCTTTATTCTTCAATGCCAACCTCAAATGCCTTATGAAGCTTTCCTACATCTCCCTATCAACCCCATTCATTGCAAACATTGCTTCCTCAACCCTTACCTAGCTCCTCCACTTTTTTTTACACTTCTCTAAGGCACTAATCATGTAATATTTATATTGTAGTCGTCATTGTATATGTCAATGAAACTCCTTTATTCAAACTTTATTCACCCAGTGCCTAGCATGGTGCTTTGCCCATAGTAGATACTTAATGTTTGTTGAATCTGAAACATTTAGAAAATGAAAGATGGATGCATCACAAATTTGTGAAGTGTAGAGATGGATTGGTGAAGTAATCAGAGAAGATTTCATGGCATGGGGTTGTTATGGGTTAGACTTCGAAGAAATAGTAGGAGAAGTCACTTGATGTAGTGGAATAAGCATTGGATATGGAGTCAAAAGACCTGGGTCCAAATTATAGCTCTGCTACTTGTTACATATATAACTTTGATCAATTAATCTCTGTTCGCGTTCATTTCCTCATTTGTAAAATGAGAGGGTTGAACCAGACAACTTCTACAATCCCTTCCAGCTCTAAATCTATTATTCTGTGACTTGGATAGATAGAGAGGTGAGGGGGAAAGGTGTTCTAAGAGAAAGGAAAGGCAGCAAGTTGGTGCAGTGAATAGGGGCTGGGCCTGGAGTCAGGAAGACTCATCTTTTTGAGTTCAAATCTACCTCAGATGCTTACTAGCCATGTGACCTGGGCAAGTCACTTAATGCTGTTTGCCTCAGTTTCCTCATCTGTAAAGTGAGCTAGAGAAGGCAATGGTAAACCACACCAGTCTTTTTTGCCAAGAAAACCTCAAATGGGTTCGTGCAGGGTTGGAAAAGAATAGAAAATGACTGGATAACAGGAGAAGGGAGGCAACTAGCATGAGAAAAGTTAGAAGGTTGATAATGAAGAGACCATGAGGAAACTGGTCTGACTGGAACAGAGGATATGTATTTGTGGGGGAGAAGGATGTTGGTGGTGAATCAGTTAGAATAGGGAAGATGGGGCTAAATTATTGAGTGGTTTGAAATCCATCAGAAGAGTCCAGCATTTTACATCTGACCACAGAAAGCCATTGTGGGTTCCTGAGAAGAGGAGTGACATGATTAAAAAAAAATTCTGTTGTGGTGGTTGTTTAGCAACATAAACCTGGCAACTCTATGCAATTTAGATTGAAAAGAATAGCCATTGGAGGTACTTATTTTTGTCCAAAGGATCCCTTCCTGGGATCCTTTGCTACCCTGTTCCAATACGCATTCACTTGTGCCATAAAAAAAGGGGTGTCCCAAAGCACAGTCCCCATCTCTGAGAGATCTTCTTTTACAAATGTTTTCCATTCAGGAAAACATCCCCAAACATTCTGTCAGTGGTAGTAGTACTTATCTGAGTATTTACGGTAATACATTTATTGAATAAATTAGTTACCATATGGAAACTCGGTTTTGATGGTTCTTGTTTTTTATTAATAGGTATAATAGGCTCCGGGGTAATAGGTTGCTGGATCCATATGTTATTCAAAAGACAAATTCAGGATGTGATGACCTCACTGTGGGATCGAGAAGCAAAGAAAATGAGCTGAAGTGGAAGAAATGCTTGGTTTAACACCAGCATCTCTGATAATTACTAACCCAGCAAGGACAATTCTGTTGAAAAAAAAATCAACCACATAATCTGTTATGAATTAGTGTTTTCATGGGTTCTATATTTCCAAGTTTCCCTGTTATGAAAGTCACCTTTTAAATATCCTCCTGGGATTTTGAACAAACAGCAATGATCTTCAATAAAAAAAAAAAACACTCTTGGGAAGCCAAGGGAAGGAAATGGATCTTTCTGTGAGAGGCCCTTGGCTCTGAGCATCTATTTCTGTATTTAGAAAATACTGAAGGGAAGGCACAGCTGTCCAAATAAAATGCTGAGAGGATATCCCTGAACTAATAGGAAATCCTAGAGGAGCCTCTAAGCATATCCTGTTGATGGAGACTGTGAATATTGAAAATGGTGATGCAAAAATCTTCAGTCAGAAGCAAAGCTTAAAACTGATCAGTAGGCAGCACTCATGTAGGGGGAACACATAAAATGAAATGGTGGTTATGCTTTCTAAAGGATCTAAATCCAACCCATCCTCTCTCCCCCTTTTTTTTGAAGTAATTCCAAAGTATTTAAGGGGTTTTTTTTGCCCCCAACAGTTTCTTTCTTCCCTCTATTTCCTCCGACTTTTCGACTTGGTTCCTCTCTTTTTTCTTAGCTCTCTAAGTTATGCTATGAGCAGGGTTGGTGCTAGGATCAGAGAATCACCATAATTGCAATGGGGAATGGAAAGAAAAATTCTCTTTCCTCAACTTTCTACTTCATATGATCCCCTATTTCATATCATCTCTCTAGGCTCTCTAGAGACAGCATGGAGTAGTGGATAGAGTTCTTAATCATCTTTGAATATAAATTATGGTAATATGTATAAGTATTTCAATGTCACCCTCCTCCCCCACCTCACCCTCCTGATTAAAAACATTAAGTATAGGAAATTGATCATTATTTACATTTGTATTCCCACTATTTCGCATAATATCTCATTTACATATAGTACCTTGTAGAGGTGTATGGGGGGGGGGGTAGCTAGGTGGCACAGTGAATAGAATGCCGGGCCTAGAGTCAAGAAGACTCATCTTCCTGAATTCAAATCTGACCTCAGACATTTACTAGTTGTGTGATCCTGGGCAAGTCACTTAACTCTGTTTGCCTCAGTTTCCTCATCTGTAAAATGAGCTGGAGAATGAAATGGCAAACCACTCCAGTATCTTTGCCAAGAAAACTCCAAATGGAGTCACAAAGAGTAAGACGTGATTAAAAACAATGACGAAGAGGCAGCATGGTGTAGCAGATAGATAACTGGCCAGGAAGACTGGTATACAAGTCCTTCTTCTGTGACATACTAGCTGTGTTATCCTGGAGAAGTCATTTTCATCTCAATGCCCTAGGCAATTCTTTAAGACTATAGGTTGCTGAGAAGGTGCCAAACTGCCTTAGTTGAGGAAGTTTCTTCATCTTGGTGGTCCCTCTACCTTATATACAGTTCCTATCCCATCCATAGTCTAACAAACAGGGTAAAGTCTTAAGAAAAAGGAAAATTGTAATTAAAGGTGTTCCCCAAATTTAGAAAGAATACTGGGCCAAAATTTTTAAAAGTAATGTTCCTGAGGAATTTGGGAAGATGTTTTATTCAGGAAATCTAAATAGCAGAGGTATGAGGAAGGGAGGATATGCATCACCAGACTCAGTATGCTATACAAGGTGGAGGGGAGAAATATAAGTCATTGACTATGTGTTGGCCAAAACTTTGTAATCTTGTCCTTAGCTTTGCAGTTTATTTGTGGAGAAGACATTAAGGTTGTCAGCACAAATGAAATTGTGTAACAAAATGCAACTTTATTTTCACTTTCAATTCAGGTTTCATTTTGCAAAAATGTTCCCCTCTAAAAAAATTATGAAATGCTACTAAACAGGTTTTGGTTGTTCCACAGACAGACTTACCTTTTTGTTTTACTATCATTTTTATGGAAAGAAAATTGACTCTGAAGTCAAAGGACCTGATTTCAAATCCAGCCTTTGTTGCTCAGTACCTTGTGACTTTGGGCAAGTCACTTTATCAGTTTCTTCATGTAAATGAGAGTTGGACTAGATGACCTCTGAAGTCCCATCCAGCTTAGTTCTGTGAAAGTGAATTCTACTAACCTGCAAAAGCTCAGCGTATGGAATCCTGTGATGTATATTTATTATTGTAAGAGTCCAGATTGATGTGACTTAAACATACTACTTCTCCTATGATTAATACCTGCAGCTTTACTTTCAGTTTGCAGAGTTGAGAGTCCCAGAGCTACACATCCCAAATAATTCTGGTGCTCATAGCAATATTATCTGTATCTAGCCAAATAAGGATGGGAAGTCAAAAGATCTTCTGTGGTTCATTAGAATGAACTGAGCCTTGTGTAATTAATTTCCATTTCAGAGGATTTATAGAAAACTCAGCTGATATGAAGTGCCTTGTGGCCTTGCTTCATGGACAAGGCCAAATTGAAGTTACAGAAACACAATAAAAGAAGAAGCGTGATAGAGTGGTTAAAGTGCTGGACCTGGAACCAGGGAGATCTGAATTCAAATTCTGCTTTTGACACACTATCTGTGTGACCTTGTATGATCAACTTCCTCAAGTATCTTTTCTCCTCTCAAGTGGGACAAGTTGGCCCTATGATGTCCCTTGAAGCTCTGAATCTATGATTCTGTAAGAGTTGCCTTAATGAACATTTAAAATTAAATACTGTTTGAGCTGAAAGGGACCTCCAACACACTCATTTTATTTGTGAAGAAACAGAGGTACGTAGATAACACATGATTTACCTGAGTCCATACAACTTTTTTTCTTTTTTTTCTTTTTCTTAAGTGACTTGCCCAGGGTCACAGAGCTAATAAGTGTCAAGTGTTTGAGGCTAGATTTGAACTCAGGTCCTTCTGACTCCAAGTCTGGAGCTCTATCCACTGGGCCACCTAGCTACCCCCATACAACTTGTAAGTGGCAAAATAATTACCATAATCCAGGTCTTCTGAATTCCTAGACCATTGGCCTTTGCACTATCCATTGTTCCTTAGTCTGGAACCATTTTCAGAAAAAGAGAAGAGATCCAGTCCATAAAATCAGTCGCCAAGGATGAATTTGCCCATGCCATGAGGAACTTCTAAGAAAGTTGAATTTCCTTATCTTCAAGTGCATTAAAGAAATTCTTTCTGTCCCAAATTCCCAGTGTCACATATGGAAACACAAAGGGGCAGGTGGCTGTGCTCACTAGCATTGATTTGCACTGCTTAATGCCAGGTACTTTCTGCCTTATAAATTGTTTTGATTTTTCACTGGGTTTGATAATAGGAAGCAGATTAACTTGAACTGGGATGAAGTGGCATGGCATAGCCATTTCTGCTAACTGTAGGTTACAAGGTACAGTAGGATGACAGGAGGAGAAAGGGAGTTGTTCACTGAGGAGATTAAGAGATGCTTCAGCACCTTGAGATGGAGGGATGAAAATAAAGCTTCTATATTACTGGAGCATGTGAACGCCCTGAAATAGCAGTGTCTGGATCAATATATTGCATTTGCAGCACAGAAAGAGAAAGAAAAGGCTTTTCAGAGTTTATTTACCCAGCTCTTTTCAAAAAATACCTGCGTGAATAGCTCTGTTGCCAACATTTGGTCCACTGAATTTGACCCTTTCACTACTGTAGACTTGAATAAGACATATCCTCAAAGTATGCTGTGACCATAAAATACTGTCATTGTCTTTCCTCTTAAGAATCTTCTGTAATTCTCTAGGAGACAACAAAGCATTGAAAGGTTCTCTCCAAGTATTGAAGATATTATCATAAAAATAATTGTACTACCTTGAATTTAGCATTAACTTACTTCCATGCAGGTTCCCTTACCCCTTTACCATCCCCCCTCCTCTATCACATGCACATGCACCTCTCCCCAGAAAAAAATATAAGCTCCTGAAGAACAGGATTCATTTTTCATATTGCCAGCACCTATCATGACATATTATGCACTTAATAAATACCTGTTGAATTGGATTGAAAATAAAGATTGTGTTATATACCTCATGTTAAACTTGAATCAGAGTAGGCCTAATGAAAATGAGGCATTGGGGCCTACTAAAAGTTTTGTATACAAAGCAAACAAAACCTAAAACAAGACTCTGAAAAGTCCTTTGGTCATGCCTCCTTTCCGAGTTTCCCCCTACCCCTGAATAGGGAGGCAGTGTTATACAGTCACATGCTGGATTTGGAGTTAAAGGAAGTAATTTCAAATCCTGGGTCTGCCTCTGTGTGACCTAGGGTAGGCCATTTAATCTTTCTGGGTTTCTGATTCCTCTACTATAAAATGAAAAGGGGTAAAAAGGAAAATAACCATTATGTTCTAAAATGTTTATAGCAACTCTATTCGTGGTGGCAAAGAACTGGAAATTGCAGGGATGCCCATCAATTGGGAAATGGCTAAATATGCTATAGTATCTGATTGTGATGGAATACTACTGTGCTATAACAAATGATAAGCTCAATTATGTCAGGAAAACAAAGAAAGACTTGCACAAAATAATGAAGAGCAAAATCAGTAGAACCAAGAGAACATTTTAACAGTAAAACAGTATTGTTTTAAGAAGGACTTTGAGCAAATAAGGTATTTTGACTATTATAAATACCCAAATTAACTATAAAGGACATATGAAGAAAGATGCTATCTGCATCCAGAGAAAGAACTGATAAATAGAAGTATGTATAGAATAATTATATGCATATGTGTATATTATATACTTAATATATGCACACACACACATATATGTATATGTGTGTGTGTGTATGTATATATATATATGTATATCAAATATCCACACACATACCTATTTGTGTCTGATGGTGGCCATCTTTAGGGCAAGGAAGAGGGAAGAAAAAAAAGAAATTTACATGATAATTATGTTGTATAGGTGAAAGGAATAGCAAGTTATGCATATTAGATTTTCGGTTTCATCAGCAATCGTCTTTCTTTTTCTATTAGGTTATGAAAATGCTTGTTTTATTTCATAAATTAAAGATAAAATTTTAAAAAATGATGCCCCTTCCATCTGTAAATCTAAGGTCCTAGTACCCTGAAAGATTACGTTTTCCTTTTTTCTTTAAAATTCAGAGACTTAAATCATCCTTGCTAGTTTATTCCCGTATTTCATGAGCTTTGATGGATAAAAAGTTTTTGCTCCTAAGTTTAACTGAATTAATGCCTTTAAAAATGTAAATGAATGCTTTCTTTTTCCACCATCTATTGTGTCATAGTTTAAGAAAGGAAGAAAAAACTATGTGGCTAAAACTGCAGAATTCTCAGCCTTTCTTGGGTCTGCTTAATGGGGTCAGTAAATAGCCTCCTGACTGGTATTGGTCATCTTGATGTGCAGCAAAAGCAGGAGCATGGATGAAGAACCCAAGTTTTTTGTTGAGTGCCTCCATAGTTGGTGAGTTAGGATTGAGTGGGAGTGTTTGTACAAAAGAAATGAATCAGTGTATATCATGAAGAGAGGTTTGATTGCGGGAGCTTCAAAAGGGCAAGGAAAGGATGCAGTAAGTGTGTATGGGGGAGAGAGTGAGTGAGATGGTGAGTGTTGAGGTAATTGCTGAGTTAGTTCACTCCTGTTCAGGCTACGTTTGCATTGAATATTTCCTAACTCTTCCAGGGCTATTTAGGGAAGAAAGTATTTTGGGGATGCAGAGGCTGGCTGATTTCTTCTCAAGTTTGGCTTGAGAGGTATCCATTCACACAGTGGTTAAATAGCAGGAATGAGAGAGATGTAGGTCTAAGCTCTCAAGCCTACATTTCTTTTCAGAACTTCCCTCTGCCTTTCAAGGTCTATAGGTGTCTCCTTGCCTGTCAGTATGATACTTGCCCTCTTCCCCTTTCAGCAAATGTTCACAAAGAAAACATTTAGAATATGTTGGCAGGTGATTCTGAAGGAATCTTAGCTTGCCATTTGTAAGGAATATTCTGCATCCAGATTGATAGCTCATATGGTTTAAGGGTAGCTTCAAGGGATAATATTCTGACTTAGAATTCTCCATCTGCTTCTGGTCATTTGGGATTTTGGAACATTTATAAAAAACAAACAAAGAACTTGAGGGTCTAAGTGCCATCATTCCAGTCAGATTAGTACTAAGGTAAATATATTCCATCCTTTAAAATACTAACCCTTTTAAATTCTCTATCGAAACAATCTGACAACAAAGGGCGAAGTTTGCCTTTCAGTCTGATGGAATTATAGAGTGTTGGCTTTTGGGTAAAGGTAATTGAGAAACACAAGGAATTTCCAGTTAATTGACTGAATCAACAATGTTCCTTTTGGCATAGATAAAAAGTAAGGAGGCTTCACTCCAATTTGAGTTCTGAGAAAATAGTTTTGTCTTCATCTTTTCTATTTTGCCTCACAATGAGATAAAAGAGACAGCAAAGGAATGGGGCAGAGATTTCTTTCTCTTCCTTACCCCATCTTCCACCTCATCAGCAATGGTCCCTTACACCAGAAGGAAGTGGCAGAGTCCAGTAGAGTGAAAACCAATTGGAGAGCCAAATTCAGTCGGCATACTCCCCAAGAGGATTAAGAGTTCAAAGTCTGGAGCTAGAATCCTGTGGGAGATGGCAAGTTCCAGATATGAGACTCCTTCTATTATAGAATATGAGTAGCCCTGTACTTTTTAGAAAATGTAGCAAGAGGAGGGAGAAAAGAAGGATATCCCACCCTCTCCTACTATCCCTTGCTTCGTTCTCCAAAAGCTAAAGAGAAGCAACAAAGAACATAATCTTCCTCAGAAGTTACCCTAGAGTGGAACCAGCTTGCTTTTTTTATCTAGGCTGCAAGTAACATGTTTGATTCTCTCAGCAAAACATTGGAAGTTCCCTGTGTTCCTAGTTACCTTCATCCAAGGGCCAATATCCTATAATACCATCAGATTTATTCTTTATACTTTGTCATGGGATTCTTTAGATAGTTTATGCTCTATTATCATGCTGTTTAGGAAAACTCCTAAATGTCTTCTTTAAACTTCCTTTACCCAAAATAGGTCTTTCTGGGATGAGAAAGATTTTTAATAACGCATCAGGAATTCTGCAAAAGACATTTTAGGCAACTTTCCTAACACACTCCTCATACCTGGTAAAAACAAACAAAAAACTGTTACTGCCATATTCAATTGTTTCAGTCATATCCAGCTCTCTGTGATGCCATTTTGGCATTTTCTTAGCAAAGGTACTAGATTGGTTTGCCATTTCCTTCCCCAGTTCATTTTACTGATGAGGAACTGAAACAAACAGGGTTAAGTGACTTGCCCAGCTTCACACATATACACATAAAAATCCTGTTCAGAAAGATAACCTAATATATGGCAGAAAAATTGATAGTAATGAAATGCATTGCCCAATTATTCAATGCTCCAAAGGCATCCCTAGTAGTGCTCTGCCTAGCCACAATCCCTCTTTTGGGTTTTCATTAGTGGGAAGAAGCAGTTGTGGTTGGCCAGTCAGGGTCAGGGATTGACAGAATTCCTATAAATAGCTGATTTGGTCAGTGAAGCTTTTTTAGAACACAGACTCTAAGACAAAAATAACTTTTAGGGTACTTTTCATGTCCTTTTAGTCCAAGTGGACTACTAACCAGTAGGAAAAATACTACAGAAGTCAATGGTTACAAAGTGAAAGTGGCCCATGAAGTTAGGCTGGGATCTAAGGCCTTTAATGATTGTCTTTAACCTATCTACTTCACGTTTATATTGTAAGAGCTGGGAACCATCTCCAGTTGTCCTGATCTATGTCTTGCCACTGGACTCAAATGCCTCCAGAGGGGAAAAGTGAGGCTGCTGACCCTCCCCCACTGAAATCCAAATTCACTTGCAAGTCATGACATCATCATCATCATCTTCCCATTGTCACGGTCCTCTTTTTAGAATGAATGACAATAGCAAAGAAATTTTAAGTGCTGTAAAGTATAGGGTATGGAAAGAATGTTAGATTTGGAATCAGATCCTACTGTGTGATCCCAGGTTGGCTACCTACCTACCTAGGTGACCTTGGGCTAGCCACTATGTCTTGAGAAGCAGCTTGTCATAATTGGTAAAGTGTTGGACTTAGAATACAGAGGACCCAGGCTTAACTCTTTCCTCAGAAACTGACTAGCTGTGTGATCATGGACAAATTATTTAAATTTTTAAATCTTTGCTACTTCTTCTGTAAAATAAGGGGGTTGGTGTGGATGAAGTTCCCATCCAGCTCCAAATGTATGAACCTATGAGCTGAATCTTAGTTACCCCATCTGTAAAATAAAAAGGGGGGGAGGATATTTATAGGGTTCTTTATTTGAATACTTGTATTGATGGGGTAAGTCTATTACCTTGCAAGGTAACTCATTTCATTGTTGGAGACTTCTAAAAAAGAAAAAAAATCTTCCTTGTATTGATCCTAAATCTATGTTCTCCACCCCACTCCTCTGTTACCCACTGATCTTAAATATGCCCACTGAAACCACATAGAATTCATTTAGTCCCTCTTCCATATCATGTAAGACAATAATATCCACCTGCCTTTCCCATCTTGTCTTCTCCAGGTTGTATCTCCCTTTTTCATATGACCGATCCATTTCAGTTTTGTCAGGGTTTAAAGACCCTTCACCAACAGGATACCCTCCTCTGAATGCACTCTAGTTATTTTTTTCCCATGCCCCACTCCCTTTTAAATAAATCTAGTGCCCAAAACTGAACAAAAATAGCCCAGATATGATTTAGTAGTACACAGAACAGCAGCAAGGTTTTCTGTCTCTTGCTCTGGACACCGTTGTGTTCTTAATGCACCATTCACAAATGAGCAATGATGTGGCCCAGATCACAATAATGGACAGAGTACACACAAGTGCTAAGGATGCCACATATAGTTTCTATCTTTCATTCAAGTTGTCTGTAAACATTTCCATAAGAATCTTTTGAAATTGATTGATGTATATGTGTGTGTGTGTGTATATATATATATGTGTGTATATATATATATACATATGTGTGTGTGTGTATATATACATATATATATGTGTGTGTGTATATATGTATATATATATGTATGTGTGTGTATATATATATGTGTGTGTGTATATACATATATATATACATATATATATACATACATATATATATGTATATATATATATATATGTGTGTGTGTGTGTGTGTGTGTGTGTGTGTGTGTGTGTGTGGCATATGAAAAGGGGAGATACAACCTGGAGAAGACAAGATGGGAAGGGCAGGTGGATATTATTGTCTTACATGATATGGAAGAGGACTAAATGAATTCTATGTGGTTTCAGTGGGCATATTTAAGATCAGTGGGTAACAGAGGAGTGGGGTAGAGAACATAGATTTAGGATCAATACAAGGAAGATTTTTTTTCTTTTTTAGAAGTCTCCAACAATGAAATGAATTACCTTGCAAGGTAATAGACTTACCCCATCAATACAAGTATTCAAATAAAGAACCCTAAAAATATCCTCCCCCCCCTTTTTATTTTACAGATGGGGTAACTAAGATTCAGCTCATAGGTTCATACATTTGGAGCTGGATGGGGACATATAATATATATATATATATATATATATGTCCAGATAGATATCTATCTAGATGTTTCTATCTATATCTATTTAGATATCTATGTAGGGATGTATCCATATCTGCCTAAATATCTATGTAGCTATGCATCCACCTGTATCTACCTAGATAGCTAGATATGTATCTATCTCTATATAGCTAGGTATCTAGGTAAATACATATTTATCTCTAGCTAGATATGTATCTATCTATATAGGCTATCTATCTATCTATACCTTAAGGTAAACTTGAGTCAGAGTAGGCCTAATGATAAATGTATATGTGTGTATATATACACACATATACATACATATAACCAGTATGTATGTATGCGCACATACATATATACACACATACAGTATTGCAATTTGAATGTAGGTCTCCAAACATTAGAAATCAATGGATTTACCTTCAAATTAACCTCACTCGCATGTAATCTGCTATCTCAGGCCCTGACCAACAAAGTCACCCAGATTCTAAGAGCCATTAGGATAAGAACAGTATGTGAAGAGTTGAGGAAATTACTCCAGCAAGTCTGCTTCTCTTCCAGACTTTTCTAAGGATATGGTTGTTCTTGAACAATCACAGCCAGTATATCAAAATAAGCGCTTTATTGAGTACGGTAAAAGGAGTTGCTGGTGAGACTGTAAATTCTTTCACAGAGCAAATGATAACTCAGCTCAGGAGTCCTTTTGTCCTGGGGGGAGGGGGACATAAATTGTCTTAAAGTATCTGTCACACAGAATTGCTTTGCATTCATCATGCCAGCCTCCTGCATCATTCATGAGTGTCATAAGAGTCTAAAGAATTGGCACTTCATAGTGAAGATGATTAAACAACCATTATACTTGTCTTTTCCTCCTGCACAGTACTTTTAAAGAGATTCCCTTCAGATTATAACCTAACCCTCCTACCTCCTGCTAGTTTTGTGTCTTTTTCCCCACTCTGGGTCTCTGGTATTTAAGCAAAAAGAGCAGTGTGCTCAGTCTACTTAGTTTTTGTTAAGTCTTATCTTATCTGAAGGATAAATACCAATGAGTGCCCTCAAATTTACCTGTTTATTGTATCTAGAGAGGAATTTTGTAGTGGATAGAGTACTAGATTTGGTGTCAGAAGACAAGATTGATTTGGTTACCATCTCTGTTGTATGTTTGACCTAGGGCAAGTCTGTGAATGAATCACTAATCCAGTCACTAATGAATCAATCAGCAAGGATTTTTAAGCTCTTACTGTATGCTAGTTATGGTTCTAACCTCTGGAGATATAAATTAAAAAAAAATCATCAAGAAGCTTATGTTTTAAAAGGGAGATTCAGTATGCATGTAAATGTTGTTTTTCGGTAGTTCCCAACTCTACTTCACCCCATGGACTTTTTCCATGAGGTTTTCTTGGCAAAGATACTGGAGTAGTTTGCCATTTTTTTCTCCAGTGTGTCCCCATTTAACAGATGAGGAACTGAGGCAAATAGACATTAAGTGACTTGCCTAGGGTCACAAAACTAGCAAGTATCTGAGGCTGCATTTGAACTCAGATCTTTCTGACTCCAGGCCTGGCCCCCTATCCACTCTTCCACCTAACTGCCCCATGCATATAAATGGGTAACATGCATATAAATGGGTAAGCATAAAGTACATATACAGTAAAGGGAAGATAACCTTAGAGGGAGAGATACTAGCATCTGGTGACACCAAAAAGAGTCCTTATGTTGAAAGTGGCTTTTGACTTAAGTATTGGAGGAAGTGGTGGTGGTGGTGTGGTTCTAAGAAACAGAGGTGGACTTTAGTTTATGTAATTATAAAATGGGAACTTTAGACTAGATGATCTCTAAACTATTTTCTATCTCCAAATCCTATGATCCGAGGAATCCACATTTTTTTTTTTAAAAAGGGATATTGTACTGGAAGTTAGGAAATTTCAGTTCTAGTTTGAATTCTCAGTAATTCATTATGCCATTTTTATTAATTATTCAGATCCTCTTTTTTCCTCAAGGCTTTTGGATGAGTTATATGCCACTTAACACAGATTATTGTTACATACAGTCAAAGAAACTTAGAGTTAAATGATGTCTTCCATCAATCAAAAACGATTTATTAAGTGCTTGATATGTGTCAAGCACTGGGAATGCAAATACAAATATGAAAATAGTCCCCATCCCGAAGGAGTTTATATTCCATCAAATGATACATGTGCTCATATCTGTGTGCAATATGTATAGATTATATGCTTGGAAATTCAAGATAATTTTACCAGTAGCTGAGGAACTGGAAAGAGTCACAAAAGAAAGAACACTTAAGTTGAGCTTTAAAAGAAGCTAAGAGGTCAAGATGAAGAGGAAGTGAATATCAATTATGGGGCACAGTTCTTACAAAGTCATGGGGATGTCCTGTGAGCAAAACAGTGAGCAGGTCATTTGACTGTGATGTAGAATGCACCAAGGAGAGTAATATGTAATACATTTGAAAAGGTGGGAGTTGTATATGAGATCCTAGAGGCAATAGGGAGCCACTGTAGCACATTGAATATAGGAATGATGTGATGAGAGCAGTGCTTTAGATACTCATTGGTGGCTGTTGCTGTTGTTGTGCAGTTGTGTCTGACTCTTTATGACCCATTGGGGTTTTCTTGGCAAAGATGCTGAAGTGGTTTGCCATTTCCTTCTCCAGCTCTTTTTACAGATGAGGAAACTGAGGCAAATAGGGTTAAGTGACTTGCCCAAGGCCACACAAGTAGTAAACCTCTAAGGCCAGATGTGAATTCAGGTGTTCCTGACACCAGCACTCTATCCACTGCCCCCACCTAGCTGCCCTTTAGAAATATATGAATACAGTAAAGACATATAATGGTCCATAATGTGAATAGTTTGCTATCTAACCTGTCTCTAATCTACTCCATTATGTAAGAACTCCATACAAATTGTTATATGATCAAGAAGAAATCTCAGTAAATGAATCTAATTTAATTTAAGAGTATTTATAGGTATCTGGAGCAAGTAACAACCTCCTTCTTAATTTCCTTCTTCTCTATACTTAAAAACTTACACACACACACACTCACACACTACCTGTTGAACTCTTACCCATTCATCAAGGTTCATTGCAAATAGTATCTCTTTCATTAATCCTTTCTCATGTTACTAACCTGTAATATTCTTTGCCTCATCTGGTCACATGCTGTTTTTCACTCTTCTCATAATACTCCCCACATTCTGATTTGTAGTTAATTTCTCTGGGTGCATGTTTTATTACCCCTACTAGAGTGTAAACTTCTTGAGGCAGAGGCTGCATCTTTCTTTATGCTTGACTTAACATCAAAGATCAAGAGTCTGAGTTGGAGATTAGATAGATGTGCTTTTTTTTCTGCAAAATAAAAGGATTAACTTAGGTGGTAGCTAAGGTCCATTTTAATTATTAAATTATGTTATTCAATGTGCCCGTACTTGTAATGGGTAGGAGGAAGCAAGGGAACAAGCATTTATCAAACACCTACTATGTGCCAGGCACTGCCCTACGCACTTCATAAATGTTATCTCGTTTGATCCTCAAAGCAACCACGGGAGGTAGGTGCTGCTATCCCCATTTTACAGTTAAGAAAACTGAAACAGACCATTCAAGTGACTTGCTCAGGGTTATACAACTAATAAACGTCTGAGACTGGATTTGATCTCAGATCTTCCTTACTTCAAGTCCAGCTCCCTTTCTACTGTTTCACCTAGCAGCTTCCTTCATGGGAAACTTTGGAGGATAGAAGAATCTTGTGACATAGTTCTTATATTGCAGGCACTTAAAATCTATTTAGGTTCTTGAAAAGCCTAATGTAAAAGCAACTGAAATATCCTACTTGTCTACAAACTCAAATGTTCCTATATACTATCAGTCCCTAGTATCACCTTCATAAGTGAAAGATCAAATAATTAATAGTTTGGCCAATGTAAAATTTTATTCATATAAGAAGTATAGTAATATGGTGTCAAACACATAGAAACTAGGGGCCACTAATCCATACATAAGGATTCCTGTGGGCCACATACTGACTTAGTTTCAAAATGTAATATCATTTATGTTTTACTGTGTTTTTATTGTTTTGCTACATATTACCCAAAAGGATTTTAATCTGGTTCTAATAGCACTTTGGAGTGTGTGGGCCCAAGTGTTGACACCTTTGGTGTCGTGGCTTGAAAACTGGCTTTGGAGGCAAGATAAATCGAAGTCCTGATTCTGACACATACTGACTGTCATTCTGGGCAAGTCACTTAACCTTCCATGGTCCCTAGTCAACTTTCTAATTGTACCTTTTGAAGAGAAGTTGTTGACCTGCATTAGAATAGGAATTCCTCACTGGGAGATACACCAGTGAAATTACATATTCAGGCCAATGGGGGGAAAAAAGAAAAAGAAAAAGAAGTACATAAGGTAATCGTGTGTCCACGCCCCTCTGTCTGAGCATTTCTTGCCTGAAATTACTTCAGGTCCATTGAAAACTGCTGCCTTCAACTATATGTTGTCCTTTTATCAAAGGTCTTTGGGAAATTTTAAAGGATCCAGCCAAATGAATGGGTTGTAAAAATTAGATCAACAATTGGATACTAATTAAGAGAGAAAATTTATCCCAGGGTGAAAGTCAGTTTGAAGGACCGTACAACTTCCCCTTGCTAAAAAGTATGTCAAAGACTTCAGCATTAATTTGTCCCTGGAAGGACCCTCCCAGTTGTTCATTATTTAAATTCCTTCTTGAGGTAAAGGGGGCCCGAAAAAAAATGTCAGCCTTGGCACTTTGCATTCTGCTACTCTAGCTTGGTGAGCTTGATTCTCGGTTGTTACTGGTCCCAGTGAGATTTATAAAAAAAAAAAAAGCAAAGCAAAGCTGCTCTTTAAGTTTCTTGATCTGTACAGTGGCAGAGAGTCAGAGGAAGCAGGAACAATGAAAAAGGGAATAAATCCTAGAGAAGGCTCTGTATGCGATCTCTGAGCAAAAGTCCCGATGTTCATGCCAAGGCTTCAAATAGCAGGTCACTACTTTGAAGAGCCTCCCAGATCCTGATATACCAAGCCACCTATATGACACACAGCCTGTTGAAAGCTGAGGAACAGAGATAAGGACAGACAAGATATGTGGCTGAATAGAGGACTTTCAATTTCCATTTCTTAGCAGATGGACAAGTTTCACATCATTAAAAAGATACTTCCAAAAAACAGCTTCCAAACCAAGAGCACATATATGGTGTTAAAGAGTCTTTTCAGATGATTGACTTAATCAGAATGGCTAATCTGAAAGGGAGAAATACTGTATTAATTTAAATATAGCAGGTGCTATCTAAGTTCATTGCAAGAGCTAAAGACCAATTATCTAGCATTTTTCCATAAAATTACATTTTCTAAAAAGAGACTTGGATGCACAAATCTCCTCATCATAACAAGCCTGCCAGCTTTGATAGACATGTCTGCTGTTTATTTGTGGCTTGTCATATGCTATTGAATCAATACTAAAGTCATCATCTCAGACCTAAGAAGGGAGCCTGGAAAATGAGTTTTTTTATACAGTGGTAGCATACCTTAACAAATAAGAACAGTTAATAGGACCAAGTATGAATCAGAACTTCTCTTCAAGCCTTGAGTGGCTGGATGGGAACCATTAAAATAGGGGTACTGATCAGCCACCTCACTTAGTGTCCACTGCCATAGATACAAAGGGATGATGTAAAATGACATCTGAATTTTAGCAATAGAACCTTTTAAAATGAAGGAAGAAAAAACAAATAGCTTCCTCTCGCTTTTTGGGGGATGCTGGGGGAACAGAGAGATTGAGAAAGATGTGTTTACAATGCATCTTAATTAGGTGAGAGAAAATGAGAAGCATCAAACAATGGGAAAGGGCAGCTGTCTCAATGGGAAAAAAAATGTTAAAAGAAGGGAAAATAAAATGAGTTCCAGGCTGAAGCTTTGAAGAGGGCAGACTATTAAGGGAATTGAAATGTATGAGTATTAAGGAGTAATTAACGTATAAAACAGGAATCCTAAAGTTGGCCCAAGTGAATTTACCAGAATACTAGATAGCATAATTTGATGGTTCTGTCATCTCCCTGATGTGGGTACTCTTTGAGTAGTTAAGATTGCAACTCACCCACAGTTCATCCTGTGAAACTTATCCACAGCTTCCCATGAATTTTGCATTGGAGTTTACCCAACATGCCAGGGTCCTTCATGTAGCTCATGACACTATATGGATATTAATAGAGTGTATAGTCCATCAGTTCTGCCTTAGTTTCCATACATAATTGGCTATTTACCTCTCTAATATTCTTAAAATAAAAAAAAAACACTTCTCCTGTCGAACTCTTCAATGGTAATAGGTTGTAAGCATATTCATGATCACCATGTGCCTCTCCATTGCCTTTTGGGTGACTTGCATTTTAATTATACCAAGACTGATATTCTATGACATTCACTCAATATAGCATTATGGGAAGAATACTAATGTTTTTAAGATGAGTCAGCTTTAGGAATAAGCTTGAAGTTATGAAAAGCAATGTGCAATTTCCCAAAAACCACCTAGCCCACCATCCTGTGAATTTCTGGCCCATTGACCATTTGAAGTATCTGTGTTCAGTACATGTACTGATAAGTTAGCTCCATTATTATCCATACTACATATCATAGTCTTTGCAAAAAGCATTCTTTGGTCATCTGCTTTCTTTTATATGGACAATTAGGCTAAAATCTTCTGAGAGATGACAATTCTTATTAGTAGGCCCTAAAATGTTCTGGGCCTTTATGTAACTGGCATAATGTCATCAACAGCTGAGAGCATCTGGAGGACCTCACCATCTATATGCAATCCTTTTTTGCTTTGGATTATATACTAAACATTGGACACTTTAGGTGAACGTATATCATATTTTATGCTCACAGTTTTGTTAATCAGAGGGCCATCAAATAAAATAATCAGTTAGACTTTTCAAGGAAAAGTATATAATTTTATATATTCATGGGAGACATCTTGTTGGCAGAGATCACTAAAATGGCATTTTGCTCTAACAAATTAAAAAAAATTATAGTCAACAAACATTAAGCACAGGGACATCTTATATTCTCTGTAACTTTCAGAGGAAGTCAACCCAGTGACTATAAAGATGGAATAGGCTAGAAATTACCTTTAATGAAAACTTGCTTGTACTTTTCTCATACCTCCATCAAGGATAGTCCCAAAGCATATATCAGATTACTCTTATAAATATTTTGTAGATATGGGAAAATAGGCATAGTAGTGAACAGTTGTTGATATTTTCTCAATTATACATTTTTGATATTCATAAAACTTGCAGTTCTCTTCAAGACTGTTGGTATCTTCCCTTCTTAAAGTTATCCAGAGAATTGATCCCTCAGTGTGCTCAAAATTTTGTTACCTCCAGCATAAAAATCCTCTGCATATTCATCGTGTAGTTGTGCTATTTTTTTCTCTTTGTTTTCTTTATTGCCAATTCTGCTTCCTCATATAGCCTTTCAGAAACTGATTTTAAAGTCTAAATATGGTCATTCCACCATCATTGATGGGGAAAATGTTAACTATAGTATTTTTTTTTACAGATTACCCCCCCAGTTTTCATCTTTACCCTTTTCCTCTTCCCAGTATCATCCTTTCATGCTTTTTGACTTAGTTAAGTCTTTAACCTAGATTTTTGTAACTTGTTTTTCTGTCCATTTTATTTTTGAGGAAGAAGGATATTGGGGAACATATTACTCATAATCTACCTTTATCTTTCTCCATCATATCTTATAAATGAGTTTATATTCTAAACCAATGTTGTGTTTGGTTGCCACATTTCTCTGCTTGGCAAGAAGATCAACTGATCACTGATAGAGGCAGTTTCTAGGCTTGTAGGCTTTCCTTATCATGATAATTAATTCACATCAGATATTATTTTCTAAGGAAATTTATGTCAATGTCTCTTCTTTTATTCATTTTCCATTTTTTAGCATCAACAATTTGTTTAAATAAGTCAGGTTGACATTGCCTTATGCCATATCTTCTCATTCGTATTCTTTCTAATTTGGTATTGATTTTTATTTTTGTCTTAATTAACAAATCAGTGGTCCAACTATAAAAAGATTACTGATTCAGAAATGGCTGTAATATTAGTAACTAGTCATTTCCCTCTATTAAAATATAATCAGTTTAATTAGTGATTTGATTTGGTGTTTTCCATGTCCAGACCTGATTTTGTTCTCAAATAAAACATGCATGATATGTATTCATAAAGCTTTTTGCACACTATGCAAGCCTTTAGAGTCTCTCATTACTCACTCCTGAGTAATATTTTCTGACAACTTTCCCCATACTCAGTTTTACATTGAAATTATCAAGTATTCACTTGTATGTTATTTTAATTGGGGGAGTCTTAATGAATTTCTTCCTGAAACTTAACTACTCTCTTACTGTTTTCATGGTGGTCTTTTAAGAAATACTAATCATGTTCAGTGTTTTATAATGACTAATACCCCAGGAAACAATGTTTCTCATTGACTTTGATTTCACAATGAAACCAATAAAAAACAATTTCTTGTTTTGCTTCTTCAAAGAGTACTTGTGAGCCATTCTTCCACTTAATTGTAACTTCTTTTAACTTTCTGGCTTCATTCATAGTGAGACTGTTAAGAGTTTTTGTGATTCAGTTTCTCTAGTAGTATGTTTACTCATTGGTCACTGGAAAAGTATCTCCATTTAGAGTACTAACAATTCCTCTAAGTTAATCTTTCTTGATTATCTAGGAAGGGGATGATTCTTAGCATCCGCTCTCTTGTTTTCCACTATGATGCCAAGGTGGTGTAGAAATGGACAGTGGCACAAGAGTGAGGCCTATTTTTTTCCTGTGTCTAATGTGTTGCCATGGTTAAAGAGTTCAACAACAATTGGCTGGGCTGTTAGTGATAAACCTGTCTATACTTGAGTAAGCTAGTCTTCAGAAAGCACACATACTTTGTTACCAGGAGCATAGATAATATAGAAACACAATATCAGAGCAAAGATAACTGGATGGTAGACATTCCTTTAAGAGCCGGTCCCTCTAATTTAGGAGACAGCCTAAATGGAATTGGTACTCAGGTGTGCTTCATTAACAGGTGACAAACCTAATGATAATATAGAGCAGCTGGGTTATTAAAAAAAAATCTCTATGGAATCAGTATTCTGCCAGGGAAAGGAGAGAAAATGACTTGGTTACCTGTTATAGAGAAGAAGTTATGAGAATATGAATAATGTTACAGATTGAAGCAGGAGCTGTCTCTGCCTTTGACTATTAGGTTGTCAAATGAAAGATAAAGCATAGAAGGTTCTCTGCCCTAGCCAAGCAAATTTGCTCCAAGGCCTCTTTCATAAATTAATCAATCCTGCTTTTATGCACAAACTGGCCCTATTACTTCCTCTCTATTAACCTACATTCTTTTCTTCCTTCCTTCAAATCCTGATCAGAACTTACCCCCTGAAAAACATGATATGTTAGGGCCAGAAGGGACTGGAGAGTTGACCTAATGTAAGCTGTTCATTGTATAGATGAGTACAGTGAGGCCATCAAAGGGCTTTTCATGATTTATCTCACCCTGTAGTGAAAGCACCTTTATGATATGCCCTCCCATGAGTCTTCTCAGCCTTTTTTTTTTAAATTTGCCAACCCCTGGGATTTGCCTGATAAAGGGAAACTCCTATTATAAAAATTCCCTCAATTGACATAAAATGACATTTTAGTCTGAGATTTGTCTGAGGTACTAAGAGATTTTTGAAATACCCATAGTCATGTAGCCAGCATGGGCCATAAGCAAAACTTAATTCTGTGTCTTCCTGACTCCAGTGTTGGCCATCTCACCTCTACATTGCTCGTTCAACTTGAGCTTACTTTGTATGACGTTAATTTTCATATACCTGCACATTGCTTTGCCATTGAAAAGAGGTCTCTAGTGGAATAACACAGTACTCTGTCCTTGAGCTTGTTTTGAGGAAATTTTCCATCATTGACTTGAATGAAAGCATATGTGGCTGGGTTACAAAAGTTGATCAAGATACAAAGCTGGGAAGATAGCTCTCAGGGGTGGGGAACCTACCACTTCAAGGCCACATGTGGCCTTCTAGGTCCTTGGGTGTGGCCTTTTGACTGAGTCTACATTTTACGGAACAAATTCTTTTAACTAAGGGGATTTGTTCTGTGAAGTTTGTATTCAGTCAAAGGGCTGTACTTGAGGACCTAGAGGGCCACATGTGGTCTCGAGGCCACAGGTTCCCAACCCCCAGTACTCACTGTATTACAGAATCAGGGTCCAGAAAATGCTTGAAAAGTAGAAAATATTGGGCAGAATCTAAAAAGATGAAGGTTAATAGGGATAAATGTAAAGTACTAAATTTGAATTAAAAAAAAATGACACGAATACGGTATCAGAGGGGACGTGACCAGACAATGTTCATGTTGAAACACACACACACACACACACACACACACACACACACACACACACACACACACACACACACCCCTAGGGTATAAGGGAATAAAAATGCAATATGAATAAATTTTGTGACATAATAATTGAAAATGCAAATAAATCTTAGGCTGTATAAGATGCTAAGGGCACTGGAAATCATGTCAAGAGAAGATCCATTGAAAGAACAGAAACATTTTAGCATGGTGAAGAGAAGACAGCATTGAAGTTTGATTGTTGGTTGTTGTAATTCAGTTATTTCAATCATGTGCAACACTTGTGAACCCATTTGGGGACAAAAATACTGGAGTGGTTTGCCATTTCCTTCTCCAGCTAATATTTTACAGATGAGAAACTGAGACAAATAGAGTTAAGTGACTTGCCCAGGATCACACAGATAGTGTCTGAGGCTAGATTTGCACTCAAGATGAGTCTTCCCCGTGATCTATCCACTTGGCAACCTAGCTGCCCTTGCAGTCTTCAAGTTTCTATCAAGTTTTTAAGTAAACTAGATGGATATAGAAGTAGATTTTGTATTTAGAAGTACCTAACTTTGAATGACAACTCAGCTACTACCTTTGTGATGGGGATAATTTAAGTTCTCTAGCCCTCAGTTTCCTCACCTGTAAAAAGAAAGGATTAGATTTGATGACTTCAAAGATCTCTTCCAACTCTAAATCTATGATCTTATGATCCTAAGTTGCAGAAAGTCGGATTTCAAGTAAATATAAAAGAGAACTTTTAAAAAATTATAGCTGCCACAAAGTGGATTAGCCTAACTTGGGAGATAGTGAATTCCCCATTACTGGAGTTTCTCTAAACAAAGGCTGGATGATCTCTTGTCAGGGAGGTTTTAAAGAGAATGCTTGCACAATTATACATTAAACAGCATCGTATCAGAGATATTTTCCATTTGTGAGATTATATGATATTATGGTCTTTACTTCCTTTTGTATATCCCTAATTAGATAGTAAGTTCCTAAAAGGCAAAACTGTCTTTTTCTTCATTTTCCTTCCTTCCTTCTTTCCCTCCTTCCTTCCCTCACTCCTTCTCTCCCTTCTTCTTTCACTTCTTTCTTTCTTTCCTCTTTTCCTCCTCCCTTTCCTCCTTTCTTTCTCCCCTCCTTTCTTCCTTGAATGAATGAATATTAATGGGGTCTAAACTCTTTTTGGTGTAATTAATAGCTGGGGTTTTTAAATTCTGTGGGGTGTGTGTGTGTGTGTGTGTGTGTGTGTGTGTGTGTGTGTGTGTGTGTTGTGGTGACGCCTGCAGCCCACTTTTCAGGCTAATGTTTTTAAATGTATAAAATATATAGTATTTCAGATAGCCAATTATATTGAAATATATGATTATTCAAAGGGTAAAAGCAAAACAAAACAAAACCAAGTTTTAAGACTCTAGGTTAAGAACCCCTGTAGTCTAAGGGCCATATTTGGATTAAAGAACCTCCAAATAAGATGTTATTATAAGAAATCATTTTTATAGTAACTAAGTATAGGCAATCCTTTCTATGACATCTTTTCTAGTTAAGTCTCCAAAACCCCACAGACACCTTGTAGATGGACAAATAGAAACGCAAACAGATCAAGAGACGCGCTCAAAATCTTTCAGGGCTGAGGCTCAGATGGGAGTTTGATGGAAGGAAGCCCTAGATCAGGAGGCAGGGGATGTGGCTTCTTGTCCCTCTGCTTTCCTACTCATAACCTTCAGCCAGTTGATCTCTCAGGTCCCTTCCAGCTCTAAGAGCCTATGATTTTATGACTCACTGGCAGACTTGGCTTAGTACAGTCAGGCTGTGCTACTTGAACCAACAGATGTGTGCCACAAGCTGACATTTCTGTGTGGGTGAAAAGATGAGATGATTACAATGACTCCATTAGCTGGTTTTGTTTTGGATGGTGACATGCTTTGCTTTTCCCTGGCCTGGAAGATCACACTGTCCCAAATCTATAGGCTATTCCTCTAACCTGACTTAGCAGTATGTGCTCTTTTGTAAGCCACATGCTTTCCAGAAAACTAGAGCCTCGTGCTTCTAAAATATTTAACCAAATGCCGGGGGAGAATAATATTTTATGCATCTCTGCACAATTTTAGGACATGGCCTAAGAAAAGACCAAAGCCCTCTCTCTGTATATCAGGCTGTTTTGTTTCCAAGTTTCTGATATTATGAACTTAATGTCAGTCAGAGATTTAACTCACAGTACTAGAAAACAAACAACTGTTACTCATTTGTAATATCTCCCAGTGAGTAGTTCGGCATATCAGATGTCTCCTCCTCCCATCTTTTTTTAGTTGCAGCAGATATTTAAAGTTATAGAAAGAAGAGAACCATAAAAGCAGAATGTGCATAGTATTTTCCCTTACTTCTATCTTCCCTGAAAGAGGTGCCTTAGAAAGGAAAGATGTGTATATATGAAAGAAGAGCATTTCTGGTTCTCCTTCCTTCCTTCCTTCCTTCCTTCCTTCCTTCCTTCCTTCCTTCCTTCCTTCCTTCCTTCCTTCCTTCCTTCCTTCCTTCCTTCCTTCCTTCCTTCCTTTCTTTTTTTGCCTGAATAATTATCATGGGTGTAGAATAATAGCTATTATTCAGGCAAAAAAATACGAAGAAAGGAAGGAAATATAGCACTTTAAGGATTGCATAATGCTTTACATATAACTCATTTGATCCCCACAAAAACTCTGGGAGATAGGTGCTCTTATTACCACCATTTTGCACGAGGAAACTGAAGCACAGAGGTGCTCAGGCTGGCTTAGTCATATAGCTAGGGAGTGCCTGAGGCAGAATCTGAACTCAGGGTTTCTGGGACTCAGAGTCCTTGAGCTCTACCCACTGCATCACCTAGTTGCCTGAAGAACCAAAGTAGAGCATATGAACACTTTTGCTACTGTTTTTGGTATTTGGTGTAATTCAATAAAGCACAATGACGTGGAAGAGATTATCATTATGATTAGAAGATCATAAACACAGAGCTGGAAGGGACCTTGGAAGACATTTAGTCCAACTCCCTTGTTTTACAGATGAGGAAACTGAGGCTCGGGGAGTAAGCAATAGGACTTGGATGTAAACCCAGGTTCTTTGATCCCAGAATCAGTGCTCTTTCCACTGGACTGTGTTGTCTTTAATGGAGCATCAATTTTTTATCCTAGTACCCTAGTGGATTCAACTGTTAGATAGCAGTATTAATTCCTGCAGTTAAAAATTAGTGAAATATTGGTTTAGGAATAGATATAGTAGCATAGTCCCTCCCTGGAAAGGACATCTGTTTCCCTGGAATTCAAACCAGGCAGGGCAGCAGATCCAAAGTGCAGTGAAACATTATAAGGCTTGGTTTTTTGTTTTGTTTTGTTTTGTTTTTAGAAGCTGCCACTAATTCTCACAAGGCAAAGTACTAAAGCGTCCCCTGACCTCAGTTTCTCAATGAATTGGTAGCAATATAATACTCCTTCACAGGGTGTTAAATTGTGATCTCCAATTATGTCAGCTTTGATGTTCCATATCAAAATGAAATGAAAAAGGAGTGCAGAGATAATGTCCTGGGTAATGTTTTCCCATTTCTTTAGATGTGCCCTATTTCTGATTTGCTGAAGCCCAAATGATAAGTGTATTGATTTTTGGTTTTGTTTGTTAACAAAGTTTGATATTCATCTTAAACTTGATAAGTTTGCCACTGCCCAGGGCTCATTTTGGTTTATAACATAAGAAGCTGGAGCTGTTTATGCAAAGATAAATGAATTTGGGCTGGGAGGTAATATTGGAGACACCCTTCACCCCACACTCCACCCTCAGTGACTTACAGCTTTTTGAGCATGGTGTAATTAATCAGAAGCAGTGCATTGTCTGATATAATTGCTGGCTGATTTCCTGCACCCCACCCAAGAGAATCAGCTTGTATTAATTTGCAGTCCTTTAAATGGGAAAATAAAATGAGCATAATTTGAGTTACCATGCTGGGCTTCCTTTTTCTATTGTTGTTGTTGGTTTTGCTTTCAAGAAGAGAAAAAATCATTCCCACTTTCTCCTTCATCCTCCCACCCAGCCCCTCAAATACAGAAAAAGCCTTGCACTTTCATTAAAGTCCTTTGTGGGCAAGGGCAAGAGCAAGAATATTGCCAAAGAGTGTTGGAGGGTTTGTCTGAGAAAGAGAGAACATCCCAAAGGAAAGGCAGTTAGTTCATGGAAATTCTTTTAAAGAAGAAAGCTTTGTTTTCTACAAATTATGCTTCACTCCTGGATGCTTTGGAAGCCTGAGCTTCCTAAAACAACTTAAGTCTCCAATTAAGGAAAGAGTAAAGGTTAAATTCTTCCTTCTTTGCAGAGGTAGAGGACTATGGGTGTAGAACAATGGGCTTGGTCTATGTATTGGTTAGTTTTGCTAATTTTTTTTTCCTTTTTCTTAAGAAAAACTTGTTTCTAAAAAAACTGAAAGCATATTGGGAAGGGGAGTGAAAAAGTGAAAAATGAAAGTGATTTGAAAACAAATATATTAACAATTGCTAAAAGAGTTGTTAACTTAGCCGTGCACATCTTAGTACCAATTATGCCTTCTCACTGTTTTCTCTCACTAAAAGAATCATGGCACCGCATAGATGAAAATAAATTAAGAGATTTAATATGAAAATATGCAATATATGAAAAAGCACTGTTATAAAAAAGCATTATTTATGGAGTTCAAATTCCACATATGATATTTACTACCTGCATGACCTTGGGCAAATCAATCTAGGTTCGAATCCCATTTCTTGTGCTTACCACCTGCATGAATTCTGGCAAGTCACAATACCACCTTGCACCTCAGTTTCCTCATCTATAGAATGTGAAATTAAATGGATTCTAGCTTCCTTTCCATCTATAGTTCTATGATCTTACCATTGCACAAAAATTCCTTACTCAGAGAGAAAAAACATTCAGCCTCAGCTGTAGATTCAGAATTTTGGGGTGGAGGCAGAAGACAGAAGTTAAAGTAGTATACTGTCTATAAACTTAGTAAAAGAACTAGAAACAGAATTTATGAATCCTGACAAGACCAACTGGAATAGCCAAGCTAAAGCTTATCAGACTAGGCCTAAGCATGCATGTTAACATAATGTACCCATGTAGGAATGTCATAACATATTGAATAGGACACTAAACATAGAATTTCAGAATTTGGAGCGACTTCTGCATCCAAGATATTCCTCATATTCCTGACTAGATGTCTTCTCTCCATATCAGTGTCATATACTGGTTCCTACTTTGCTTGAAGACCTTCAGAGATGGAGAACCACCTTCTCAGGTAGCACATCATTCTCTGAAGCAACTTTGTTTGGAAGTTTAGGTTTTTCTTTATGTTGACCATAAATCTGCCTCTTGCTGATGTCTACTCTCCACTTTTTGTGCTATATTCTGGGACAAAGCAAAATAAGTTAAATCCTTCATTGTAGTCAAATATTTGAAAATAGTTCTTCTAGCTTCCCTTATCCTTCTCTTCTTCAGAATAAACATTCTCAGTTTCTGTAACATAACTATACATGGCATGGTTTCCAGTCACCTTACTACCCGTTACCTTCTACAGGCATTCCATTTTGCCAGTGTTCTTCTCAGTGGTGCCCAGAAAGGAACACAAAAGTAAAGATGTGATCCAACCAAGTAAGAGGACAATAGATCAGTAACCTCTGTTATTCTGAAAGCTCTTCTGCCTAAGATCATGTTGGCCTTTTGGGCTTCCATGTTGCACTGTTGACACATATGGAACTTGCAGTACCCTAAAACCATTAGGTCATATAGGATTATAGGATAATAGATTTCAAGCTGAAAATGACCTTTGATATTATGAAGGCTAAATTCATTATTTTGCAGGATACTGAATCCTAGAGTTTAGAAGACTGATAAGATATCACATTTTCTTTCTTAAGTAAGTAGATATGTATATAAAGAGGCCACTTCTTTCACTATAGGAAGTCCTTTAGCCTTTTAAGCTTTCATAGGAGTAAGAGCACTTCACAACTTTTCATCTGTGTTATGGACTCCTTAAACAACTTACTTTTAGCATTCATCAACTCTGCCATCTCTGCACTTTTCCCTTCTGCTGCCCATTCCACCATCCCTACTGGCAAATGCCTATTAGCTTCTTTTCAGAGGTAGCACCATCCGACATAATCTTGCAGACCAGAGACCTGGTGCATTGCAGGGTTTAAGACTCACTTACAAATAGACAACAACAAGGTGAAATACAGCCAGAGAACAGTGTGGAAGAAAGTCCTATGCATAGTTCAAGAAACTCAATCATACAGTTACAGAGTGGGGGAGTATTTGTCTAAAGCAATCTAATTCAATTAAGATTAATTAAGTACCTATTATGTGCCAGTCACTGTCCTAAGAGTTGGGGATACAGTTAATAAAAAGCAAAGACAACTTTTGCCCTCAAAGAGCTTACAATCCAAAGAGGGAGACACAAACAAAAGAAGGCAGGAAAGTGGCAGTGCAGTGCATCAGGGTGCCTGGTAGAGCATTTTTTTCATGGAGGTAAAAGCAGGCAAGGCAACAGATGCAAAGTGGAGTGATCTGAGAGTCCAGTTTCTGCCATATATAAAGGAAGGCACTGGGAGGAATCTAGTAGTCTACCCGCCAGCCCTCTAAGCAGAGGAGAGAGGAGGCCGAGGAAAGCGGTGTCAATCAGGACTTAAGTTAGGAACATGGTGGTGAATTTAGTAGTGGTGATTTTATCCTGGGAGGGACACCTAGTTCCCTGGAATTGAAACCAGGCAGAGCAGCAGATCCAAAGTTCAGTGAGACAACACTTTCTATGAAAGATACCAATGGCACAAGTGGAAAGAATGTTGGCTCTGAAGTGAATGAGTCTTGATTCAAATCTTGTCCCTGCTACTTTGAAGCCCAGCCCAAACTTCTTTTCACTACATCATAAGACTTTTCCCCCCACATTATTTTTGCTAACCCCATTCTACATGTGTGCTTTCCAAATCTATATGTAAGACTTTTAATTTATGTCTTTTAAATTCCATTTTATTCAGTTTAACTTATTCATCCAGCTTTTCAACATTTGAGGTTTCCAGTTCCGTCACATAGCGTGTTATCCCCCCTCCCTCCCAGTTTTGTATCATTTTCCAATTTGATAAGCATGTCATCTATAAATTGGTCCAAATCACGGATTGTTGTGTTGAACAAAACAACATATGTTTATCCTCTGTTGTAGGACGAAGCCCAGTGGCACTCCAGGAAAGACTCCTCTTTTAGGATGGAATTGATTCATTTGTTAGTAATTGTTTTGGGTTTAGTTATTCAATTAATTCAGAATCCAACTAACTGTAAGATATTCCACATTTCCCCACTTTATCCATGAGAATATCATGAAAAAATTGCTTGAATGACTTGCTAAAATCAATTCCTATTATACCTATGGCATTCTCTTTCTATGCTAATATATAGTAATACTATCAAATAAAGGGAGGGGGAGAGTTAGTCTGGCATATCTTGTTATTAATGAACTTATATAGAATTTGTATCTAGCACTATAAAAAAAAGTTTAGGAGATGCTAAGAGAACTACCATGCCTTCTATACGCCATACGACAATACGGATACGTTGTGGCTTTCTCTACAGGCTTTATGCTACCTTTGCCTGAAGAAATAGGAACACACTTGAAGTACTACCCTTGTAGGTGAGGAAGGGGCACCTTTCTGGTTTAATGTCTAGTTGGTACTAAGGTACCCCCTTTTAGGAAAAAGGGAGAGACAACAGCCAGCCGGCTGAGACTAGTTCTGTAGTGATAGTCTAAAGCACCCGGTGTGTATTTATGTAAAGATGTTTATTTAGGCCCTGCTGGTGATATGCCTACCTCCTAGGTGGTATTATCAGCTTCTCAGTTTACTCAGCAATAAATTCACTCCCACTTTTGCAGAAGAAAAAGAATGTTCTTAAGAAAGTATGAAATTTTGCTCTCAATATTCAGTCCCTTCAGTTCAGCTTTATCTAAGCCTACTTCATCATCTATTTATTTGTGTTTTTTTCACATTTATTTAGGGTAGACAAGATATATCATAATAGCTTTCTACTCAATAAATACATACATTGCAGAGATATTGCTAAAACATCTGGAATATTTACTTGGGAGTCCCTGGTGGCACCCTCTGTAATGCAAATATGTTTTGTTGTACAGATCACTTCAAATACTGGATCCCTGGGTTTCCATGTATCTTAATTAACCACAATTTGGAAACAGTTTCATGCAACTGGTGAGTCAGTAAGTGAATGTGACATGCTATCATAAAAAATCCTAGGTAGTCTCTTACCCATTGCAAAGGAAGATAGAAAATGTGTGCGTGGTGTAAAGAAATAAGTAGTGGAGACCTTGGGTTGAAATTCCAACCCTGACATTAACTGTGATTCTAGGTGAGTCTCTTCATCATACTGAGCCTCAGTTTACTCATCTATAAAACAGGGCTAAGTCTACTTGTACTAGGAGGCAACCTTGTGTAGCAGAACAAGTGCTGTATTTGGAGTTGGGAGAGACCCGGGTTTGAATCCCACCTCTGACACAATCTGGATAGCCTGGAGGCAGGTCACCTAGCTTCTTTGTAAAACAGGAATGGTAATACCTTTGATAAGGACTTTAAGGGGTTGTTTTTGAGATCAAATGCCTGAATATATAGAAATTTCGGGCCTTATAAAGGGCCTTGAAGTAGAATATAATCATTATTATTTATTGCCTCACAAGGTGTCTAGGTGGTATAGTAGATAGAGTCCTGGGCCTGGAGTACAAAAACAAAAACAAGAAAACAAAACAAAACCAAAACCCCTCATCTTACTGAGTTAAAAGCTGGCCTCAGACACTTACTAGCTGTGTGATCCTGGACAAGTCACTTAATACTGATTTCCTCAATTTCTTCATCTGTTAAATGAGCTGGATAAAGAAATGGCAAACCACTCCAGCGTCTTTTCAAAGAAAACCCCAAATGGGGTCAGGAAGAGTTGGACACAGCTGAAACAACTGAACAACAACAACCACCTCGCAGGATCATTGTCTTGGTATATGTGTTTAAAAGAGAAGGAATACTTGACTTAGCAAAGACCACTCATTAGTCATATCTATTGGGCAAAGTGTGTTCCAAAGCAGAATGCCAATAATTAACACATGGAGGACAGGATATGTTTATAGTGTAGAAGATTTTCCCTTAAATTCATAAAGAAGCGAAACATTGAGAGGATGCTCTTAAAGCTCAGATAAAATTGCTTAAATAAGATTGGCAATTCAAGCAAATTTGGGCTACATGGACAAATAATCTATACTCAGCAAGACAATTGGTATACTGATGCATTGTGGCTTTCATGATAGCCTTCAGCACTATATTTCCCTTTTCTCTGAAAATTTAAACCTAGTTTTGATCACAGTAAGACATGCACTTCATTTTCTGTTGTATTGTGTCAAGGAGCTGAAGAGATGAGGAGCATTAATCAGCCTATAAGTGCATCTCTAGCAACTGCTAGGCACACAGCACAAAAATATTCCTGCTTATTATGCCCTAATTGTTATTCCTGCTGTTAGGGTTCTTTCTAACCATTCCTACATGAAGTAAAACAAGTTCTACAGTATATTTTCTAGTGGGCTGTCTGGTCTGATTCACTTTAGCTTTAAATGATTCACTTCCAGAGAAATTTTTACAACCTATTTGATCTTACCAGATCAAGGAATGATAGATTTAGAACTGTAAGAGACTTTAAATCATCTAATCCAAACCCCTCATTTTATACATGAGCAAACCAAGGTCTAGAGATATAACATGACTTGCCCAAGGTCACATGAGTAACAATTGTGTTGTTTCCTAGTTCACACATGCAATATATGTACTAGCTGGCAATCAAATGCAAGTGCCTTGACTACAAATTATCAATAGGGAAGTTATTTCAGTAAAAAGCCACTAACATTTTATCTGTGATTATGACTTCTTGGTGATATAGTTTGCTTATCCGGGTATATTGTTAATTTCACATTTCCACATTTCTTGCATGACCTTTAGAGTCGATTTATTTAAAAAATACTATGCTAAAACTAAATACATTCCATTGTCTCTTTCCATTTTGTCCTCTGGCTATATTTCACCTTCTTCCTGTATCTTAAAGTGAGTCTTAAATTGCTCTGTGTAGTACCAGGTCTCTGGTCTATAAGAATCTCTCTGTTGGTGCTATCTCTGAAAAGAAGCAATTTCTTTCTCCTTCCTTCCTTCCTTCCTTCCTTCCTTCCTTCCTTCCTTCCTTCCTTCCTTCCTTCCTTCCTTCCTTCCTTCCTTCCTTCCTTCCTTCCTTCTTTCCTTCCTTCCTTCCTTCCTTCTTTCTTTCCTTCTTCTTTTCTTATTTCCCTCCCTCCCTTCCTTTCTCTTTCCTTCCTTCCTTCTCTTCCTTTCTCCTTCCCTCCCTCCCTCCTTCCTTCCTTCCTGCGTTCCTTCCTTCCTTCCTTCCTAGTGGAGTTACAGGAAAGAGAAAAAAAAAGCAGAGACCTTAGTACTGATGGATGCCAAAATTAAGTTGTGTAAGTAGTCTAAAATGAGGAAGAAAAGTCAAGAAGTGCTACTGTGGAAGCTCCAAATTCTATAGGGCTTACTTTAGTGAAAGAAGTGGTCTCTTTATATCCATATCTATTTGCTTATGAATATATCATAATCTTAATTATTTTAATGTGGGTTTTTGAAGTTGTTATTACTTGAGATCAGCTCATAGGTCATCTACTCAATTTTAATAATATGCGAGTACTTAGGGTTGCTGCCAAAATCTTCATGATTGATTTGAAATCTTATTTTGGCTTTGTCTACATGACAGGAGATTAACTAATTCATCCAATTTGGGCAAGAGGTGGCAGATGGTAGAGGTGAAAGTAGCCAATTGTTTTCAAAGTACTAAGTATTTTTGTAGACAAGATAACTCATTGTTTAATTGAAATTTTCATTTTTCAACAAATCATTATTATGACACCTATATGAGGCCTTAATAGCTTAATGAAAGAATAGTGAATTCAAGAAGGAAAGAAAGAAGCATTTACTAAGTGCCTACTATATTACAGGATAGGTCAGCTAGAAAGTACAGTGGATAGTGTACTGAGCCTGGAGCCAGGAAGATCTGAGTTCAAGTCTAGCCTCAGACACTTACTAGCTGTGTGACCCTGGGCAAATCACTTGACCCCTATTTACCTCAGTTCCTCATCTGTAAAATGAGAACACTTTGGAGATGGAAATGACAAATTAATCAAGTATCTTTACCAAGAAAACCCCATGGACAACGTCTCTGGGGTCACATAGAGTCAGACATGATTAATGTCTGAACAACAATATACCAGAAACTGTGCTAACCACTTTATAAATATTTTCTTATTTGATCCTCTCAGCAACCTTGGGAGATAAGAGCTATTATTATCACTATTTTGTAGTTGAGGAAAGTGAATCAGATTGAGTAACTTGCCTAGGGTCATACAATTAGTATATGTCTTAGGCTGGATTTGAAATTGGGTCTTCCTGCCACTAAGCCCATAGCTCTATCTACCATGTCAACTAGCTGCCTCTGGGAAGTATTCATGGCTTAGTAAATAATAGGCCTGTGTTAGAAGTAAAAAGTCCTGGGTTCAAATTTTACGTTTTACTTGCATATGCATGATGAGAAACAAGTCACTTTACCTCTAAGTGTTCCAGGCAGCTTTCTAATGCTATTATATCTAATATGCTAATTTGTAACCATCAGAGGAATTTCCACAGCAGGAGTTCCTCATGGAAGTATGGAAGCATGGAAACCGGAAGCCCAGAGGTCTTTTTATTTTTAAAAAAGTACATTGATCATTCTAATATGTTTAATTCAAATCAATTATAGCCTTTTTTTTTTAGCATCTAATATATTCCAGGCACCAAAAAGTCCCTGCCCTCAGGGAGCTTACATTTTATTTCCAGGGAAAGAACAGATGAGTACATATAAAATGCATTCAAAGTAAATTCAAAATAATTCTGAGGGTGAGGAAGGGCACTTAGAACTGGAGAGATCAAGAAAATCCTCCTAAGTCATATTTTGAATTAAATATATTGCTTTTTTCCAATTATACATAAAAGCAATTTTTGACATTCATTTTTTAAAAATTTTGAGTTCCAAAATCTATCCTTTCCCTCCCTCTCCTCTGCCCTTCTTAAGAAGAAAAACAATTTTATGTAGATTATACATGTGCAAATCACGTAAAAGGTTTCCATATAATCATGTGTAAAAGCGAACACAGACCCAAAAATTAAAAAAAAAAAGAAAGTAAAAAATAGCATATTTTTATCTACGGCCAGAATCTATCAGTTCTTTCTCTAGAGGTGAATAGCATTTTTCATCATAAGTCCTTCAGAATTTTCTTCGATCTCTGAATTGTTTAGAATAGTTAAATCATTCATAGTTGATCATCGTACAATATTGGTATTACTGTGTACACTGTTCTTTTGGTTCTGTTCACTTCACTTTGTATCAGTTCATGTAAATCTTTCCAGGTAGAAAGTCATGCTGTGAAGAAAAGTAAGGGAATCCTGTGATATGGAGGTCAAGAGGGAGGCTATTCTTGACACTGGGAACAACTTGTGGGAAGTCAAGGTGGTATAGGTGGAATGTCATGTTGTTGTTCAGTTGTTTCAGTTGTGTGTGACTTTTTGTGACCCCATTTGGGGTTTTCTTGGCAAAGATACTGGAGTGGTTTGCCATTTCCTTCTCCAACTTATTTTACAGTTGAGGAAACCAAGACAAACAGCATTAAGTGCTTGCTCAGGGTCACCTAATTAGTAAGTTCTAAGGCTAGATTCGACCTCAAGAAGATGAGTCTTCCTGACTCCAGGTCTGGCACTCTATCCACTTCATCAGCTGGCTGCCCCTGAAATGTCATGGGCATGAACAGAAAGTAGACCTGTTTGGCTGGGTTAGTTACAGGGGTGTGCTAGCACTAGCCCCGGAGAGCCTGTTGTGCCATTTTCCTTGTTAGTGTTTATATCTCTTCAACCATCAAATGCTACAAACTGGAGTTTGAGTTATTGCTTGGTTGATCATTTGAACTTGAGAAAGTAATGGGGAAAATCTTAATAATGTGTATTAAACTTAAAAGTGTGTCATGCATATTTGGAGAGCTGGTTGTTAAACATTTACCAGCACACTGCTGGCTTCACAGAGTAGAAAGATATCCAGCATCTTCCTAGGTTGGAGCTAAATTGTTAGGAGCCATGCAAAACAATATCAGCCACTTGGAAACTTGCTAATCATGCATTGCTAGATGGTCAAAATGCCATCTTAGCATTTTTTTCCCTTCAGTTGAACTGATCTCTTTTTTCTAGTAAGCAGAAAATTTACATGGTTCTGATTATTAGTAAACATAATATGATTTTAACATGAGCATGGAGAGTACACTGAGCAGTGTTGGACTCAGGAGGCATGGCATATAACGTGGTTGTCCCTGTCACAGAAATAAAAGTCAGCAGTGGATTATGAGGAGCATTTCGTGTGGTATATGAGTGCTTCCAAAATAGCTAGTATAAAATCTACATCAAAAAAGCAAAGCAAAACAAAACAAACCCTATACCCCACTGACTGGGGTGAGAAAAAGACCATGATCATTCTTTTTCTCCCTGGGCCCCGTAGTAATCTTCCTTCCATTGTATTACCAATATAAACATTAATTGTCCTCTAGACTATGGATGTCCTTTAGATTATGACAATACACGGGGGCTTTATTCATTGTCACTTGCAGGTTCAGTGCTGTGGGTAGACCTGTTTAGTGTTTTCATTTTTATACAGAGGTCTAAGCATTTGCTTAGGGAGATTTCATACCCTATATCCCCTTTCCCCTCCACTTGCAAAACTAGAATTATTAAAATTCTAGATGGCCTCAAATGCTAGTACCTTCACTGTGTTTATTCTCTCCAATTAATCATATATATATATATATATATAATAGTTTATAATTTTATATTTTATTATGTATGCATATAAAGACATATAATGTTCTCCTGGTTCAGCTCACTTCACTTTCTATCAGTTCATATAAATCTTTGCAGGTAGGAAGACATGCTTTGAAGAAAGGTAGGATAATTTTATGAGATGGAGGTGAGGAGGGAGGCTACTCTTGGCATAGGAGCAACCTATGAGAAGTTAAGGTGGTATAGATGGAATGCCATGTGCATGAATAGATAGTAGACTTATTTCAAGCTGGATCACTTACAGGGGTGTGCTAGAGCTAGCTGCAATTGTAGAGCTGATAGTTGCAAATGTGTGTATAAATATGTATATGCATGTGTATATATATAAACATGGTTTGTACATAGCTATTTATTTATATATGTACATACATATCTGTACATATACATGCACACAGATGTATATATACATTTACACATGTATACATACTTATGTGTATATACATATATACGAGTACATATACACACATGTGTGTATTGATGGTTTGTCCATAGTTATTTTCATGTTGTCTTCTCCATTAGATTGTGAGCTCCTTGAGACTGATCTTTTGTCTTTCTTTGGATCCTCATTACTTAGGCATAGTGCCTAGCACATAGAAGATGCCAAATAAATATTTGTCGACTTGAAATAGTAACTCTTGGGAATGAAACTGGAGAACGTAATGATAAGTTTTCTGCCATTTTATTTTGTTATTTTAATTTCTTATTTTACCACAGTGACTTTAACATTAATAATGTTTTTATATCAAAAGATCCCAGCTACACTGACCTTCAAGTTACTAAATGGGTAATCATGTGTCTGTAATTTTCTTGGTTGCTTTTTACTAATGTATCTCAGAACTTAGAATCATTAATGAAACAGTGGGTAATTTAAAAACAGAGAGCGTAGAGGGTGTGTATATATAAATATATAATCTCAGAGTACTTTTTTTCTGTACAAGTCTTTCAGTCTCATAGATAGATAGACAGTAAGGTATAGAGTAAAACCAAACCAAACCAAAACAAACCAAAACAAAACAAAACACTCCAGTGCTCCAGTGATTCCAATTGTAACCCATAATTGCCGCTCACCCTCTGTGAACTCTTGTCCATATCCTCTTATAAATTCACTACATGGGGTCCACCCAATGTACTGATGTACTAAAGACCTTTTTTCATATTATGTTGGTGTTATTTGGCTAGCAGGAGATCAGAACAGCCCACTTTTGTCCCCTGCTCTCACTATATGATGAATCCATTTTGTTTTCTGGTCATGCAGTTCCCCAACACACTTTTTATCATTTTCTCAACATAATTCTTTGTTTGTAATATGTTGTAGCCGAACGTCTTCCTTTGTAGACCTCTCCATTGTCCTTTGGACAAGTCACAGCTCCAGTTCTTTGGAAACTGGCTCCTTAGCTTTGTTTCTCTTAAGTCAAATTCAAATTCATAGGCTAAATGTTTGGTTTCATTAGCTAGGTGGTGCTTTGGATAGAGAACTGGGCCTGTAATCAGGAAAATTTGAGTTCAATCCTAGCCCCAGATACTTACTAATTATATGACCCTGCGCAAGTTACTAAACCTGTCTGTCAGTTTTCTCAACTATATAATATGTGTAATAATAGCATCTGCCTCACAGAGCTGTTGTGAGGATCAAATGTGATAATATTCATAAAATACTAAGCACAGTTTCTGGAACATTGTAGGTACTTTGTAAGTCTTTCCTTCCTTATTTCCTTCCATCTTTCCATTCTTTCCTTCTCTCCATTCTTCCTTCCTTCTTTCCTTCCTTCCTCTTTCCCTTTCTTCTTTCTCTTCCTCCCTTACCTAACTATATACCCACCCTAGTCATAAGGCAAACAGTAAAATAGTTAAGTAAATGGTAAAGCCAACTTTACATTCTATGTTCACAGAGTTTTTGATTTGTAGGGTTTTTGTGGCCTTCATTCACTGTCCAACTCAGCCTGTTGTCACTAGAAGTAGGGCTACTTTAGAAATATGTTGTTGCCAGAAAGACAGGGAATAATCAAGTGCGTGCCTGTGGGTGTGTTAGATCACATTTCAAAGTCCAATAATGCAACACTACAGAAAAGTTCTGAATTAGTTCATCTCAGTGGTTTTTCTACACCTGTGTGAATAATTGAGAGCTGTGCCACTATTTTTTGTTCATAAAGATAACACATCTGACCCACTATAAGTAGAAACTATATTTTGAAAGGTTTATAGATAAGTGTTAATAGATTTGTCCTGATCCATTTCTCTATCCTTTTACTAAGTAGTTTAATATGACTGTGAATATAGGGGATGCAATCCTAAGTTACACTAGTAGGAGTTTAATGTCTGTCTGTCTAGAGTCAAGATTCTTAACCTTATTTGTGTCATGGACCACTTAGGTAGTCTAGTGAATCCCTATGGAACCCTTCTGAGAAAAAATGTTTTAAATGCTTAAAAAGTACTTAGGATATCAAAGGAAATTGATAATATTTAAATACAGTTGTTAAAGTATTTTTTCAAAGTGAGGAGAACCAGGAGAACATTGTACACAGTAACAGCAATATTATATCATGAAGAATTGTGAATGACTTGGCTATTCTCAGCAATACAGTGTTTCAAGACAATCCCAAAGGACTCATAATGAAAAATGCTATCTCCCTCCAGTGGAAGAACTGATGTCAGAATATAGACTGGAGCATACTATTTTCTCTTCCTTCCATCTTCCTTTTTCTTTCTTCCTTTTTCTTTCTTCCTTTTTCTTTCTTTCTTTCTTTCTTTCTTTCTTTCTTTCTTTCTTTCTTTCTTTCTTTCTTTCTTTCTTTCTTTCTTTCTTTCTTTCTTTCTTTCTCTCTCTCTCTCTCTCTCTCTCTTTCTTTCTTTTTTGCTTTCTCTGTCTCTGTCTCTGTCTCTTTCATTTTCTCTCTCTCTGTAAGTCTTCTTACACAAAATGACTAATATGGAAATGTTTTACATGACTGTACATGTATAACTTTTATCAGATTGCTTACCATCTCAAGGAGGGCAGGGAGGGAGAGATAGAATTAAGAACTCAAATCTCAAAAAACAAACAACAAATGTAAAAATTGTTTTTACATGTAATTGAAGAGCAAGTACAACACACACACACATACATACACACACACACACCAGTGAGACCAAGGGCAGTTGATCTTGATCTTAATGAAGAAAAATTTGAAACCCAGACTATGTGAGGAATAATTAAAGGAATTAGTGATTCAGCCTGGAAAGGAGTTTTAAAGAGACAACAATAGCTATATTTACACACTTGAAGGACTTTTCTGTGCAAGGAGGAGTTGACTTATTCTGTGAATTTCCATGGCCCTGAGCTAGGATCAATAGTAGAAGAGGTTGAACAGTAGATTTGGACTCTAATACCTTTCTAAGAATAAGAGTTGTCCCTAAAATAGAATGTTCTAATTCATGACATAATGCAGATGGGATATGGAGAACTAGCCTTGGAGACAGGATGACCTGAATTCAAGTCCTCCCTCGGAGATACTGGCTCAGTGTCTGAGATTTGAGATGCTATAAGCAACTCATTTAGCCTCACAGTGTCTCTCACTGCAACATACCTCATCTCATAGCTCTCCAAGGTTATACATTTCACAGCAATTATGAATCTGCATTGCTAGAAAGAATTTTCTCGCCAAAGATTCCCTGTATTAATGACTTCACAGGTCATTCCTCTTTACTATTTATTTTCAAATTGACTCTAGGTGGTCACTGCCAGGGATATTGTGCAGGAGATTGCTGAAATTAGATTAGATTACCTAGAAAGGTGCCTTCCAATTTTAAGATACTATAATTATAACAAGAAATGGGGGTCATATGATGATTAAGGAAAGGCAGTGTGGCACACTGAGACCAGTACTACATTTGGAGTCAGAGCGTTTGGGTGTATACTCCTGGTATGGTCTGGGTAAATGTACCTAGGGGCCACTATATATATATATGGTGCTAGGAGAAGAGTACTGGATGTGGTCTTGAAGTGAGGGAGACTTGCACTGGAATTCTGCCTCAGACACTAGTTATGTAGCATTGGGCAAGTCACTTACCTTCTTATAGTCTCAGTTTCTACATCTGAAAACTGGGGAAAACTATAGCCCCTACCTTCCAGGGTTCTTGTGAGGGTCAGATGAGATAACAGGTAGTAAAATTTGCAAACCTTGAAGCATTATTTAAATGTTTGCGGTTATTGCTATTATTAAAGCACTTAATCCCTTTGATCTTCAGTTTCCTCACCTGTCCAAAAAAGGTCTTGGACCAGGTGATCTTTAAGGCACCCAAACCTCTGATCCTATGTAATTATAAAAATGCTGAGGTTGGGTAAATGGGGTATAACTAAAATGAGCTGAAAGAGAACAAAGACATCTTCTCATCTAATTTATAAGGAAATATTTGTCTTAGACCTTTGATCTTTATGGTTGTAAAAAAAATCACCTCCTGGTTAGTATTATTGGGAGCTAGTGTGAATTGTTCCATGTAATAGAATCAATGAAACACTTAGGATATGATGTAATGGGATTTTGCAGATTACTGATAGGGCTCATGCTTTGATTTGCTTTGCTGTTTTTTCCCCCGTTTTGAATTAATCTAGCCCAGTTCTTCAATCATTTAGTGCTATAGAAATAAAGAATTAAAAGAGTGGTGATGATGGCATTTGTAGTTAATCTATTTAAAGTAAATTGTTCAAATTCTGTATATATGGACAGATGCCATGGATAATTCATGATCCCTGCATCTGTAATTAGCATGAAGAGGCTTGGAGTAGGCTTGTCAACAGAGAGTCGTAAATATTGTGTGTATACAAAATTAGTCACAAACTCACCAGTAGATACTGCAAGCTAAATGGAAGAGGTACAGTGAATTACTTTAAATTCAGAGTGTCTCCTAAAGATTTAGAAACTCAGAGAAGGAAATAGGAAGCAGGGATAACACATTATATGTATGCTGAACACACTATAGTATCTAAGGTGGTGACCTTTAGGAGTGGACAGAATGGAGAATCTCTCACTAAACTTGAATTTAGTTCAATACTTGGTGATTGGGTGTGTTTGACATGTACTTCTAATCCCAAACATCCCCACAGTTTGCCTTAGGAGTTTTGGACAAGCTACCTTTTTTCTTTCTTTGTTTCTTTTTTTAGTCCAGTCAGGAGGGTCATACCCTGCCTTCTGGCTGGCACAGATGTGTATTAACTCTGAGAGCAAATGTGGCCAAGATATATTAGGAGCTTCAGTAGATGTTATAGAAATCTGAATTGATTACTCAGTGGAGCATATTAAAGCATTTCTAAATGGCAAGCACATGTTCATCAGGAGCCCAAGAAGAAAAGTTTCACATCAAATGAGTTTGCATTTTTGGAAGCAAATGTAAGAGGAAAATGCCTGTGATGGGAAGTAGCATGGTATGGTGGAAAGAGCATAGATTTGGAGTCATAGGACCTGGTTCAAATCACCTCTAACACTTTCTAGCTGTACCCTAAGTCATGTCTCTGGACCTTAGTATCCCCATCTGTGAAATGAAGGGATTGGATTAGATGGCTTTGCAGGTGTCTTCCAGTTCTAAATCTATGCTCCTTTGTGTATTTCACTTACAACTTCAGATGTGATGATGATGATGATGATGATGATGAAATAAGATTGCCACCAAGTTCAGATTATTATTTTCCATCTATGCCACTATTTTCAAGGGGAATGAGGGAGTAGCAAGAAGAATGAAACCTATGATTTTATCTTTGGGAGTAACTGTTGGTTGTGGAAATTTCCTGTACTTTTCAACTTTCTGGCAACTTTGCATTTTATGTAGTTGACTGAGGCATTGAGAACTTAAATGACTTGCCCATGGTCAAAGGCTAGTACGTGTTAGAGACAAAACTTGAACCTAGGTCTGCTACATCCATAATGCCACAATGCATAATAAATGTGTAATTTGAAAGATGGAGGGTTTTTTTCTGAGTTCCTTTCTCTTTTTTACATTTTTAAGTAATAATTGGGTATGTTAGAATGAAATTAATAACTACCCATTGAGCTATTATTATTTTAAAATATAATTTCTTGGTTTAGATTTCATAGTATTGGGACTTTCATTCAGTTAGATACAGCCTAATTCCTGTTCTTTGGTATGTGGTTGAGAAAAAAAATTTGTTTTTGTTGTCATTGAGTTTTTTTTAAAATTGTTTTAAAGGCCAGAGAAAATTTAAAAGGTCATTTGAGTGCCTCATGATCACCACACTTAGAAGAACATAATTCTTTTTTACTTAAAGGTTCTAACACTTCTAAATACCTACCTAGTGGGCCAGAACTACAACGCATGGAAATAGTATTTGTCACAATGTGTATGTTTCTCATCAACATGTTTATTTTCTACAGAGTGCTCCAAATGTTCAGCAGAGGATATAAAAAAAGATGTCGTTTAGCTTCTGTATTCTCTTAACTTACACGATATATTTCTGGAAATGGAACTGGTAACTACTGCTTCACTGAACAGAATATACTTATAGCTAAGAGGGATCAAGGGCTAGTCTTCCGTGTTGTACGTATACAAGATGGAATGTGAGATTAATTCCAAAGGGAGGGCTGGAGAAAGGTTTTTGTCACAATGCATAAAGATCTCAAACAGGAGGCATCGTCTGTCCTGTCCCATTTCCCAGCAATGGGAAATGTTAAGAGTGTGTCTTTTTAACATCTGCTTTGCTATTAATTCATTTTGCGAACATCTTTAATTTAGGGTGACAGCAGCTTCCTAGGCCCTGGACACCATCACTCTCGGTAACAAAACACTGTTGTGTGAGGGACGTTCTCCTCCACAGCTGTTTGGAGGCAAGTCTCAGCAGCATTGCTGCAGCTGGTGAAAACAAAGGAATTAGGCTCACATCTCCCCTTTCTTCTTGTCTTTTGCAGCCGGTGCTACATACATCTTTGGGAAAAGTGGAGGACTCATACTCTACACCTGGCCTGCAAATGACAGACCCAGCACACGCTCAGATCGCCTTGCCGTGGGCTTCAGTACAACAGTGAAGGATGGCATCCTGGTTCGAATTGACAGTGCTCCAGGGCTTGGTGATTTCCTCCAGCTTCACATAGTGAGTAATGGACCTCAACTTGGATATACTCGTCCCTCAAACTTTTTCTGTTGCTTGTAGTGTAGATGGAAACAATGGACTATTCCGGACATGTACAGCAAGTATGTGCTTATAAAGAGTAACTTTTGATGCAATGCTGGCATTACATTGGTCATGTAGGTATATTCAGTCTAACTCTCACTTATAGAAGTCATAGGGTTTGGCATTGGTACGTTGGCGCTCTGACTCTGCTAGTGCAAGTGTCAAAGAGGTTGATCCACTGTGTTCCTTCTCATGTTTGATGATAGCTCAGCCTCTGATCACCCACCAGCAATCTAGTTTGTGTGCTGTATGGATAAAGGAAAATCATTGATGGGTTTCTTGATAGTCCCAGGTGCAAATAGAATAGCAGATTTGAATATTAAAGATCTTTCAGGCTGTTGTCTTTTTGGAGATTCTTTGGGTTTTTTGTTTTGTTTTGTTTCGTTTTTTGAGAATGAAAGGTATGGTGAAGTATGGTAACCAAAAGGGAAGGAAAACACCAAGCTTGTTCAATCTAGGCCTTGTGTCTGTAAGCCAAATGAGCATTTACACTTAGCTATTTGATACCATGTGGACTAGTACAATTCTAGGAAATTTAAATGATTTGGGGTGGAAAATTGCCATGCTATGATGATAGAAAGTATTTTTATAGCAACAATTAACCCATTTTATAGCATGTGCAGTCTGGAAAAAAATGTAGGCTAAGAAAGGATATGATTCTCATCTATAAGTACCTAAGTGCAGTTACCAAGAGTGAAGAGAGGAATTGTTCTCATTAGTTAGCAATGACAGGGCTAGAAAGAATGGATTTAATTTGGAACAATAAAAGTTCAGTTTTAAATAGCAGGAAAAAGGAAAGCAGTTAAGAGAAAAGATCAACTGGGGAATGCAGCCAACCTCTGAAAAAAGGAAAATAATCAGATTTGCCTAGAAAAAATTGAGGCAGAGATATGGTCTTTGGAGAAAATCAAGAGTTTTGATTAGATCATTGCTTGCTAGCATTTAGAGGTGTCTGTCTTTGGTTCAGGAAGCTCCAGCTTCAGCTGTGGCTATTAAAGCATCTTTCGAGCACCTGTTATTTCAGGTAACAGGGAAAGTAAGCAGTTTACCATCTTAATTCCCCTGGGTGGTAGTGTTCTCACTTCACTCTGAACCAGAGCCCAGGCAGAATGCCAGGCAGCTCTGGGAAGCAGAGAAGGAATGGTTAGAAATGATCATTTTAAAAACCTGGAGGTCAGCCCCTAGAGTCCAACCATGAAAGCTTAGGTTTCCATCCTCTTCCCCCATCCTTTTCTTCTGTCTGGTGATTATAGTGATACTGTCCACCTGCTCTTAGGAACTCTAAAAATGAAGTTAAAATGACAAGGAGAAATCAAGCCACATTTACCATAGCATTTACCTCAGGACCTAGCCCAGGTAGCAACCCAGCACACAGTAAAACTTTCCAAGTCTTTGTTGTATTATACTTTTCAAGCCATAATAAATATACTATATGCCCTGGCATCTAGCACAGTATAAATATAAATGCAAACAGTAGGCATTTGCTAAGCCTTAGATGTCTCGTACTTTGCCTCTGTGGATAAAACCACACATTGCAAATCTAGGTCCTAATATTTTAAAAACTCATGTGAGTTGGAAGGTTGTGTAACACATATTGATTGGTTTAAGGTCATTGCAAGCTGTATACCATCAGTAGTTCCCTTTCATTCTCATGATTTATTATTTTTTAGGGTGGCTAACTGAAAGCAATGTGACTTAGGGCTGCCATGTAACAAGTAATTAGTCCATGACCTGAAACCTTTTAATGATAGGGTATTGGTAACTAACTTCATCCATTTCTGCAGACATAGATACTGTGTAGATAATCTCCATTCAGATACATGCTTAAGAGAGACGCTTTGTTGCCCTATGTGGAACTGGAAGCCCCACTTACCATTTTAGCTTGGATTTTCAGCTGACAGTGATGATCCCAAAGCGGCACTGGATCATAGGCTTCTGAGCTCAAAGGAAACTTGAAGGCCATCCAATCCAAACCCCTCATTTTACAGATGAGGGCACTGTAAAATAAGGAGGTTGAACTAGATGATATGTAAGGTCTTTTTCAACTCTAAATTCAATGATCTTATGACATGAAGGTATGAGGAACTGCTAAGAGAAGCAAGAACATTGCTCAAAATTGTAGCCTTGCTATAATTGTCATTGGTGTAATTGATGGGTAGATATTTTCAATATTTTTTTTTGAGCGTAAGGACTGAACTTGTGATTTCATCAGTATAAGAAACTCCTGGATTCAGAAAATCCCTCTTCCAGTCAGCACTTTATTTTCAACTTATCTAGTCATAGAGTGTTGCCTAATAGGTTAAGAAGCTTGTCCAAGGTAGCCATTTACTAAGCCTCCATTGTCTTGAACTTTGTCTTTGTGAATAAAATTACAATTTTCACATCTAAGTCACGATATTTTGAAACTCATGCAAATTGGGATGTTATACATAACATATTGATTGGTTTTTGGTCATTTCAAGAAAGAAAAATAGGCAACCATTACGTATCAAAGGCAGGACATGCACACAGATCATCCTGGTTTTCAGACACCGCATGCCACTCTGCTCGTATAACATGTGTAAGAGAATATATTAAATATATGTTGTTATACTTATGCATATGGGCATAAGTATAACATGCTATGAGTATAGCATAGACAGTATATCTAAATGAGTGAATGCTGTCTTGTCCTGGAAGGTATCATGCCAATAGTAGCTCAGGATAATAATAATAGCCAACATTTGTATGGTGTTTTTCAGATGGCAAAGGATTTGTATGTGCCATACTTCCTCTTAAGTCTACATAAAAGAATATGTTTTAATCACATTCCATCCTCACAGCAATCCTGTGAGGAACTTAATGGAAATGGGGGCATCTATATGGCATAATGAAAGGATAGAATGGTTCACTTGGAGACAGGAAGACTTGGATTCAAATCTTAGACGCTTACTAGCTATACAACCTTGTGCGAATCACTTAACCTTTCTTGGCTTCAATTTTTTCATCTACGAAAATGGGGAGATGATAGTTATAGCGCACTTGCACTGAAGGATGTTGTGAAAATCAAATGAGATACTGTATATGAGATATTTCACAAACCTTAAAGCCCTATCTACAACAAAGCCTCTCTCTTAAGCATGTATCTGAATGGAGATTATCTACACAGTATCTATGCCTGCAGAAATGGATGAAGTTAGTTACCAATACCCTATCATTAAAAGGTTTCAGGTCATGGACTAATTACTTGTTACATGGCAGCTCTAAATGATATTAGTAGTACTAATATTAGGAGGAGAAAGAGGCTATGGGCAGTAGAGTAGTACAAAGTATCAAGCATTGAACTTGGAGTTAGGAAAACCTGAGTTCAAACCTGGACTTGGACATTTACTAGTTTTGTGTCATTAAGCAAGTCACTTGACCTCTATATGCCTTTATTCCCTCATCTGTAACATGGGGATAATAATACTACATACCTCCCAGGGTTGTTGTGAGGATAAAATGAGAAATTTGTAAAGTACTTTACAAGTCTTAAACCACTATATAAATGTTAGACACTACTACTACTACTACTACTACTACTACTACTACTACTACTACTACTACTACTACTTCTACTATTTCTACTACTAGTCCTGATATTTAATTCATGATATTTAAAAATCTGTATGAGTCAGAATGTTGTACATAACATATTAATTAATTTATAGTCATTTCAAAAACAAAAATAGCCAACAATAGCCAACTATTATGTGTCATATGTATAATAGTAGTAGCAGCAGTAGACAGTTGTAGTAGTAGTGGTAGTAGTAGTAGTAGTAGTAGTAGTAATAGTAGTAGTAGTAGTAGAAGTAGTGGTGGTAGTTACCTCTGTTTCATAGAAAGTGATATCTACCTCATCAACTTGAGGTGAGTGTTAAATGAAGTAATATATTTAAAACATTATAAAAGTACTGTTATTGTTGTTATTACAGATGAGGAAGCTGAGGTTCAAAATTATTACATAATTATTATTGCTCCAGAACATTCAGTTATCAAATGGCAGAGTCAGAACTTGAACCCAGGCCTTCTAACTATAAATCCAATGCTTTTCTTCTCCCACCTCCCTGTTGCCAGTATTTAAACATTTCTTGAACTCTTCATTTAAAATTACTTTCAAAGCAAGTCCTATTCCTTTGCTGATAGATTTCATTGCTTGAAACATTCAAAAGTTATTTGGTAACAAATTTTGTAAGTTATTTTTTAAAATCCAAAATGAAGTATCTCTGTTTAGTGGTAGCATTGCTTCTCTTGTTTGCTGGACTTACTCTAAAGACACCTCTGAAAAAAGGGGATTCTGAAATGTCTCATTGTTAGCAAAGGTACATAATCCCCGTGGAAGACATTTTCAAAGAAAAAAATATATAAGGAGGTTCTTGTAGGTAAACTTTGGGACAAATATAGTAGAATAGAGAAAACAATGGACTTAAAACAGTGACTAAAACTTTCTTTAAATGCCTCTTATTTGTCAGGTGCAATGGAGATACAAAATCCTTGTCCTAAACAGATTTACATTCTAACATTCTGCATTGAAACCAGAAGACCTGTGTGCCTCTCCCGCTTACTTTCTGTGAGACTTTGGTCAAGTCACTCTCTCTTTAGGCTCCATTTTCCTTAGCTTTAAAATAAATGGGTTAGAATAGATCTTTTCGATGGCCCTTTTCAGAGCCAACCAACATTTATGATTCTATGATTTCTGACTTTGCCATTTGGTCCTTTTCTCTCTACTTTCTCTCCCTTGACAACTTTCTCCACCTTTGTGCTTCAATGATTGCTTCCATTCTGGTGCCTCCCAAATCTATCTCTTCATTTCTGACCTCTCCTCTGAGGTCCAGTCCTGCATTTAAACTGCTACTGAATATATCCACCTCAAAGTCCTGCCTTGACCTCAATCTTAATATATCCCCAAACTGAACTCATCATGTTCTCTTCCAAACTAGCCCTTTCTTTTAATATCCCTATATTTTGATTGATGGTATGATCCTTTAATCTAGTCACTCAGACATAAAACCTTTAAGCTAATCTTTAATCTTCCCTCTCCTTCACCAGCCATGTCCATTCAGTTGCCAGGTCTTGCTGATTCTAATTCTATGCTATCTTTTATGTCTGTGTCCTTCTTTGGGCAGCTAACTGGTGAAGTTGACAGAGTGCTAGGACTGGAGTCAGGCAGATCTGAGTTCAAATTCAGCCTCAGATGCTTACAAGTTGTGTGACCCTAGGCAAGTCACATAACCTGTTTGCCTTATTTTCATCCACTCTAAAAAAGGGGTTAATAATAGCACCTGCCTCACAGAGTCATGAGGATCAAATGAGATGATATTTATAAAATGCTTAGCAACAGTGCCTGGCGCATAGTAGGTGTGGTATAAATGATTATTCCTTTCTTTTCCTTCCACTTCTATCGCACCCACTAAGGTCCTTGTTAATTGTTGTTAGCAGGTGTAAGAGCTCCCTAAATAGTGTCCCTGTCTCTAATCTTTCTCTTCCCCAATTCATCCTTCACAATGATAGCAAAATGATCTTCCTAAAGTACATATCTGACCACATCACTCCCATTATTCTAAGGTAAAGATTTAATACCCACCTTACACCAAACTACCACCCCAGCTTTATTTTGTATTATCCCCCATAAGTCACTAATTGGACACATGCCAGTCCATTATCTTATAGTATGTGATATGATAACCTCCAAAACTGATATAACCTTAGTTTGGATTCACAGAAGCATAGCTTTCTGAAGAAAGGATGCTATAGTCCCTCAGCCCTTTGTTATTAATAGGGCACATCTGGAGTATAATGACAATAGTAATAATAATAATAATAAATAATAATAATAATATAATAATAATAATAGCTAGCACTTATATAGAGCTTACTACATGCTAGGAACTATACTAATATTTACAAATATTATCTTGTTTAAATCCTCACAATAACCCCATGAGGTAATTACTATTATTATCCCCATTTTATAGTTGAAAATAAGGCAAATAGAGGTTCAGTGACTTGCCCAGCATCACAAAACTAGTAAGCATCTCAGGCTGAATTTGAACTCAGATCTTCCTGACTTCAATCCCAACACTCTGTCAACTTCACTGCCTACCTATGTATTCAGTGTGGGGTGCCAGGTTTAAGGAAGAATATTGAGGGGAACCCAGAGGAAGCTGATCAAAATGGTGAGGAGACTCAAAACCATTGTATACAAGGATTAGATGGACGAATCAGAGATTTTGAACTTGGAGAAGAGAGTTAGGAAGGACATAATAATCAACTTCCAATATGCAAAAGGCTATAATGTGGGAAAGGGATTGGATCTCTTTTACTTAATCTCAAAAAATGCAGCAAGGAGCAATGGAGAAAAGTTGAGAATTGGATTTAGATTCCATATAAAAAAAAAGCTTCCTAAAAATTAGAACTGTCCTAAAGAAGAATAGGGCAACTAGTTGGCACAGTGAATGGAGTGCTGGGCCTGGAATCAGGAAGAATCATCTCCCTGAGTTCAAATATGGCTTCAGCCACTAACTAGGTATATGACCCTGGACAAATCACTTAACCCTGTTTGCCTCAGCTTCTTCACCTATAAGATGAGCAGCTGAAGGAAATGGCAAACTACTCCAGTATCTCTGCCAAGAAAACCCCATATGGGGTCAGGGAGAGTTGGACATGACTGAAAAACAACTTAACAACAAAACAAGGAGAATAGGCTGTTTCAGCAGTCAGTAAGCTTTCTATGAGATCTCTTCAGGAGTAGATTGGATATCCATTTGTGGATTTTGAAGAGGGGTGTCCTATTTAAGTGTGGGAGAGGTTGGTTGAACCAGGGTTCTTCCACCTCTGAGATTCTCTATTCCTAAGATTTTTCTCCCTCCTTTAATAAATCAATCCTTTTATTTAATGTCTGAGCTTTAAGCCATGTTATACAGACACTTCCTCTATGAAGAATTCCTTGATCTTCCAAATCCAAAGCAGCGTCTAGCTCAAAAAGACATTTTATATTTAAAAAAGAATGTGGCCTTGACAAGTCCCTTAACCTCTCAATGCTCTAGGCAAGTCTCCAGGACTCTAAGTGGCACATCTGCATTGGGAGGAGTCATTTCCTCACCTGGGAGTTCTGTATACCTGCAAAATCAGTCAGTCACCCAGTAAGTGGTTATTAAGCTCCTACTGTGTGTCAGGCACTGTGCCAAGCACAAGTCCATTTCCTATCACTATCCACTTAATTGTAAGCAAAGTGCATAGTAGGTGCTTAAATATTCATTGAATTGAATATAAAGATATAAACTGCATGTCTTATTATTCATCCCCATCACTCCACACAAGTATTTTTTCTTATTTATTTTTATTCTTTATATGTTTTTTTAATTTTTATTTCCCTCAAAATATTAATTTTTTTAAAAAAATCTGAAGCAAAACAAATTAGAAGTTGCTTGCTTAAAACTAGATATTTTTGGTACTCTCATTTCCATGATGCGTTATTCCCTGTATTGATTATTCATAGCTATATTAATGAGATAACAGATAGATGATCTGTATTTGATGAGTGTAAATGGATCTTGAAGACTGCATCACATGAGCTCCCTACAGAGTGAATGCGTGTCTTAGAAATGAGAAATCTTTTTTGCATACAAGTCTCCCTGCTTCATTGAAATCCACTGTTCAGCATTGTACCTGCTCTGACCATGTGATCAGAGTCTATTATTCTTTTACCCATAGCAGCTGTCTCTTAGCCTTGGTATCTAGGCACTGAGGAGTTGGGGTACGTTATGCAAACCCTTCTTTACACAATAGTGCCTTGGAAATGGCTGAACTGTACCATTGAGAAGATTACCATGAAGTGCCTACTACTACTATAATAAAACTCCTGATGACCTCCTTTTCACCCCCTATAAGTAGAGGGTAGGGAAGAATAGGGCAGCAATTAGTTTCTCTTTATGTAGCTAATACTAGGTGGAAAAAAGACATCCTATTAGTTTCTCTGTGTTTGTAATTTACAGTAAATCCTTTTGGATTCATTTTTTAATTATGAGCCTTTCAGGCACAGTGGAAATTTATGTGCCAAGGCATCTGCTCTGTATGACAAGAATCTGCACCAGCCGTATTCCCTCTAGATACTTGCTGCCAGCCTGGGAAAGCTTGAGGATGCACCATTTAGGATGACCCTGCATTAGAAGCGCAGAAGTGACCCCGTTTCAGAAGTTTACACCCCAGAAGGGATATGTTTAGAAAGTGGTTGTTTTTTAATTGTCCTGGTGGTTCACCTTTGCAGATGATGGGAAGACAGGGTTTTAAATGAAGGAATAAAATGAGGATGGGGCAGTATCCTTTTGGGTTACAGGTTTAGCCGGATAAGTCCAAGATAAAGGGTCCAAGTTGGCAGTTTATATGTTGTGATAATCTTGTATCTTATACAAGAAAAAACTGAGTGCATAATGATCCTCCTTCCTTTCTTCTTCAGTTTGAATGTTTGAAATTGTTCATCTAAGTGAATCTAGATGTATGTGTATATATTACATACATAATAAATACAAAAACATACATAAGTAATTATAAAATATATTTTATAATTTATTGTATTCAAAAAGACTCCTGAACACCTAAAGAAAAAGGATCAGGGACTCACTTTCCTCTTGTTTAAGATAGGAAAATGAGGCACAAAAATGTTGAGTACCCTGCTAGAGGTCACACAGATAGCAAGTAGCTGAGGCAGAATTAGAATCTAAGTCCTCTGACTTAAAATCAAGTGCTTTTTTCCTTCTGAACCACATTTGACTGCTCTTATAGTTCCATTTCATCTCTGACACATATAAATAGCCCATCTCCCTTGATCACATAGGAATACACCAATTGCCAACCTTGCCAATTTCTTGGCTGTCTCTAACTTGGATATTTACATAAAAGCAACATCTTCCAGCTTGGTCCTCAGTGGGGCTAGGTGGCAACTCTCTTAGCTTATTCTGCGGATTTGGCCAGCAGCTGGAATGGATTTCACTCAGGATCTGTGTTTGGGGGAATCTCAAAAGATGAACAGAGGAGTGCTGGAACTCCTGAGTGTGTGATGCCTGGGCCCTCGTGGGGTTTGGAAACATTCAAAGGACAATGGTGTCCGACAGGTATAATTCCATTTCCCACAGATGACTGTGCACTGCAGGCCAGTTATAATTCCTTCCATTGCTGTTTCTTCTTAGTGACAAAGTCCTTTTTGAGTTTCCTAGGCTTAGGAGCTTTTCCAGCTCATTAGACACTTGTGTGGAGAGAGCCTGCTGGGGATTCTCTCAGTGGCTTCCAAGCTTAGATGTGCCATCTCGGCAGAGACAGAGGAGAACATGGTGGGAGGGAGCTGGAGCAGGGATTTGATGAATTGGAAGGCTTATGTAAGCCATGCTGAGGTTAGGGTATTGGCCAGGGCATTTGTGAGTTGTATATTTGCTTTGGCCTCTATGTAATATTCCCAAGTTACTTCTATTGTAATCTCTTAGCCTTTTTCCCTCTACGTGGTACTTGTGATTTCTTGATGTTAAAGTTACAGTTGCCCATTGTGCTTATTTAACTGGGTATCCAGATATTGATTAATCCATTGTGAGAAAGGGGATGTCATGAAATGAGAAATAGTTCAATTTGAAAAACCATTTTGGCATGCCTACTATGTGTCCAACACTGTTTTGGAACCAATCCTAGATACTGTAAAAATTTCTCATTATGGTATTCAAAGCTTTCCGCAAACTAGCTCCACCAACCATCCAGTCTTTTCTCTACCAGCATGACTTTCTGTTTTCTATTTTTTAGTCAAACGGAGCTCTTTTTTCTCTCATCCCTTTGTCTCATCCTCTCCCATCTCTATGATTTTTCTTTCCACTTACCCCCTTGCTTTAGAATGCCTTTTCTGCCCAACATTTCCTTTTTTCTTTAGTTTTTGAAGGCTCTTCCTGCCTTCTATGTCAAACTGTGATCTTGCCTCCTCTGCAAAGTCTTCCATGACATCTTCATCCCCATGAGAAAATAATCTCCTTTTCTTCACTTTTCTTCTAACATTTTGCCTGGCCCTTTAATGCAATTCCTGGGACATGGTAAGCACTTAATAAATGCGTGTTGACTGACTGCCTGAATATCTTATTAGGTCCCTTCAAATTCTTTACATCTGTGAGCCTGTCTCTATTGGTAGAGAGAATTCCCACACTGGGAATATTTTACACTGGTATGAATGATAAATAAATGAATGGATAAATAAATAATGTTTGACAAACTTGAAGGATCCTTCTTTTCACATTCAAAAGTAGTTGAGGTCACAAGGACTCTAGATGATTCCTTTATTGTGTCTTAGAGGACTTGGTTTATCTATGGAAAGCAGAACAGTTATTTCACAAGGATAAGCAAATCTCCTTAATTTTCCTGAATGTCACATTACCATGCATTATTTCTCTACACAGTATTATAACCTAATGCAATCTACTTCTTTATAGCTCTTTTACTGTAACTGTTCCAAAGTAGACAGAATATTCTTTCTCCAAGTCCCTTCTTTAGTTATACAGATGAACCATAGAAAATGTGTGTGTGTGTGTGTGTGTGTGTGTGTGTGTGTGTGTTTCACATTGTGGTGTTTTTTTTCTTTTTCTTTTTTAAAGTTGCGATGGGACAGGGAATAGAACATTGCTATGTATAATATTCAGAAAATATTTCAGAGACATAATCAACCAAAACCTTGGACCAGAGGACTTGGGTTCTACATATTTATTATTGATCTATGGTAGATCAGAGCACTGTTGGATTACTCTAGCACAATTTAAATCTTATCATGCACAACCATATTTTATAGAGATCGAGTGACTATTACTGGAAGAATAGGTTACAAATTTGATAGCAAGTGGAGTCATTTTGGAGATTTCTTATGCCACCAAATATCAAAGGGCCTCAGAAAGGTTGGTTGTAAATGGGATATATAAAACTACAGGAAGTTTTTGATGATGGAATAATGAGAATTGAAGATGAAGAATAACCTAGACGAAAAATTTTTATCATAGTTAGCTAACTAAGAAAATAAAGATCAATGCCACCTGACACAGTACTTTGCACACAATGGGGACTCAATAAATATTTCTATCTCTCTCATCATGAACACCAGTGGCTCTTAAAAAGACATATCTGTGTCTTGTTGGGAAAATCTTAGAATATTCAGGCATGTACATTGATGGATTTGAAAAATTAGGATTGTGACAACAATACTAGCTTCCAGCCATTATTTAAAGAGTATTGCATTCCTCTGAAATTTTTTAAGTCAGGTATTGTAGAATTTTTTTTAACACATTACTATCATTTCCCAATAACCTCTATCCTTGGGTATCTGCCTTGTAACAAGGAAAAAGCCAACTGGCATTTCAACCATGTCTGATTGTATATGTAGCATTGCCTACCTGTCTATAAAGAGGAGGAATTTATATTTCATCATTAGTCCTCTGGCATCAAAATTGGCCATTCATTATATTAATTTGAGTTCTAATGTCTTTTAGTGATAATATTCTTTATATTATCATGGTTACTGTACATACTGTTCTCTCTGCTGTTTTCTACACTCTGCATCACTTAATACAATTTTTCTAGGTTTCTCTGAATTCCTCGTATCTGTCATTTCTCATGGCACAATTACATTCCATTATATTTGTAGACCACAATTTGACTAGTCATTTTCCAGTTGATTGGCATATATTTTGTTTCATATTTTTTTTTCTACCGTGAAAAGTGCTGCTCTGAATATTTTGGTACATATAGAATGCTGACTTTTGTTTTTGGCCTGTTTATGGTAGATGTCCAGGAGTGGTAATGCTGGATTGAAAGTCAACCTCATCATTTTTCTCAAATTATTTTTCCAAAAGATTAGACAAGTTTACTACTCTACTAACAGCATATTAGCCACAGCCCCTGCAACATCAACTGATTTCATCTTTTATCACTTTTGTCAATTTTGTTTGTAATAAAGTGCCTTCTGTGAAAATGTTTTGAAAAAAAAAGGATGTTTTAACATTTCTCTTTACTGAAATTAGTGTCTTCTGAAGTTTCAAGCACAGATTGTGGATTTTACTGACTTAAAAGAAGCCTGTTACCATAGTGTCTAGGTATGGTACTTTTGCATAGAAAGAGAGTGGCGTAAGATTCAAATATAAGTTTTTAAAGATATTTCAGTCCGTGCACTAGGAAACAGGGCAAACTCCACGTACTTTGTGGTGGATTCTATCCTTGGTGTTAACACTGTTAATGGTGAACAGGACACAACAGCACTGGTTCAATGCAGTGTGTCATTGACCTATGGCTTACATTGTTGCCAGTTGTTACTCCAGGGGTAGTGTTCAGGGCAACCATGCAAGAAATAACACATCGACTCCCTGTAGCTAAAGATGATGAATTTTATATGCCTGGCTGTATTTAGAGGGCATGGAGGCTGAGGATATTGATAGGGGAATTCATTAACCACCCACTCGGTGGAGTCATAAGCTTAGATCTGAGCTCTGCCATTATTCCTGCTAAGGTGAGTTACTGTTTCTCTGAGAGGTGGCAGAGGAAAGTGTAGGACTATATTAGCCTCAAAGATTAACTTGACAGCTAGTCCAGTAACTTCCCAGCCAGAGGATGACACTTTTGGAACCAGGAGACACTTAGAGTCATTTAGGTAAGCTTACCTTAATCTAGCAGAGAGAGCTGCCTCTCACACCAGAGTCAGCTCATACTCATAATTATAGGAAACGGCTGTCATTAAGGTTTCATTCTATTCCTAGCTCTGTCACCTGTGACCATAGTCCTTTTTTTGTTATTCGGTTTATTTTTGTCCTCACTATGCGTGCAATGGAAGAATGAGTCATGTGTTGTTTTCTGACAAGGGTTGGGATTGATGTTGAGTCTTTCTTTTAGTTACCTTCTAAGTAATTGTAGTTATAACAAAGTTGCATGGTGATCTCTTCTTTGTTATGTGTTACCAACACTGTGTGCCGTCTTTTCCCATGCTGAATAATGCCTAACAGCACCTCATGTTTTGTTCTTTTCAGAGTTCTGACAATTGGGACCTCAAGATTTGGGGGAACCATAGAAGGGGATACTGATGTAAGGGACATTGCTTCCAGGAATAGGAGAATGCTTTTGCACTCGGACCTCATTTGAAATGTGTTTAGTTTTGAGAAACAGTTTTAGAATGATATTGATAAACTGGGGTTTCCAGAGGAGGGCGATCAGGATACTAAAGTGCCTTGAATTAATGCCAGGTGAAGATTGGTTAAAAGACCTGGGGCTGTTTGTCCTGCAGGGTAGAGGATTTGGGGAGAGGGGGAGATCCCAGCTGTCTTCAAGCATGTGATAGAGTGATTAGATTTATTCTGTTTGACTTGAGAGGAAAGATCCAGGAACAACAGAGAGAAGTTGGCAAGAGACAAATTTAGTTTCTAGGACTGGAAAAATTCTTAATGATTAGGATTCCAAAAGTGGAATGACCTACTCCAAGCAGTGACATGTTCCTGCTCCTTGAAGGTCTTTAAGGAGAGGTTAAATAACCATGCGTTGAGTATGTTTTAATGGAGATTCTTTCTGTATAAGTTAGACCAGATGACCACTCAGGTCCATTCCAACATTAAAACCCTTTGATATCATGATTCTGTGAAAGCTGTTCAGGGACCACAAGGTTGAAGGAATGTCACATGAGTTTGGTGGGTGGCTGATGGGACATCACAGCAGATCTCCAAAATGGGTAGTATTGGTTAGATTGTGTGTTACCTGCAGTCTTCTCACTACCTCCCCCATCGGGCATGTATCTTTTGGGATATACCTTCTTTCTCTCCCACCCTAGTTCCCAAATTTGAGAGAGTGGGGAAAAAGTGGACAGTACATAATTTAAGTGATACTACCATTTAAAGGAGAATAAAATACCATTAAGATACAATTGAAAAAGTATGAGACTAGAAGTCAAAAAACTTGGCCTTTAATGCCCTTTTTAATTTTATATCTAGCATGATATAATAATCATATATCCTAGTATTTAGTGCCAGTTGTACCATTAACTTGCTCTGTGATCTCATGTAGGTCCCTTAGCATTTCTGTGCTTCAGTTTCATTGACATAAACTGTTAATAGACCTTGTTTTTACAGCTCTGCTTCATTGTGTAGATTAGTAAACTGAGGTCCAGAGAGAGAAAGTAATATACTTTAGATTATACAAGCTAAGAAAAAAAGACAACTCAAAAATGTATCCTTCTGTTGAAGGACTTTCTTGGTCTCCTCCATACTCCTACCCCCAACTTTGATGTTACTTTTGAAATGAATGAAAAATCCCAAGAGATTTCTTAAGCACCTGCTATGTACCAGACCCTGTGCTAAGTGCTTTTTTTTGTTACAAATAATAACTTATTTGATCCTCACAACATCCCAGGGAGATAAGTGCTATTAAAATCCCCATTTTACAATTGAGGAAACTGAGCCAGATTGAGGGTAAGTGACTTGCCCAGGGTCACACAGATAATAAGTGTCTGAGACCACATTTGAATTCAGATCTTCCTGACTCCAGGCTCAGCACTTTATCCCATGCTGGTTGCTAGATCAATCATGCTATCATTTTATCTTTAATATGTGGGAAGGTTATCTGTTGGGTTTTTTTCTGCTATAAAGTTCCACGATCCTGCCTCCTCTGCTGTCTGGATTATGTGTTAGTGCTATACTTAGTTAAGCAGGGCTCTTTTTAGCTCTTTGCCAGTGATCAGAGTTCTATGAAGCATGAGATTTGATTACCCTTATCATTATCTTAGCTTGGATAGCTGTGTATGTTATTAGTGGTCATAAAATTATCCAGCCCTTTTGTAAATGCACACCACAGTACTTATAGCAGTGACCTCTTTTGATAATGAACTCTACAGGTTGGCTGTACACAGCACAGAGAAGCATTTCTTTGACTGCTGGTGCAATTTGTCTTGCAGCCCAGGCCACCTTGTTTTGGTTTTGGTAGTGGCTTTTATCTGGGGAAGTGAAGAATTGTTTTCCCCCCACTGTCAAGATAATGACTAATACTGTACTGCCCACGTTGTTTTGGATATTTCCCCCCTTTTGTGGTCTTCTTAGATATGGCAAACTTATTAGAACACCAGTGATAGCAACTTTCTAGGGACAAAGTAGAATTCATAAGCCTAAATAAAGCATGCAAGCAGATTTAAAGGAGATCTAAAGCAAAATTGTACTTAACCAAATTTACATTGAGTCATAAAAATCTTTACAGGCATAGACATTACTGTTTGTTTCCTAAAAGCAGCGTTGAATATCCCTGGAAGACTGTTAACCCTATTTTCCTATTTCAAATAGTTTGCACAAAAGAAATCTCCAGGAATTCCTTATATGACATTGCAGTCCCAGGGATAGAGATTATATGTCTGCAATTTGATGAAAGTCTTTTTCAGGTTGGTCTCTATAAGTAGAGACTGAGATACATTCTCACATTAAAATAATTCCAGCTTGTTTGCCTTGGTATTTAAAGGACACATCTCCCATCTCCCTGCTTTACACTGATTATCCCTCAATTCCTAGGATACTGTTCTTTCTTATCTCCACCTCTTGGCTTCCCTGGATTCCTTTAAGACAACTCAAAAATTTCTCCTTCCATTGGAGGACTTGCCTGATCTCTTCCTACCCTACCTTTTTGATGTTACTTTTGAAATGAATGAAAAATCCCAAGAAACAGAGTTTCTGGGTAATTAATAATCAATTTATTAATTAGACTAGCTGGCAATCAATAAATTGATGATGAGTAGTTTCTTTTGGTAAACAAAGACCTCCAGTAGAGATTCTGAGAGCCTTAAATACTTTTCTGATAGGGAATGCCCCTGAGAAGTAAAAAAGCAACCCTGATTAGTGGACATTTAATGAGGAGGGTTCTCAGCTCCTCCTGCTGAGAACGTGGCTTAATCACGAGACTCAGCAGCCTCCCACAATCTGAGCAAGGGGAAGCCATTTCCATCTGGACTTCTCTGGTTAGTTTCCTCCTTCATGAGCTGGATCACTCTAAACTCTAATGGAGGGGTAAAAGGACATGGGATAATTTCCCCAGGGTGAGGACTCACCCAAACTGGATTCTGTTTATACTCTGTACAGAAGTTTGGTCTCCTAGTTGGATGAGCTCCTAGTCAATGCTGGTTGATTGACAAATTGATTTCAGTAGTCTGGGTCATACCTTTACTGATAAAGACCTTGACTTTCTGTGAGTTGCAGTTGCAAAAAACAAACAAACAAACAAAAAACCACTTGGTATCTGACCTTTTAGTTAGATTTAGGTCTAGTTGAATTAAAAATTTAGCCCAGATAAATTTTACCAGGTCTGTCCTTAAATAATTTATGCATAATGCATGGCAGGTCTGATTGAAGCCTTTCTAGCTTGGTTAAGACCTGACAGACCATGCACTCCACTACCAAGATAGCTTTTGAGAAAGCAGCATTATCTCCAAATCACATCAAAGCACTGAAATAAGACTTTAGTAGGGAAGATGCCAGGTGAAAAACCTGCAAATACAGGTGCTACAGAACACAAAGTGATCCCCCAAAAGACAAATTCAAATCTAAGCTGTCTGCAGTG